>NC_137822.1:8908350-8998350 GCF_963921795.1 Nannobrachium achirus | reverse complement strand
GTGCTACAGGATTGGTGCACGTTGAACTCCTGGACTGTGGAGGGTTAGGTGGATAGGATCCCAGCGGTGCCCCCCCCCCCCCCCCCCCCCCCCTTACAGATTGGTATTTTGACCTCGACTTCTGTTGCATGCTTTTAGTGAAGAGCCTAGCTTCCTTCCTTAACCATCCTGTAGTACTCTCTTCCCCTCTCTGCTTAAGTTTTTATGACTTTTAAACTATTTGATACTGTAGAATAAAGTAATTTTAATATTGCTGAATGATTGAATAAATATTGTAATCTTGGGGGAAAGTCCTTGCCTGTGTCCATCTTTCACTGTCACATGTGTATCAAGAATCTGTTCTAAACTAAACCCGGGCCACTGCCCGGTTACACTACATTTTACTGTGAAGCTTTCCTTTGTAGACTGACTTCCAGAAGAACAACTTAAAAAGAGCACAGAAAGATGAGGCAAGTGTCCCGGTGAATTGTGGCAGGCAGCGGGTAAAATTGATAACTGTGGGATAACTTTAAGGAGTGTGCTGGTTCAAATCCAGTCACCACCACCTAGTCCAATAGTAATAGATAGATATTCAAATGATAAGTAAAGCTGCTTTATAGCACCAGCAGATAGCTCAATGTGTTGAGAGGCTGGGTATATGATCCAGATCGACAGCGTTTGAATTGTACTCTAGTCTTGAAGCTTTCCTTTGCAGAGTGACTACCAGAATAACAACTTGAAAGAAGAACAAAAAGCTGATTAAATCATACTGGTAAATTGGGACAATGGTTAAATCGCATGATATATCCCTTTGTTGTTCTTGAGGGAAAGTTTTTAAATATTTAAGGTTTTTAAAAATGTTAATTAGCAGAGCGGTTCAAATCTGTCCTAAAGTTCATTGCCAAAATATTTTGAAATGTTCATATACTCTCAGTGCAGAGGTCACATGTTCAAATCCCGGGCGTCCTACAGATCATTGCCATTGGACTTTGACATTTTCAAGGATAAAATACAAAAGCACTAAAAACTACATAAAAGCCCCAGAAAATACCTGCATTGAGAGATGGTGTAGTGGTCTAAAAGTTCAGCTTTTCAGTGCAGATGTCACATGTTCAAATCCCTGTCCTCCTATACTGCTGTATTACTTTGATGTTTTCAAGCTTAAAATACAAAAGAATATTCAAAACCACTGGGGCATAGCTGCTTTGAGAGATGGTGAAGTGGTATGAAGATCAGATTCTCAATGTAGATGTCACATGTTCAAATCTCAGTCCTCCCACATTGCTGTAATACTTTGACATTTTCAAGATTGAAATACAAAAGAACTACTCAAGAAAATATCTGTAGTGGCATATGGTTTAGCTGACTGCTGTGGTCATTTGACTTTCAGTTCAGAGAATCCATGTTCTAATCCCAGTCCGCATAGGAAGGAAGGAAGGAAACACTTCCAGTGAGAGATGGTCTAAAGATCAGCCTCTCAGTGCAGAGGTTCCATGTTCAAATTTCTCTCAAAGTTAGAATACTAAAGAATGACTCAAAAGCACTTAGGAATGCCTCCACTGAGAGATGGTCTAGTCTATCAGACAATCAGTTCAAAGGTCCCAGGTTCAAATCCTGGTCCTCCTACAGATCATTGCTGTTTATCTTGGACCTTGGACCTAAAGTACAAAAGATTTCCTCAAAAACACCCTAAAAACAGTGAGTGAGATGGTGTAGTTGTATGAAGATCACACTCTCAGCTGAGAGATTCCAAGTTCAAATCCCAGTCCTCCTCCAAATCATGGTGCTGTAATTTGCACGTTTTTCAAGGTTAAAATACAAAAGATCTACTTAAAAGCACCAGATTAATACATTTTATAAGAGATGGTATAGTGGTTTAAAGATCAGACTTTCAATGCAGAGGTCGCTTGTTCAAATCCCAGTCCACCTACAGTTCATTGAAGGAGTACTTTGACCTTTTCCAGGATAAAATAGAGCGAACAATTCAAAAGCACCAGGAGATTTCTGTTGAGGGCCCAAAGGTGCTTTGGCTCAATGGTGTGATGTGCTTGATCCGTTGTCCCGATCCACGGTTTCAGACAGGTTCAAGTCCCATGCCCAAGGTACAGAGGACCATTGGGAGGGGTGTCCCTCCTCCAGTTTCCAGAGAAGTAAAGGTGTAGGGTTATGTCTGAAAGAACTCAGTCCAGCTGAGATTTTACGGGATAATTTTTTAATTAAATGGTGAAATTCAACTGACTTTTTTCTGGATTCAAAGAATTGACATTCACCCGAAAAAAAGAAAAAAAAAGTCAATTGATTTTCACTAAGGGTCCTGTACCTTTATGGCTTGGGACTTGAACAACCTGTCCATAGCAAAGACTACTGATCAAGTGCACTACACCATTGAGCCAAAGCACCTATGGAACCCCAACTTGTATCTCCTGGTGCTTTGGAGTTTTTCCTGGGGCTTTTTTACTAGATCGTTTGTATCTTAACCTTGAAAAGGTCCAACTATTAGAACCATGATCTGTAGGTGGACTGGGATTTGAACATGGAACCTCTGAACTGAGAGTCCAATCATTAGCCAACGACACCATCAACCATTAGATCTTTTTTGAAGCTTTTGACGTTTTGAGTATTCTTTTGTATTTTAACCTTGAAAAGGTCAAAGTGCAAAAGCAATGATCTGTAGGAGGCCTCTTATTTGAACATGGGAGCTCTGCACTGAGAGTTTGATCTTGGGACCACTACACCATCTAACTGCCAGCATGTTCAAATCCCCGTCCACCTTCAGATCATGTATGTTGTATCATTCTGACCTTTTCAAGATTAAAATGAAAAAGAACTAATCAAAAGAAACAGAAATAGTTCTATTGTGAGAGATGGTGTAGTGGTCTAAATATCAGACTCTTGGTTCAAAGGTTCTATGTTCAAATCCCAGGCCTTCTACAGATCTTGTTGTGTAATTTGGACCTTTTCAAGGTTAAAATACAAATGAACTACTCAAACGCACAAAAATATACCAGCTGTGGAGATGGTGTAGTGGACTGAAGATCAGACTCTCAGCTCAGAGGACCCATGTTCAAATCCCTGTCCACCTTCAGATCATGTATGTTGTATTATTCTGACCTTTTCAAGATTAAAATTAAAAAGAAGTAATCAAAAGAAACGTAAATATTTCCATTGTGAGATATGGTGTAGTTGTCTAGATATTGGACTCTTGTTTCAAAGGTTCCATGTTCAAATCCCAGGCCTCCTACAGATCTTGTTCTGTAATTTGGACCTTTTCAAGGTTAAAATACAAATGAAGTACTCAAAAGCACAAGAATATGTCAGCTGTGGAGATGGTGTAGTGGACTGAAGATCAGACTCTCAGCTCAGAGGACCCATGTTCAAATCCCCGTCCACCTTCAGATCATGTATGTTGTATTATTCTGACCTTTTCAAGATTAAAATTAAAAAGAACTAATGAAATGAAACAAAATATTTCTATTGTGAGAGATGGTGTAGTGGTCTAGATATCAGACTCATGGTTCAAAGGTTCCATGTTCAAATCCCAGGCCTCCTACACATCTTGTTCTGTAATTTGGACCTTTTCAAGGTTAAAATACAAATCAACTACTCAAAAGCACAGGCTTGTTTCAGCTGTGGAGATGGTGTAGTGGACTGAAGATCAGACTCTCAGCTCAGAGGACCCATGTTCAAATCCCATTCTACCTACAGCTCATTGCTGGAGTACGTTGACCTTTTCCAGGCTAAAATACAGGAGAACAATTCAAAAGCACCAGGAGATACCTGTTGAGGGCCCAAAGGTGCCTTGGCTCAATGGTGTGGAGTGCTTGATCGGTTGTCGCGGTCCACGGTTTCAGACAGGTTCAAGTCCCATGGAGGACCATCGGGAGGGGTGTCTCTCCCCTTGTTTCCTGGGAAGTAAAGGTGTGGGGTTATGTCTGAAAGAACTCTGTCCAGCTATACTTTTATTGGAAGGTGAAATTGAACTGACTTTTTCTGCATTTAAAAAATTGACATTCACCTGAAAAAAAGTTAGTTAACATTCTCTATTGGTCCTCCATGTAACTCAATGGCATGGGACTTGAACCTGCGACCTGGCCGTAGCAGAGACTACCGACCAAGCACTCTACTCCATTGAGCCAAGGAACCTTTGTATCCTCATCAGGTATCTCCTGGTTCTTTGCAGTTGTTCTCTTGTGTTTTAGCCTTGAAAAGGTCAGATTTCTCCAGCAACAAACTTGGGGTCGACTGAGAGTTGAACTCAGAACCTCTGCGCTGAGAGTCTGATCTTTAAACCACTACACCATCTCTCAGCAGATTTTTCCTGGGGCTTTTTAGCACATCATTGTATCTTAACCTTGAAAAGGTCCAACTATTACAGCCATGATCTGTAGGTGGACTGGGATTCGAACACGGAACCTCTGAACTGAGAGTCCAACCATTAGCCAACGACACCATCGACCATCAGATGTTTTTTGGTGGTTTTGAGTATTCTTTTGTTTTTTAACCTTGAAAAGGTCAAAGTGCAAAAGCAATGATCTGTAGGAGGCCTCTTATTTTAACATGGGAGCTCTGCATTGAGAGTTTGATCTTGGGACCACTACGCCATCTCACTGGCAGCATGTTCAAATCCCCGTCCACCTTCAGATCATGTATGTTGTATTATTCTGACCTTTTCAAGATTAACATTAAAAAGAAGTAATCAAAAGCAACGTCAATATTTCTATTGTGAGAGATGGTGTAGTGGTCTAGATATCACTCATGGTTCAAAGGTTCCATGTTCAAATCCCAGGCCTCCTACACATCTTGTTCTGTAATTTGGACCTTTTCAAGGTTAAAATACAAATCAAATACTCAAAAGCACTAGCACATTTCAGCTGTGGAGATGGTGTAGTGGACTGAAGATCAGACTCTCAGCTCAGAGGACCCATGTTCAAATCTCAGTCTACCTACAGTTCATTGCTGGAGTACTTTGACCTTTTCCAGGCTAAAATACAGGAGAACAATTCAAAAGCACCAGGAGATACCTGTTGAGGGCCCAAAGGTGCCTTGGCTCAATGGTGTGGAGCGCTTGATCGGTTGTCCCGGTCCACGGTTTCAGACAGGTTCAAGTCCCATGACCAAGGTACACGGAGGACCATCGGGAGGGGTGTCTCTCCCCCTGTTCCCTGGGAACTAAAGGTGTGGGGTTATATCTGAAGCTATACTTTTATTGGAAGAAGTTTTAACGAAATGCTGGTGAAATTCAACTGACTTTTTTCTGGATTAAAAAATTGACACTAACCTGAAAAAAGTCAGTTAACATTCTCTATTGGTCCTCCGTGTAACTCGATGGCATGGGACTTGAACCTGTGACCTGGCCGTAGCAGAGACTACCGACCAAGCGCTCTACTCCATTGAGCCAAGGAACCTTTGTATCCTCATCAGGTATCTCCTGGTTCTTTGCAGTTGTTCTCTTGTGTTTTAGCCTTGAAAAGGTCAGATTACTCCAGCAACGAACTCAGGGTCGACTGAGAGTTGAACTTGGAACCTCTGCGCTGAAAGTCTGATCTTTAGACCACTACACCATCTCTCAGCAGCTTGTTCCTGAGGCTTTGTAGTACATCCTTTGTATCTTAACCTTGAAAAGGTCCAACTATTACAACCATGATCTGTAGGTGGACTGGGATTTCAACATGGAACCTCTGAACTGAGAGTCCAACCATTAGCCAACGACACCATCGACCATTAGATGTTTTTTGATGCTTTTGCGTATTCGTTTGTATTTTAACCTTGAAAAGGTAAAAGTGCAAAAGCAACGATCTGTAGGTGGACTGGGATTTGACCATGGAAGCTCTGCAATGAGAGTGTAAACTTTAAACCACTACACCATTACTCACAGCAGGTATTTCCTGGTGCTTTTGAGTAGTTCTTTTGTATTGTAACCTTGAAAAGGTCCAAATAATAGAGCCAACATTCATACGAGGACTGGGATTTGAACATAGAACCTCTCAACTGAGAGTCTGATCGGAATTCACTCTCCAGGCAGCCGATATACTACTGTATTTATAATAATACAGAGTCACATACAGACGCATCGCATTACCACAAATGTATGTAACTACAGACGTAATACTAATAATCCTTTTGTTGGCAGTGTAGGCAAATGTAGGTCACACTCATCTGTGCTGTGAGCAAAACAAAAACAAACCAGCATGCAAACGTGCATGCATGCAATGCACTGCAACTATATTTACAGGTGAATAAATTGTATTTGTGTGGTGGTGTGGCCAAAATAACTACTTAAACCCCAGCATCCTTATTGTGGGGAAGGCTTACACTGAAAATAGCAGATCGACAAATGTTATTTTCAGTGAAATGCATGGACTTTATTGTAGGCTACACTTTGAGACCAAAATGCCTTCACAAGCTGATAGAAACAGAGAACTGACAGTTCCAATCCAGTAGCGTCAATTCAGCAAAAGCTAAGGTATGGCAGCATGACTGGTGTCTTGCCAAGACACAAATCATTGCCATCGTTGCCGTACCTTAACAACAGGCATGATGAATTTATTTTAAGAAGTACATTTTATTTTCCCTCTGTAGCCAAGGTATGGCAGCTGCCCCTTGCCTCTGTTCCAATCAACAGACTATGAACATGATACTGAGGGACAGCTCACACACTGGATTGGCAAAGTGACTCTTGATAAATGAAATCACGGGAACTGCTCATCGACAGCAGCTGTGCTTCCTATCCGTTTAATTTAATTTGTTTTATTTCATCCCTGTAGCGATAATGCTTGATAATATTGTAGAATGAGAGGTTTAGAGAGGAAAGCTTTTTCTAATTTTATTTTTTATTATTATTATTTTTTTGCCTGATTTATCCTGCCCAGCCATTATTCACTTGATGATATGGCATAAGTGGTGGAAAAGGTAGCCTATACTCAAATTGTTTACTTTAAAAGTATCAATTCTGCAATATAGTCCGGAATTCAAAATGTACTTGAGTAAAAGTAAAAAATGATTGGTATCAAGATGTATACATAATGTACCAAAAGTAAAAGTATTTATTCATTATTCAGAATGTCCCATTTCAAGTTTTCGAAAATAGCAGATCTACAAGCTCACAATTGTGCTTGTTATTGTCCAGCGCTGCCTGTAAGCCAGTGCAGATTGTGTAAGAGAGAGAAAAGAGAGAGGCGTACAGACTACAGTATAACATAAAGGCCTGTGTAGAACAGATGAAAGCAGCTTGCCTCAGAGACAGCTTGATAGAAACACCACGACTACTACCAGCAGGCTTCACACAAATTATTCAACTGCAAAGGCAAACACAGCAGGAATAGAAGAAATATCCTGGAAAACCCCTGGGCGCTTATACACGTCCATTTGGTTCCAGTTGTGTGCTCTTTCGACCTATAAATGAACACTACGGATTTTACTGAATAGAATAGAATAGAATTGGCCCACACATATTTCAGCAGATATTTAGTGCCAGCAACAACCATAGAAGATTTGTGATCTCAAAATTGTTATTATTTTCCTAATTGTAAGTTTCCCATTTTTTTGAGCAGCGGTCACACTGTCTCCTTAGTGTGACCGTGTGTGTAGGTAGCTTTGTTACTATGCATGTGTGTATCTATGAGTCTGTGTAGCCTGCAATACCGCTGGTGACCAAAGTGGCGCTGTTGCATCACGTGCACGCACATGCACACGCACACGCAAACGCAACCCTGAAATGAACTGCTACGCAAACGGCCACGCACACACACGCACCACCGCTCATTTTTTCTTTACCATAAGAAAAAGAAATAAGAACATTTCTCTTGTGAGGACGAGGAATATTTTCCTCACATAATTACGTCTATTTCTCACATTCTACTATACTTGTTGGGACATTTGGCACTCACAACACACGCACATACTGTATGCACATCGCACGCACGCATGTGACGCACGCACGCACACACGCACTCATGTCCATACTTTTGTGTGACACTGGTATGACAAAGTAGGTCATTAATTTAGTAAAAAAAAAGTTAAAATATGGCGTTGCGAGGGTTCAGCCTGACGGCAAAAATATAGGTGACATCAAAGCATGCAGATCTGCCTGAATTGAATGCTTTTTTAGAATGAGTAACACAGCAGGTGAGAGAGAGAGAGAGAGAGAGAGAGAGAGAGAGAGAGAGAGTCAGAGCCAGGGTTGGAAGTGGAACACGAACGCACAATTACCAAAGTAGATATGAAAGTGTGTGTGTGTGTGTGTGTGTGTGTGTGTGTGTGTGTGTGTGTGTGTGTGTGTGTGTGTGTGTGTGTGTGTGTGCGTGCGTGTGTGCGTGTGTGTGCGTGTGTGGTGGGTAATACAGTTCCTGGTGTTGCCAGGCAACTGCATGCCTCAGTCAGTGGAATTTGAACAGTGGAAAAGGATCCAGTATTCCGGGGGACTTATTTTGACGTCACACGCCTTATCTTTATAGCGGCTCCCTGGATGTGACAGAGGGGGGACTTATTTTGACGTCACACACGCCTTAAACTAGCGGCTCCCTGGAGAACATGACTACACGCACGCACGCACACCACTGCTATGAGCATTATTGTCATTTATAGTAGCCTACTCTTCTGTAAGGACAATTATAGTATATCCTTTACTTAAGTAAAAGTAGCAATACTACGGTGTAAAAACACTTTATTAAAAGTAAAAATCCTGCATTCATAATCTTACTTGAGTCAAACTAGCTATAGCTTACAAAAGTATTCAGTAGCTACAAAAGTATTCATGTAAGTGACGTGGGTGTTGGTGCAGAAGAGATCCAGTTCGACACTGCCCGTGGCTGAAATTCACTCTTACATTTGTGTCATTGGAGCAGCAACAGTACAAGTACATATTATGCATTGGCCATGTCAGAATCATATATATATATTATTGGACTAATAACCATTGATCATTAAACACCCTATTATAGACTACCCTAGAAAATTGATTCGTAATTTGATTAATTAGGCTATTAATTAGCTAAACCTGCAAAGTAACTGGTAACTAAAAGTGTCAAATAAACATATAATAGAGTACAACACTCGCTTCTGAGATGTAGCGGACTAGAAGTACAAGGCCTATACGAAGTAACAAGAAATGGAAACACTGAAGGGAAGATAAAGTGCCTTGGAATTGTACTTATAGTCACTCCATTTTGGCATTATAATACTTTATGTGTCGCAAGTGACTCTAATAAAGCCTGATTTATACACCAACAAAGTAGAAGCACAACAAAGTATACAAGTCAGGCTTTAGGCAAAGCCCGGAAAGCAAGGGCCAATTACATCTCCATTACCATAAACATTCAGGATCTCACAGACAGACGCAGAAATTACTGTGTTTAGAAAACTCTCCAACCACTTGTACCCTCTATACTTAGTTGACTAGCTAGAGCAGTGGTTCTCAACCTGTGGGTCAGGACCCCCAGGGGGGCCCCCCAAATAATTTTGAGGGGTCCCCAGATGATTAACTTATTAATGTGCAACATTGTTTTCTCACTCAACAGTGAACAAACCAGCATAAAGTTTAAGTGTAGAGGGTATCTGCACATTTCTAAAGTGACAATTTGAGGACTTTTTAATACCTCTAAAATTACAAATTAAATATTGGTCAAAGTGTCAAATATTAGAGGCAGAAATTGTGAAAATAGCAGATCTAACGCCTCGCAACGCATCGCAATGTTCACAAATAGAACAGTGTTATACAAAATGTAATGCCTCAACTCTCAATGCTCGTAGGTTGGAGGGGTCCCCAAATATGATTATTTTGGGGGTCATGGCCCGAAAAGGTTGAGAACCACTGGACTAGAGAGGTTCGCAAGCGTTTCCCACCACACCAAAAACTCCTGCCCGAAAACAGCAGGTCTACAAGCTCTCCGTGCGTTACAATGCACCGCGTCGCGAGCTTGTAGATATGCTGTCCCGCAACTCCCAGAACAGGGAGGCCATGGGTTCACGTGCAAAGCTTTGTAATGACATGCATGTTGTAATTGTAGTGGACACTCAGGGCTGTGTGTTTCCGTTCATTTTGACATCATGCTGAGGCCATCTGGCTCTTCCACCACCGCTGTGCTGTATTCTATATTCTATAATTGACCGTGTATCTAGACTCACTGGAATGATGAGCCTTTATTACATGACGTAACGTTTGGTCAAATTATGCGTCACTACCGTGACCTTTCATATAATGTAACGCTGTGGAGGCAAGGAATTGTCCTCTTACGCACGCACACACGCACGCACGCACGCACGCACGCACGCACGCACGCACGCACACATGGTCTGACCATGGTCGGTGGAATAATTAAAATGCACATCTAGTTCAGAACAGAATTCACTCTCTTGCTTATATGCAGTCAGCTGGACAGACAGACAGACAGACAGACAGACAGACAGACAGACAGACAGACAGACAGACAGACAGACAGACAGACAAGACAAGACATGCGTTCAGCTGGTCTGCCATTTTGTGGAACATTTCAGAACGGTGTTTGGGTTTGTGAGTGAACATTATGGCATGAGAGATTTAAGGAAGACATGCTCAGCCACAGGAACGTGCAGAGAATTGGCAGGCCCTTTTGGTGGAAATATCGAAAATAGCAGACCTCCAAGCTCACAACGCGTCGCAGCGCATTGTCTATTGTGAGGTCGGCTATTTTCGGTACTTGATACCACACTGAACCAAGCATAATCAAGTGAATACTGGAGATGTGGCAAGTGGCGTAACAGCATGGATTTCTACACAGAGAGGGCAATTCCTTCAACACAAGATGCTGCATTCAAGCTCAGGAGAGTTTGGACGAGGCAATTCTCTTGAATGCTGCCTTCAGGTATGGCATGGGTAAGGGGGCATTTGTGTTTCTTTCACCATAGTAAAAACTGCATTCATGGTATGGAGAGTGCACGTCTTACAAACGGATAAAAGGGCAAGGGCTCAAGCCCCCTTTGATGTCTATGTGTGCACCTGCCTGCCATGATATAACCACTGGAAAGCACAACTTCACTAAGCAGATCTCTGCCACAGTGTGTTAAAGGAGTAGTTCACTCCCAAAATGACTTTTTTTCTATTGATTACTCATGCCATGGAGACTAGAGTTCAATAATATTTTTAGTTTTTTGTCATATTCCTAAGACGAAAATGTGCTAACAATAAATTTACCCCCATTCGTTCCGGATGGGGACCCGTTTCGAAACGGGTCCCCATCCGGAATCAATGGGGGTAAATTTACTCTAATCAAATTTTTGTCTTAGGAATGTGACAAAAACCAAAAAATATTATTGAACTCTACTCTCCATGGCATGAGTAATCAATAGAAAAAAAGTCATTTTGGGGGTGAAGTACTCCTTTAAAAGTAAGGTTAACCTTTGCCTGTGTGTGTGTGTGTGTGTGTGTGTGTGTGTGTGTGTGTGTGTGTGTGTGTGTGTGTGTGTGTGGTGACGGTGACTTTCCTGTAGCTCTCTCTCCAGCGTGTCTCAGCTGTCTGCATACAGACTCTGGGGAGCTTGCTGGGTATTACTGGCACACAGGACATCTGGCCTAATTATTCATCCCGATAATACCCTCATCTGTCGGGGACAGTACACAGCATGTGTACCGCACTGTACCGTACAGTGAAATGACAATTTAAGGACTTTTAAGACCCTTTTAATACTTAAAGGTATATTCAGTGATTGTATTTCATTCAAATAAAAATATAATTGGTACATTTTCCATTCATTCTCCTCACTAGAATGTGTGCTGACCATATATGGACTTCCACCATGGCCTGTGTTGCGAGCATAGCTAGATTCGGTTTTCAGAGGTGGCCAGCCAGTCCTCGACCAATCAGGGTAGAGTATGGCCGTAGTTATGTTATGATGTTTAGTTATGATGGTCAAAATAAAAGTTTTGAGAACCACAGTCGCTCTGAATTAAGAACGTCTGCTAAATGCCTAGATTGTAAACTACTGAACTTATGAAATGCCACAGTCTCGTAGTAAATCAGTATCATACATAACCTGAAGCTGGAGACGTAGGCCTATCAATATTCAGTTCTCGTGAAAACGAGAACATTATAATGGCGTAAAAAATCTATAAAAAACTAAACATTTCCACGCAGTAAGGCCAGTAAGGGACAAGATGACCCCCGGCCACTTTCATTATCACTGAATACACCTTTAAAAGAAAAGACAAAGACCATTTCTGCAAAAGTAATCAACAAACTATACTATAAATTAAAATATTGTCCAAATTGTTAAATATGAAATTGGCGATGATTGTGAAAATAGCTGATCTAAACGCAACACCAACAACACCTCGCAATGTACCTTGCACACTGTGTGAGCATGTAGATCAGCCATTTTCACGATTAATATTTATCTGTGGAAACGAGTCAAACTAAAGTTAATGCCTGAATTCCTAAAATTCCAAGTACTTGTCAGGGTGCATGGGGGCCTGGGGGAGGGGGGTCCCAGTTCAAATATGATTTTTTTGGGGGGGAAATTTGGGAACACTTGCTCTACTGTACCATACTGCAGTAGGCAACGGTACTGTCTTACAGTGAAGGGTCTCTGTGTCTTTGCTAAAAAGCTGCGCTGTGATGTGCAACGGAGCTTGAACCATAGGATGAGTTGCATGTCTATTTTTTTTCCTAAGTGGGCGACCTTAATTTGGGCTTTGCTCTGCAGCAGCTTTGCGTACTGTATGCATAATGCGTGTGTCGTATGGTGTACAGTACCTACGTACATACTCCTGCCATTGTGTGACGGCAAAAGGCTGCCAGTACCCCGGGGGCCACTTAGACACAGACGACGCTGTCCCGGGCCCCTCACACAAGGGCAGCAGTGGCGTCAGACAGAGGGGGGACTTATTTTGACGTCACACACGCCTTATCCTAGCGGCTCCCTGGAGGACATGACTACAAAGTACACGCACGCACGCACGCACGCACACACGCATGCACGTACTACCACTGCTATGAGCATTATTGTCATTTGTAGTACTCTTCTGTAAGGACAATTATAGTATATGGAGTGCCTTTACTTAAGTAAAAGTAGCAATACTACGGTGTAAAAACACTTTGTTATAAGTAAAAATCCTGCATTCATAATCTTACTTGAGTCAAACTAGCTATAGCCTACAAAAGTATTCGTGTAAGTGACGTGGGTGTTGGTGCATAGGAGATCCAGTTCGACACTGCCCGTGGCTGAAATTCACTCTTACATTTGTGTCATTGGAGCAGCAACAGTACAAGTACATTACCAGTAAGACTCCCTAATCGGGAGATAAGCGACCGTTGGTCGCTTATCTCCACAAATAGGCCAAAAGTTTGTTTTACCAATTATCAAGACATACGGGCAGTTGACAGTTTGCCATGGTTACTCATTGAAGTTGAATCTCCATATATGGAGACATAAGTTGCTCATACCATAGCAACCATGTTTTTTACAGGGCCTGGGATTGATGACATCAGAAATCTCCATATATGGGCATGAAAGGGATTTTGTTTCTGGAAATATGTCTGTGGGGTGCCACATTTGGAATAAAACACTTACATCACACATCTGGATATCCATACAGCCCATCTAGTTTGCCTGTGTCCATTTATGCCCATATATCTGATGACATTGGGACAATGATCTCCATATATGGGCATAAAACTTATGTTAATTAGTAAAGCCTGGGGATCTCCATATATGGGCATGAGGGGTACCCCTATTATAGACTACCCAAGAAAATGTATTTGTAAGTTGATTAATTAGGCTATTAATTATCTAAAGCTGCAAAGTAACTGGTAACTAAAGGTGTCAAATAACCATGTATAAATAGAGTACAACACTCGCTTCTGAGATGTAGCGGACTAGAAGTACAAGGCCTATACGAAGTAACAAGAAATGGAAACACTGAAGTGAAGATAAAGTGCCTTGGAATTGTACTTATAGTCACTCCATTTTGGCATTATAATAGTGGCGTCAGTTCAGCAAAAGCTAAGGTATGGAAACATGACAGTCATGATGCCATACCTTAGCAACAGGCATGATGAATTTATTTTAAGAAGTAGGCCTACATTTTATTTTTTCCCCTCTGAAGCCAAGGTATGGCAGCTCCCATACCTTGCCATACCCAATTGACGCCTCTGACAGTCACAGTCAGTGGTGTAATCATTCCATGCACATATGATGCGTGTGGTTGTGGAGAATATACACTCGCGCCTTTTCAATGGATGAAATGGTTTGTAGAGGGCTACGAGAAGGGTTCAACGCTTATTCTGAGCATTTCTCTCTGGTTGGTAATTATGGGAGCCCATCGGCAACGAATTTGCCTCTGGGGGCAAATTCCGGATGTCCTTTAGCGCTCCACTTCCGGTCGCACCTTTTTTTTTTTTTACTTTGTTTACATTCCTGACATTCCTCCTAACTCTACACGACATTGTAACCGGGGTTGCCGACAGATTCAGCTGCAGAGCTCTGAATCTGTCTTGAGAGATTAGTAGTATTACGTTGAGGAATGCAAACAAGGATTACTTTTATTTATAGCGTTGCAGTTAAGAGTTGTTATGCCTGTTTCTGAACTATTTCATTCTGAACAAATTAAATGTTCTCCATCACGTGTAAACGCAGTGCGAGTGTGACAAACGACAATCAATGTGACGCTGAGTGTGACAGACAGACAGACGAATGAGTGGGGGAGGGGGAGGGAGGCAGTCTGCGGAAAACACAGAAAATATGTAGTGAGGGGAATAGACTTGGTGAGAAACGACATACTTGTGTGTTTGTGTGTGTGCATGTGTGTGTGTGTGTGTGTGTGTGTGTGTGTGTGTGTGTGTGATGTGCGTGCCCATGTCACCTTTGGTGCATCACACCTTTCGAGGGTGACAGCCTGCAAAAGCATAGGAAGGAGAAGAGACTGGGGGATGCGTGCGCATGCGTGTGTGAATGTGTGGGTGTGTGTTAGTGTGTGCGTTTGTGTATGCAGTGTGTGTTGGGGGGTGCATGTGAAAGAGGGGGTGTGCCAGTGAGAGATGCTGACAAAAGGTGTGAGCATCTCACTGGGTAGAGAGGATCTCCCTTCTGTTCTCAAAGCTTGTGTGAGTGTGTGCTGTGCAGCACGGCGTCACTGTGAAAGAGCACTAGTGCTCAGCATCTTCCCTGGGTAACTAGATTTTGCAGTTTAAAACGTTGACTGAACGAAAAACTCTGTTGGCTTATTCATTCAGCCGATCGAAACAAATTAGTTATCGCCACTTGTGTCATATGCTCAATCTACGGTAGCACTGTTCATTTAGGCATTACAACTATTTATTTTACACTAAGAAATAATTGATCAGATTTTAAACTGCATGGCTTCTGAGGATTACATTCATGCATTTCCTCGTTATGGATATTGGGATTGGGATGGGGTTTTGAATTGGTCCCCCCCCCCCCCCCCCTGTGCCATATATAGGCGAGTCTGCAGGAGGCCAGCTTGCCGGTAGAGTCGCTGAATTTGGTCTAGAGGGGCGTATTCAAATCTCCCGGCTGAATACAACCGGGAGATCCTATTGGTTCACCGATCTGCGCTCCCATCCCCACCCTCCTCCAATCCCCTCCTGCTACCCTATGCGCCGAGTGACCGACAGCGAGTTTAGAAACTCTAGGCTTGCTAAGGGAAACCACGCCCCACACTCATTTTTGAAGCTTGTGATTGGCTGAACAGGAGGTTGGGAGCGCTCCGTTGTAGTCACTTGGACCGCGTGAGGTGCACCAAAACCCAATTATCATTGCGTTTATCGTGCGCTTGCACGATTGCATTCACCACGGCTTTATTTAATTCTGAGAATGTGAGGGGAAAACAAACAAAAACTCTGAGAGTGTAAACATGGATCTAGTTTTTGGAGTTAACATTCAGGATTTTAACCACTATTCTTAATCAAGCGGACCTGAGCCAAATAGCCTATATCATTTTGGGGGTCCTTGACATGAAAGCGTTTGAGCATCACTGATACTTGGACAACTTCTTCCCCTCTACACCGACACCACACGCTGTAGGGTTCTAAGTACATCGGCAATTCTTTGGCAAATAGGTTGTGTCCCCCCAGAATATGGATTGGATGCTGGGGTGTGCACAACCAGCCGCCAAACAGTATGGAAGACCCAGAACACAGCTGGCAGTCGTGTGTGTGTGTGTGTGTGTGTGTGTGTGTGTGTGTGTGTGTGTGTGTGTGTGTGTGTGTGTGTGTGTTGACTGCATCTAAAGGAGCCCCTGTTGTATAATCATGGCGCCATGATTCAATTATATAGAGCCAGTGCTTTGCCTGAATATTAATCGGAGGGGCCCAAACTTAATTTGTCTGGCGATGGGGGACATGGGCCCATCTGGCTGTATATTTCAGTGCGTGATTGCGTGCATGTGTGTGTGTGTGTGTGTGTGTGTGTGTGTGTGTGTGTGCGCGTGTGCGTGTGTGCGTGCGTGAGCGTGTGCATGGGGGTGTGGCCTCTTTCTATTGTGTGACACGCAGGGGCCTGTCACCCTGATCTGAGGAAGACAGATCAGTTTGCTAGAGGCAGACAATCACTGGTGGTCCCTGGATAACACACACGCACACACTACACACGTGCTCACGCACACACACGACAAGCTCAACAATACAGTGCTTCCTATTTGTTTATTTGGAACGGATCCCCATTAGCTGCAGTCAGCTATAGTCTTCATGTGAGCTTGTAAATCGGCACATTTCAGTGAGCCATACGGCATACAGTCAAGTTTTAACAGGGCTTATTATTATCATTCATAGACCACTGAAGTCTTACCTCATTTACACATCCTACCTGGGGAGTGTTTCTTCCCATATATACCTTTTTCATATCATGTCAAATAAACTGTCCCACTGAGCATTTTTTGGGCTATTAGACATATAATATATGTCTAAAATTGGTCTATATATGTCGACCGTCTAATCAATGTCGAGTCTAAGCTTAGACGTCAACCAATTTTAGACAGACAACTATTGCTCACTGGGGTGTTCCAAAAATAAACTAATGATCTCGGCAGTTTTACTCATATGGATATGAAGAACCAACTGACTCCGAAAAAACGCTAATGCTACTGCCACCAAATTAGTCATATCTTCGTCAGAAACGGACTGTGTCGAACACAAATATGAGTGACTGTAAAGTTAAACGATACAGAGCCACCTCCCCGACAATATCGCCGAGACAGTTTGTTTATTTTGGGACCGTGATGCTTATATATGAGGCGATTTTAAGATGACCCAATGGAATTCTCCATATAGGAAAAACGTCCTCCACCCAGCGGATGAACACTCGTTCATTCCCGCCAGGACTTCGCTATAGAGGGTATGCACGTGACATCATCATCATACCAGGAAGTTATGCAAGAACGCCTACTGAGTGAAAAAAAAAATACTTTCTGGCCTTGACAGCCCATACATCCAAAAAGAAAAGTGCAATCTGATTGCATTAAACGACATAAAACAACATTAAACTACGTTAAACTTACTTTGCCACATGCCACCCAATTTGCCACTCGATTTGCCATTCACTTTATGTATGTGCATAGCCTCTATAGTCTTCATGTGAGCTTGTAGATCTGCTATCTACAGTGGCCCACAATTAAAATCGGACATAACTCGGGGCTAATCCCTATACATATTACATAACCCTCTAAATTTATTTTTTATATTATTAAAACAACCAGGAAAATGTTCCTCACTCACAATGTCTAGTTCTCAAATTCTATTTTACTTAAGGGGACACTTGGCACACACACACGCACACGCATGCACATGCACATGCGCATGCACACGCACATGCACACTTCCCCCCACCCCCCAGGGATACACACAGACATAATAGGGAGTGCAGGGATGGTGAATAATTGAGAGCAGCAGAGGACGGGGTCCAAGTGTTGTTAAATGCAAATTGGTGAAAACACAGTTGTCAAAGCCCTGTTTTAAATATGTAGATATAAGCCAGTCCCCCAGGACCTATACGTGGGAATATTAACTGTTTCATTTGGGGGATAAGATGCTTTAAATTAGCATGAGCTGCGGACACATTACCTTCACAAATGAGAACGCTGACGTCTAATTCCAGCCAGCATCCACTTCTGTCTAGACAGCCACAACCTCCAGTGATTTATTATACGTCTAATGTTTTTTTTTTGTTGTTTGTTTTTTGTATTATTTATTATCATACCCCCTTTGATGTTGGGAAAGCAGTCAGGGACACGCTTTATTATTCTAACTGTAGTTTTCTGTCTTTCTGTCGGGCTGTTACACATTTTTTATCATTCTGTTTTTAATAATCACATGCTAGGTATGTTAATATGTCGGCGATGCTCAAACTGTGGTCCCGGCCCCACTGGGAAATTGTAACTTTCAAAGTAAAAGCTATGTTTATAATAACCGTATAACATTATTTATGTACTGTAGGCTATAAAAGAAGGTGCCAAGTACAATGCAACTCAGTTGAATTGATACATTCCAAATAGTATCAAAGTATTCGTAGTTAGAAACTAAATATTTTGAGATGGGGGTCCGTGGCCAAACACGTATCATTTTGAGGGTCCTTGACATGAAAAAGTTTGAGAACCACTGACATAAAAACATGCGTTTTTCAAAAACCTTAGAAGACATTTCAAAAAGACACATTTTTCACAATTTTTCAGAAATAGCAGATCTACAAGCTCACAACGCTGACTCTGTGGCGCGCTGTGAGCTTTTATATCTGCATTTTTTTTCATAGTTAAAGCATACCATAATGGTTGAAGTAACATTGGTTTACACTCTCAGCAGAGACAAACACAACACTCACCAGATTTGATCGTGTACAAAATAATGCAGATCTCCACATGATGCCAGGGGTCACGGTGGAGAGCACCGCGACCCCTGACCCCTGTGAGGTCACGTGACCATCCTCCACGGAGCAGGTTTAGGCTTTTATGGCGAAGGTCAAAGACAAGGGCTGGGGTGGGGACGGGGCGGGGCGGGGTGGGGTGGGAGGGCACAATGGATGCGGGGGAGGGGAGAGTTATGGGGGGGGGGGGGGTAGAGGAGAGAGGTAGGACAAAGAGTGGTAAATGGTAAATACTAAACAGTGCATTTATATCTTTATCCAAGACACTTTACAGATATGCGTCACATTCTCCCATTCACACACTCATTCATACACTGATGGCAGAGGAAACCATGCAAGGCACCAGCCTGCTCATCGGGAGCAACTAGGGGTTCAGAGTCTTGCTCAAGGACTCTTGAGCAACACTAACTCTCTGGGGGAGCCCGGGATCTGGGGGAGCAGAAACCTTGAATCTCCAAGTTTCAAGTTTGTTCGTTTTTTCACCAAGTAAAGCCCTACTTCATCATACAAGGCCGTCGCACAAAAGTAGTGAAAACAGCCGATCTACAAGTAGATCTGCTATTTGCACTAGTTTAGTTCATTTTTAAAATGATAAACACAAAACCAACGGTCTTGGACATACAAGGTTTCTACCCGACATCCACGATAAGTCTGCTTGCCCTGATAGGGAAGCACACTAATAAGCCGGGCAAGTACTATAGTCTGGTTGCCCTGTTAGGGAAACAACTCTAAAAATAAATATACTGGGTCTAATAACGGCGGAGCATCTACATGGATCTCTTTCATCATGATCTCTTCAATCATGGTGGTGATGTCATATTGATGATGTCACTATTACCCAAATATGGAGGGGCAGCACCCTGCGCAAATCGGTGTTGTCAAACATGCACGGCAACCGGTTGTGTTGTGAGTGAGGTCAGCTCAGCATGCCCTTACAAGATTTTTAAATATTTTTGAATTCCACTTCATTCCACAGCGACCAGAGGATTGATTGTAGAGAAGGAGAAGTCTGAAGGTGAAGGATAAATAAATTGTCAATTACCGAATAGAACCTAAAACTTTGTCCCTATCACAGTCCATGTATAGATTCAGATTTGATGATAAACCCCCACTCCAGGAAGGAGTGTGGTCTAAACCTTGTCAGAATAAGGTCCACTGTTCTGATTGTACATACTTCAGATCTCAATCCCGCCATGACGACCTCTACTGCCGAATGCCCATAAATGGACAGATCCCCTCGGAATCCTTCCAGCAAATCACCAGAACCAGCCAGGAACAAGGAGACACTGAGGAACCAAAATCTTACAGTCATCAAAAGTCTACCAAGACTTTAACTCAACCAGGCGAAGTGAAGACACATCAGCTGACTTATACAGGGAGGGGAACTCACATCTGTAAACAGTGTGACAAAAGTTTCAGTAAGTTTAGTGGCCTGAAGACACGCCAGCATCTTCACACAGGAGAAAAACCTTTTCACTGTAATGAGTCTGACAAGAGTTTCAGTCAGTCAGGTCACCTAAAGACACACCACCAGCGTATTCACACAGGAGAAAAACCTTTTCACTGTAAAGAGTGTGACAAGAGTTTCTGCCGTTTAAGTGACTTTAAGATCCACCAGCGTATCCACACAGGAGAAAAACCTTTCTATTGTAAACAGTGTGACAAGGCTTTTGGTCGGTTAGATCACCTGAAGATTCACCAGCGTATCCACACAGGAGAAAAACCTTTTCACTGTGAACAGTGTGACAAGAGTTTCAGTCAGTCAGGTGACTTGAAGGCGCACCAACGTGTCCATACAGGAGAAAAACCCTTTCACTGTAAAGAGTGTGACAAGAGTTTCAGTCAGTCATGTCACCTGAGGAGGCACCAGCGTATTCACACAGGAGAAAAACCTTTTCACTGTAAACAGTGTGACATGAGTTTCAGTCAGTCAGCTCACCTAAAGACACACCACCAGCGTATTCACACAGGAGAAAAATATTTTCACTGTAAAGAGTGTGACAAGAGTTTCTGTCGTTTAAGTGACTTTAAGATTCACCAGCGTATCCACACTTGGAGAAAAACCTTTTCACTGTAAACAGTGTGACAAGAGTTTCAGTCATTTAGGTGACCTAAAGAGACATCAGCGTACTGGGAAAAAAAAAACTTTTCACTGTAAACAGTGAAAACCACCATCTGCACGATGGAGGAAAAAACCCTGTGGAGTTAATTTCATTAAGTGTCCCGCAAAGCTTGGCCTGGTAAGCTTAGCCGCAAATCTGTTTGTCTGTCTGTGCTTACATCATCCAATGGGAAACCCCTTAAAATAACAGAGAGACGTCGTCAACTGGGTGATGACGTCACCATCATCACCATCAACAGCCAATGAGGGACCAGTCTGTGTTTATGCACATAGCCAATCACGGAGCCTTCCGAATCAGAGAGGGGAAAAGGGTGACACCATAATATCGAGAAATATACTGTGTAAAGGCCACAAGAGGGGCCGTCTATGCCCGTAGCCAATCAGATGGGCATAAACGGTCCGAAAAGCTTGGGCACTGGTGGATTGGAGGGTTTCACATGACATTTTGGCCAACCAGACAATAAATGGGCCAATTTCCATGATTGGTCAAGTTTCATGTGAAATCATAATATATATATATATATTTTTTTTTTTGAGCGGTGGTAAACCGCTCCTAAGAGTGGCTGTGCGTGTGTCTGTAGCCACTTTTCCTCAGCGTTTTGCCATAGCAATGTGTTTTCCTCAGCGTTTTGCCATAGCAATATGTGTGTGTGTGTGTGTGTGTGTGTGTGTGTGTGTGTGTGTGTGTGTAGCCATATTACATCATATTACATCACCAATTATCTGTAGCCACTATCTGTAGCCACTTCTCCTCAGCGCTTTGCCATAGCAATGTGTTTTCCTCAGCGTTTTGCCATAGCAATGTGCGTGTAGCCTGTATTACATCACCAATTACCAATTGAAGACGTTATGCAAGCACGACCACCGCTCACTTCACATTGGGTGTGATTTTTTTTATTATTAGTGTGGTTGCCCCACAAGGCAACACATTATAGTCCTAGGGAAACTTAATTTACTACCAGGGTAACATTTCCGCTGCCTTTGGAAATTGACAGACAGACAGACATCTGTCCGACAGGGATAGGGAATCAATGGGAGTGGGAATCAATAGGGAATCAATGGGAGTGGGAATCAGTAGGGAATCAATGGGAGTGGGAATCAATAGGGAATCAATGGGAGTGGGAATCAATAAGGAATCAATTGGTCGAGCTTCACATGACATTTAGCTTACTGCAGAGTATAGTCAGGTCAGCATCCATCAGCAACCACACTTGTAATTTCCAATTGCATCTTTCTATTTGCCAGACCCATGAAATGGGTAGGCCTACATAAGCAAATGTCGGTCTGTCCGGGTTTTCTATATAAAGGGTATATATGATGATGACATGATGATGACATGCCTACAAAAGGCATGATGTCATAAATGATGATGACAGACAGGGGGTCTGGCACAACCAGGTTGACCTGGTCTAGTTTTTTTATCCCATGATTTTTAACCCATTTTTGAAGCGGTGAAAGCCGCTTCCAAGGAGTGGCTTTGTCTGTCCCGTACAGTCTGTCCCATAGGCTTCCAAGGAGTCCCGTGTCCGTGTCATGTCCCATGTCCCGTATAGATCTAGAACACATAGAAAGTATAGAGCTAGAACACAAAATGTATAGATCTATAACACAGATTTCATAGCTCTAGAACAAATAGAATAAAAATTCACCGCTTCACTTCGAACCAAGGTTTGATTTTTCACACAGTGCCGAAAATCAGGTAAAAACAATATTATAGTTGGAGCATTTACGATACTTCTGTGACCGTGGAGAGCAAAGGTCCGTTTCTCAGTGGTTTTGTCATCTATGAAGGTTAAATAACAAATTGAGCCCCCGTGCCCCTCCCAAAAATGGCAGCAAAATGTGTGAGAGCCGCTGAAAGTTTGTGTCTCTCATTCACTTACTATACACTATACTATAAAGGAAAGAAATACCCCCCAAAAAATCTGATTTAAATAGCATGTGAGGTGAGAATCCATTGCAAGCATTTGTTTGGCATGAAAATATTCCTTGGCTTAAAAAACAGCCTCACAACACTATGGTTTAGTGATGAGTCATCATTTAGCCCAAGGAATGTTTTTCATGCAAAACAAATGGTTGCGGTGGATTTTCAGAATAATTAAAAAACCCTAGTTTGACCCCTCACATGCTACTTAAAGCAGATTTTCCTTTATAGTATAGTGTATAGTAAGTGAATGAGACACAAACTTTCAGCGGCTCTCACACATTTTGCTGCCATTTTTGCGAGGGGCATGGGGACTAAAATTTTCTATTTAACCTTCATAGATGACAAAAGTTCACAAAACCACTGAAAAACTGACCTTTGCTCTCCACGGTCAAGTATCGGAAATGCTCCAACTATTAACTAATGTTAATCTACATTTGAGCCCTCACTGATTTATACCCATTACAATTGGAACAGCCCTCAAGCCCTCACTGACTGCACGTGAACGCGCTTCTAAGTCAGTGAGGGAGCAGATTGGAATTGGGCCTATGTGTGCATGTGCATACATGCACTGTATAGGTCAGGAAGTATAGTTAAACCCTATAGACTTAAACGGGCAGCTCAGATGGTTCTGATGGGAACATGGGATGATATTGATGACATCAGGGATCTTCATATATATGAACCCCATGTATGGAGATAATCCCATCAAGTGGGGCACAATGGTAGGCACCCTATATATGGAGATAACTCTATTGTGTCACACAAGACTATCGTCATAGCGTTGCCAGTACTTATGGAGCTACCTGACACATCCAAACCTACAGTATACAGTAGGTCTGACCTCATAAACTCCATATTTGGACCAGGACGATCTTTAGCTCCATATATGGAGCCAGCAAAGACATACAGTGCCGACATCAGTTTAATGTAGAACTCCATATATGGACATAGCTAACTTTTCAGAGATGTCACGAGGACACAGCCAAGCACTATCTAATGGGTGGCCATTACCCCTTGAGTTTAGATGCAAGTGTAGCCCCCACAGTTAGTACCAGCCATGAAATAGCGACAAACAGCCCTGCTAATCGAGCTTAGCCCTATTAGCATGACTGGTTGTGCGTTGGACTGGCGAGTGGGTGTCCCGGGTTCAATCCCTGCTTCCGCGTATTACTACACAAGCAGTACACTACTCTTAGTTTACTCTTGAGTGACAGGAAGAGTGACAATAGTAATGAGGGACAAACACATTAATGAGGGATTCCGAGTGGATAGGATCTGGTGACAGGATCTGGTGGCTTCCATACTAAGAAGCGACCTACAGTCGCAATAATATTTCCCGACTTCTAACGTCATTTTGCAGGAGGCCTTTTGACATAATCGGCTGTGTATTGTATCTATTGTTAAAAATGAATAAAAATACAGTATATATTCACCAGGTCAAAAATGTTTTGGGGAAGTTATTACGTCCTAATTGGCCCAACGGCAGCCTGCACAAGACATTTGGCACTAGTGGTCGGTCCAGTGCTTTGTGACACTATATCCAGACTCACAAACTCACAGGCCCAGGCAAGACAGACAGCAAGCCAGCCAGAGTGACACGTTGTGCGCACACACACCACACGAGCAGGGACGTGCTGGCCATTGGGAAAAGCGGGACAACTCCCGAACGGCCGGTTCATTCCCAGCCTGTCCAGGCCGGCCATTAGGAAAAAAATAGAAAATAACATTTTGGGGGCTGGGCGGGGAACAAAGTAAATCGTCACTGTCGGACAGAAACCTTGTATCTCCAAGTTTCAAATGTATACATTTTTTCGCGAAGCAAAGCCCTGCTTCATCATACAAGGCCGTTGCACAAAAATAGTGAAAACAGCAGATCTACAAGCGTTGTGTGCTTGTATATCGGCTGTTTTCACTAGTTTAAATCATTTTTAAAATGATAAAAATACAGAACAAGCGGTTTTGGACATACAAGGTTTCCACCCGACAACGACAAAATATAACTCATGTACAATAAATAATTGGCCCACTGGCTTGTCACTTAACATGAATCTGAAATGGCAAAGTAGCAGCAGCGCTATAGAGTGAGATCTCTCTCTATAGCGCGCAATGAGGGCCTCTCCAACTCTTTTACCCCGGGCTGAATCAGGGTCCCAGCATGTCCCTGCACACGAGCGCACACACACACGCACACACAGAACCTCTTCTAGACGCCACGTCGTAAAAAAGCAAGTTGTGAATTGCCCTCACGGAGAGGTCAACAACAGGATCTCAACAGGAGACCCATCGTTCCAATGATGGTCCTCTGTCTGACCTGCTGGGTCCCATGGTTCTAACGACGGCCCTCTCTCTGACCTGCTGGGTCCCGTCGCTCTAATGACCGTCCTTCTGTCTGAAGCCGTCGTCAGTTCCGGTGAGGTAAACGTCTGCTGCTGTGAGAACATTCCTGACGGAATGGCTGTGACCAGTGGTGGAAAAAGTACTCACATTACTCACCTTAAAATTGGCAATACTGCAATGTAGGAAATACTCTGTTACGTACTTGTTACTAAAAACGTACTTGAGTAAAAGTACAAAAGTACAAAAGTATTGGTATCAAAATATACTTAAAGTGCCAAAAGTAGAAAGTACTCATTTTGCAGACTGTCCTGTTTCACAAGTTTTCAAATGTATTAAACTAGAAGTTTGTGGGTGCTCATTTCTAGATTTCGCGTTGTGGCTATAGGATTATATATTCCTCCAATACAAACAAACCCCTAAAGGTACAGGGTGGCTTGCTCTAGCCTAGCTGAGCTAGACATCCCAGCCATGTTAAAACAAGGTAGATACTGCAGTTAGTTAGCTAGCTGCATTAGTATCTAGGCTGGTTATACCAGGCTAGGCTTGCTCTGTGTTGGCTTGGTGTTTTATAATAACATATGGTATGATGTTAATGTAAGTACCGTACGTACTCAGTTACTTTCACAGCACACATGACCTCCTGCTAGGCTATCAGTCCCAGACAGAGGTCATGGGTCAATAAAGCAAGGCCATCACACCCAGACTCCTGGAGGTGTCCCCAGAGGTGCCGTTTCAACAGGACAGCCATGCAATCACTCGTCACTGCCTCTGTCTATTATCACTGCACTATTTTCTTTGCTTCTTTGGTACAGTAACGGAGGAACAGCTTGACAAAATACACCTTGACAAAATACACATTGACGGTGGGAATGTTTAAACCCCCACAGATTAGCATTTAAGATAACTATAAGTAGGCTATACAGTGGAGATGGCAATCAATATTTTGTTCTTAAAGGGGCACTCCACCACTTTTCAACCTATGTTCATATAATTGGTCCTCACTCAAAAATAGCTTTTTCTTTTCTTTTTTTCTCAGAGGAGGGCTGTGGGTAGGTCAGAAACCCATCGTCTTGTGACATCATCGATTGCCAATCCAGCTTATAGAAACTGCAGGCTTTCTATTCATGAAAAGTTACAATTTTAAAGTGGAAGCCATTGTTCTCGTGATAATAAAAATCTAAATATTTTTTTCAAAAATATTGATTTTCTTTTTTTTTGTGGAAAATGATGATGTCACAAGACGATGGATTCTGAACTTCCCACAGCTCTCCTAGGAGACTTGGACTAAGTAGAATTTTTTTTTAATATTTTATCATGAACATTAGTGAGGACCTATTATATGAAGACAGGTTGAAAAGTGGTGAACTACTCCTTTAAGCTCCTTTTTTTTGTACATTTATTTATGGAAAATATTAGATTGAAAACACTGTAAGAAAAAACAAGAATTGTCTTTAATTGAAGAAAGGTTGTGATTTCTTTAAAATCTTTTGAAATTATATGTATTTTAAAATGTGGTAAACAGAAAAAACAAGATCTTGTGAGTGTAACCCATAAACATTGGTCTGCTACCCAAACATGGAGCTTGGGAACAGTGAAGTAGGGCATATACTTACAAATAAATTCAAAAACACAAAAGGTTAGGATATGGAGATGGAGATGGGAGGTTTATGCGACGACAGCGACAACATGTTTCCTGTGCAGGCACGTGGACACATAGACATCAAAGGGGGCTTGAGCCCCTGCCCAATATTTTCACCAAAAGGCTCTTTTAGAAATTTCAGACCCTGCCTCTCTAATATTCTCTGCACGTCCCTGTTCCTGTGTACAGATGGTATAGTACACAATTGGATCCCAGGTTTATAAACTAAATCAAATTTGTGGTGTTCGCGCTGGTCGTGGAACACATGTCACCACTTAATAACGCTCCACGTCAGATGATGGGGAAGCTATACTATCGTGGTGTCTCTACTTTGCATGTCCTCCTCCCTGGCTCAGCAAATCTATAGCAATTCACCTTGGAAATGAGGAAAGATGGACTAATACAAACTGGTCTAATAGCGTTTAACAGTACAGAGCCATTGCCATACTGCCGGCAGGTTCGAGGTAGTCGAGGACTTCGAAGACCTTCAGGCTTTCTACAGGGGCCAGTTTCCAGTTGGAGCCACCTGTATAGGTGTTCTTTCATCTTTAATCATGTCTTCTCTAGGGATGGGACGATAAGCCATGTTATCGTTTATCGTGATAAAAAAACACTCATGATAATCGTATCGTAGAGATTTAATTTATCGTGATATCGTCCTCCGTCATGCACTGGGATCGATTCACCTTTTATTTGCCGAGCTGCATATCCGGTACCACTTAAACCCTCTATAATTGGAAAAAGGTTCTTATAATATACGTACTTGATACAGTCTTTTTTTCACTCTCTTTCAAATGTGTTTGCCAAAAAATAGTTGATCTACAAGCTCACAACGCGTCACGTTGTGACGCGTTGTGAGCTTGTAGATCAGCTATTTTTTGGCAAATGTTCCACGCCAGGATGGATTTTGATTATCGTGATAACATCGTAAATCGCGATTTATTTTGTCACAATAATCGTGATATGAAATTGTCATATCGTCCCATCTCTAGTCTTCTCCTATTGTCTCATCGATGGAAACCCCTCGGTCCGAGACATGGATCCTACCATCCGTCACTGCATGGAGAAGGCCCTGGATGGCATCTCTGAATGGCCCATGATGTGATGTAGGAGGACCACATCAGAAACGTGGACCACTGCAGAGGCCTGATACTGCTGGTCACGGACACGGTCAGAGAGAGAAGGATGAGGCTGACTGTGTCAGGCACCCAGCGATGCTTGTGTGCAGTGCTGGGGGAAAATAATATTCACATTCTTTACGTACAGTAAGTAAAAGTACAAGTCCAATGTAGAAGTACCCTGTTACAAGTAAAAGTCCGTAATTCAAAAATGTTAAAGTACAGAAGTATTGGTATCAAAATGTACTTAAAGTACTAAAAGTAAAGGTAGTCAGTGTGCTGAATGTCCCATTTCACAAGTTCAAAATGTATAAAAATCTTTTGAAAATAGCAGATCTACAAGCTCACAATGCATCGCATCGCGTCACATTTCTGGTCTGACACTTGTGCGAGCCAACCCAAGGCACGGCTATGGAGGGAGAGAGGTGCGCCACCTATGTAGGCACACTGCAGCGTTAATAACGGAGCTAGCACTGCTAGGGCCTTGATTGTCTTTTTGAGGGAAAAGGAAGATTTAGCTATAACTGAATGTAGAAACACTTTTGTTTCTGGTTGCCTGTGCTCCCTCTTTCTGTCATTATGTGTTTAAAAGTCGGTTCTGGAGTCTTCACTTCATCTAGCATCTTTCTCTCAGCTCTAAATCCAATCCTCAACGCCTATCTCTCCCTCACTGTTTTCCGGCTAACCTCATAACTGCGTGAAACCTGACCTCTGCCAAGCAGCATCTCTAAACTCATCAGCAACTTTCTAACATGAGCGAAATACTCCCAAAGCTGTCTGAGCATCTTTCTCCTAAATCCTCCTATGATGGTGATGGTGCCAGCAGCAATTAAGACAGGATTGCGCGCCATCCAGGCGCCCTTTATTACATTGGGTTTGCATCTGATACAGCTATCAGAAGGTTAATCCGAGAATCATTTTGTGCTATTGAGAAAAACCTAAATCAGCCTTTCACGTTTTTTCATTAGGATGAACGATTCAATTTGAGGTGCCAGTGCTACTTAGTTCTCAGATTTGATTATACAATTTTAAACTGAAACGTCGGTTAGGTTTTGATGCTATTGCTTCCTAGACATGCTATTATCTTCTAAGATAATAGCACTATAAACTTAGCCTGGGACATAGACTGATTACTACAAACTACACTGCGTTTCTTTTACTCTTTCTCACTTCGCCTCAAACTCATGGAAAGACTCCTATCTCGAACAGGGGAAAATGACGTGCAGCTTCTGACTGGTCAGTGTGTGTGTGTGGGGGGGGGGGGGGGGGGGGGGGGGGGACACACACACACAACCACTGTTGTCCAATGTAAAACTCGAGTCACTTCCTGGCTTGCCTATTGAAATACAACTAGTCGACTAAAACGTATTTTGGCAGGCCGTGATGGCGTTAAAGTGCCTGATTTATCACACTGAACACTGTATAATCAAGTGAATACTGCAGATGTGGCGTACAGGATGGATTTCTACACAGAGAGGACAATTCTTTCAACATAAGATGCTGCATTCAAGTTCAGGAGAGTTTGGACAAGACACTTCTCTTGAATGCTGCCTTCAGGTATGGCATGGAAAGAAAGAGGGCATTTGCATTTCTTTCACTATATAAAACTGCATGAAGAGGGCACTTCTTACAAACGGATAAAAGGGCAGGATCTCAAGCCTTTGATGTCTATGTGTGCACGTGCCTGGAACAGCATATGTTGCCTTGCTGCAGGTACAATAGAAACTGTATGTATGTGGTCGCTGTTGGGTGGAAACCCTGTATGTCCAGTCTCATTACTTTTCAGAAAAAAAAACAACCTGTGTTCCACTATAGTTATATTTAACCCATTAAGTCTAAAATGACACACACAGGTGCTTTCCCGGTTTTAATCGGTTAATTCATCACAAGCTCTTGTGAATTAGCTTAGTTCCAGACCCTGAATCGCTAGCCACACCCCTTTAAATTTAACGAAATGTCAATTCAGGCTGAGTGTCAGGCTACTTGTGAATACTTTTCATCGGTATGACTAACAAAAAGTAGCCGATGTACAAGTCCACATTACGCTGTTGCAACACATTCTCACCCTCCCTGCGTCAGACCCTTGACGTTCGGACACTATAGCTTTCCGCGTTCATTTGAGCAGTAGAAGGCGGGCTCAGCTGAGTCAGCTCGTCCATTGCAGACGCGGCCAGACGCAGGGAGGATGATAATGTGTTGGCTGTATCGTGACACGCTGTGAGCTTGCATATCGGCTATTTCCGCTACATTTGCGTGACTCTGTTACTAGATGACGAAGTAGGGCATTCCTTTTTACGAAAATAAAAACGTAAAAAGTAGACATTTAGGTGATACGAGCTTTCCGCCCGACAACAGTGGCCAGGGGCGTCACAAGGGGTAGGAAAGTGGGACTGAGTTACCGGGGCCCAAGGTGGAGGGGCCCTAATAACTCTATCTATTGAAAAATAGCAGATATACAAGCTCACAGCGCGGCACCGAGTGCCGCGCTGCGAGCTTGTAGATCTGCTATTTTTGAAAAGTTGTGAAAATGTGTGAAAATCTTTGAATATATGTATTTTTTAAGCGAACATTTCTAACTCAAATTTTGCTTCTGGGGGGTCCCTGGAACTAAACATTTTGAGATGGGGGGGGGGTCCTTCACATGAAAAAGTTTGAGCATCACTGACATGGAAACATAGGTTTCTTGGCACACATTTTCACGATTTTTCAAAAATAGCAGATCTACAAGCTCGCAGCGCGGCACTCGGTGCCGCGCTGTGAGCTTGTATATCTGCTATTTTTCAATAGTTAACATTCATGGAGGGCCCGCAGTGAATCCTTGTACCCAGGGCCCAGAATTTGGTGTGACGCCCCTGACAGTGGCGATGTGTGTCGTGCATGGATATGTCAGCTGATCCCCTGGCCCTGCTGTAATAACACAACTAGCAGGTTCTCACACCCGCATGTTAATTCTAACACCTTGCTGTTTCCTTTGGCTTTGAGTCGGGGTGCTAAGACACACTGTAGAGGCCTAAAGCCTGGCAATCACTCCTCCTCGCACGCACGCACGCACGCACACACACACACACACACACACACACACACACACACACACACACACACACACACACACACACACACACACACACACACACACACACACACACACACACACACACACACACACACACACACACACACACACACACACAGACACACACACACACACTGTAGCGGACCACCAAGCAAAAGGCTCCGAGTCGTTCCCAGTGGAGGTCAGTCATCAGCGACGCGAAGCGACAAAGTGACGCCCGAACACACCTGACGCCGCGTGGCGGGCGCGAGTGACGACGCGCCACAAACCAAAGTTCAGCCTTTTGAGCGCGCCAGTGAAGCATCATTCATTCAACCTTTGTTTAAAGACGGGGTGCCATTGTGCTTTCTCTGTTTTCTGTTAACATTGCTCTAATAGGGTGTGGTTATAATATGCAAATATGTATTCCCTGTCTATTTTTGGTTACTTCCTGGAAGCCGAAAGCCCTCTTGAGTCAAGAGGTCCAATCGAAATACACCGCTTTAGTGACAAACTTAATGAACAAGTGAGTGTGGCCACATAAAAACATAATTTTAACACTTCCTGTAAACTTTTTTGAAAAGATCTTCCTCCAATAATCAATACCCGATGATCATGTTTTATGTTGGGGGGGTGAGTGTATTTTGGGATCATGTCAATTTGTGTTTTCAAATATTTAACCACTTGAACTGTCAATACTTAAAAAACTTGACCTTTCGCTCTGTACTTAGTCTGCTCTTTTTCCCCTCTACACCAAAGCTTGGGGACCTGCTATTTTTGTTCTCAGAATATGGACGCTATAGGGATTCAAGTGTTTCATATACAAAAAGGAGAAAAAAGTTTCTATCACACCAAGACCCCCTGTTGAAGACCCCTGCCTTAAAACAGAACATAAGTTACCAACCAACAACCAATAGCCTCCAGACATCCATTCAACTGTATGACAGTAGCAGTGTCTTTAAAAGAGACACATAAACCTCTTAAACCGCAGCGCAGAGTCTGTGTTATACATTACGTCGTTGTCGGGTGGAAACCTTGTATGTCCAAAACCGTTTGTTTTGCATTTATCATTTTCAAAATGATTTAAACCAGTGAAAACAGACGATCTACAAGCACACAAGTTGTGTGCTTGTAGATCGGCTGTTTTCACAAATTTTGTGTGATGGCCTTATATGATGAAGCAGTGCTTTACTTTGCGAAGAAATTTACAAATTTGAAACTTGGAGATACAAGGTTTCTGTCCGACAGTGACGATTATTTACAGCAATGATATTTAATGTGGAGCGAAAAAAAGAAAGGACAATTTATTCATTTTCACCTCTCCTCCTGACTCTCCTTTAACCCCCGCCCAACTCCATTTTCCTATCTGTCTATATATCCAGGGGCGTCACACACAGAGGTGGGGGAAGTGGAACTGAGTTACTAGGGCCCAAGGTGGAGGGGCCCCAATTATTTTATACTTTAGCTATTGAAAAATGGCAGATATACAAGCTCACAGCGCGGCACTCGGTGCCGCGCTGCAAGCTTGTATATCTGCCATTTTTGAAAAGTCGTGAAAATAAGTGTGCAAATCTTTGAATATATGTATTTTTTAAGCAAACATTTGTAACTCAAATTTTGCGTCTGGAGGGTCCCTGGGCTGGAACTAAATATTTTGAGATGGGGGGCCGTTGCCAAATACATATCATTTTGGGGTTCCTTCACAAGAAAAGGTTTGAGCACCACTGACATAGAAACATAGGTTTTTCAAAAAAAAGAAATCACGATTTAAACAAAATAGCAGATCTACAAGCTCGCAACGCGGCACTAGGTGCCGTGCTGTGGGCTTGTATCTGCTTCAATAGTTAAAGCACAAAATAATGTGTGTAATAATGCGTTCCCAGTCTAAATGGGTTAAACCCCCTCCCCCTATGAAGAACATTCACGGGGGGCCCGCAGTGAATCCTTGTACCCAGGGCCCAGAATTTGGTGTGACGCCCTTGTGTATATCTCACATACAGAAGAATCCCTGCTTGATCAATCAATACAAGCATGAATGAAACCATTAGGAGGAGGCAGAATGCATGACAGAGGAGATGTTCAGCCATCACGGTCATGTTCCACATGCAATAAATCAATAACTCAAATCAATTTGTCTGGAATGATGATGAGGATTCTAGTCTGATCATGTGTTGACATTAACCAGCACAGCATAAACAATAATAGTAATAAATAATGCACACGTCAGCTCAGGATTTGAATCATGCAATCAGTCATTTTTAACAGATCTTGATCGTGATTATTCCTTATTTTGATTTGTTTGTCGATTGGTTTTCCGGAACTACAGTACTGTAGTGGCAAATGGCGATGGAGTAAGTATACTCAAGTATTCAAAAGTACAAATCACGATCGTACATTTTCAGGTGGCATGTTAAATTTGGTTCCACTTTCTTTTAGCCGAGCTACAAACTTGTAAATCTGCCATTAAATAGGGCTCAAATCGTATAGGGACCCCCCCCCCCCCCCAAAAACAAACAAACAAAAGGGTTCTGTTTGAGAGCCAGTTCTTTAGTCAGGGTTCAACACACCTGAATAGAAGTGGTTGCAGGTTCTAAGCTAATTACCTTGTGTTACAATGACAGCATGACTGATACGGCTGTCAAACCACTTAAATGGTCCGCAGCTAAATGATGGAGAGTTGGTAACCAAATGGACCCTTATTGCGACCGAAGGTCGCATTTACCCTGAAAAACCTTGTCGCTTGAGTGATCTTCTGTAATCCTTCTGTACAGGAAGTGATGTCAGTGTGATGTCAGCGAGTTGTGACATCACTTCCTGTACAGGGCGGCTACACAAGACTAAGAAAGACAAAAAAAAAGAGAAGGATACACAAGACTGAGAAAGACAAAAAAAGAGAAGAATAAAAAAGAAAAAATCACACCCGTGTGAAGTGGAGCTGTGTGTGTGTGTGTGTGTGTGTGTGTGTGTGTGTGTGTGTGTGTGTGTGTGTGTGTGGATCATGTGTACCGATTTTTGTGACATTTGAAGAAAATATGTAGGAAAAGGAGCAAAAAGTGTGTTTTGGAGAAAATTCAAGATGGCGGAAAATCTATCATGGCGCAAATGGGCGTGGCCTATATGGGGAGATGCGTCATGACCCAAGGAATCCAGGGAAAAAATATTTTTAATTTTCCGACCTACGGTTCAAGAGTTACAGGCCAAAACGTAAAGTGGGGTGACACAATTATTTTTTATTTAATCCTTGAAATCATTATGAACCTCCTCTCCAAGTCTTGAAACTCTAGCCCCTATGGTTTGCGAGAGACAAATAATTGAATGTGAGTTTTTGCGATTCCCATTATAAGTCAATGGGGAAAATTAATTCACTAATAAATTAATATCAATTAAACTATTGAACCTTTCTCTTAGCAAGTTACTAGCCCACGATTCCCGAGTAAGCCGGTCGATTTGACATATGGCGCGAGTGTGTGGTGGCAAAACTGTGGGACTAGTAGCGTTTAGGAAGTTCAGGCTACATACAGACACACAGACAGACACACAGACAGACAGACACACAGACAGACCCACACGGCCACGTATAGGGAGCCTGTGCTTCACACAGCTCCAAAAAAGGAGGAGGAGGATAACGATACCAAAAGGAGAGAGAAGAAAGGGTGGATGAGGTACAATGTGCAGTCGGCAGTCTCAGAAAAGAAAATGTAACATGGAGGTGGCAACGGGGTGGCCAGATAAAGTTATTAGGCCTGGATCCGACTTTAAGTCGACGCACAGGATTCCAGAAGTGTAGTGCTTATTCGCTCTTGTATCAAACCGGTACTCGAAACGTTCTTAGAATTTAACATATTTAAGTAAATATGGGGGCGGCTGTGTTAACAACGTTTCGTTGTCAAGCTCAATGTTGGGCATTTGGACCTATACATGGAGAAATGGAGCAAACCTGTTTGGCTTAAACATGGAGATGTGGAGAACACTATATATGGAGATAGTCCAGTCTGTTAGTCCATGTCATATGGGACTACCGTCATAGACGTAGCCATTGTTAGGCCGGAGTCAATGGCTGTCTGTCTGTCTGACTGTCTGTACAGGAAGTGACGTCACATGACATACTTTTTATGCCCATATATGAGTCATTCTGTACCACATCTCCATGTTTAGGCAAACTCCACACAGAAAGGCCCTATCCCCAACCCCAACTAGGGTGTGGGCGATAGGGCCTTTCTGTGTGGAGTTTGCATGTTCTCCCCGTGTCTCCTAGGGTTGATACCCTCACAAAAACATGAACAAACTCCCCCCAGAATGACATCAACTAGAATCATCAGAGAAACGCTGTGGTTGGCCAGATGGTCAAGAATTGGCGCGACCTCGCCACCCTGAGGTCGCATGTCACCCTCAGGTGTCTCACTAGTAGATCGTTAACTCTGAGAGTCTAAAATGGACTCTCAAGAGTTACAGTATTGTTAGTATTACTTAATTAAAGAATTGTTATTTTGATCAACGTTTGCCTGTCATCTCTCCTATGGCACCAACATCAATACAGCATGGAATTGTGGACAAAATCGTGTCCAAACGACAACAAAATATTCTGCGTTTTATCTCATCAAGTGGTGGTCCATGACTCAAACGGCGAATAAATAATGGACCTTGATATGAATACGGGTTGAAAACCTGTCTGCAGCTCTCTTCACAAGCACCAGATAATGTCACCATTGTGACGCGTAGAGTTGTTTGTACCCAGTGTCTCTGAGAGAGAGAGTGAGAGACAGACAAAGAGACAGAGAGAGAGAGACACACACACACAGAGAGACAGACAGGCAGACAGACACAGACACACAGAGACAGAGAGAAAGGCCTGCTGAATGAATGCTTCTTTGTCCACACGCCTCGTGTCTGAAGTGCAGCCATAGAGCCACTCACACTCCTCCACTCTCACTCATATGTGCACGCACACACGCACACACACATATACCCACATGCGTGCGCGTGTGCACACACACGTATGCATGCACTAACAAACAGACACTGAGACAACCGGGTGGACGGACGGACGGACAGACAGACAGACACTCACTCTCTCTCTTGCAAGCACACACACACACACACACACACACACACACACACACACACACACACACACACACACACACACACACACACACACACGCAGAGGGTGTGACAGATACCTCAGACCATGACTCACATCATAATATTCCTTCAATACTGCATATGATATGAAGGTAACCTGCTTGTTAAACATAGTGCTATGGGTGCTATCTTGTCTCATACTGGATGTCCCAAACTCTTACTTTTCAGGATTCAAATTCAAAAATAGCAAAAGTAGCAGATCTACAAGACCCTATACTTAGTTGGATCCGTAGTATGATCAAGTTGGGGCCCTCGATTTACAAAACGAGAAAACAAGAAAACAAACGAACACACAACATGTTAGATAAGAGGTTTCTGCCCGACAGCAACGATGTAAAGCTACGAGGAAGCGGTGACATTTCTACATTAGAAGGAAGGGAGGGGTGTCAACTTTAATTCACGGCACGTCACACGACGGTGTCCGGCACCGAAAATAGCCGACCTATACAAGCTCACAACACAATGTCATATATGATTCACTGAATATGAATCTTTGAGATAGAATGCTGTCGGGTGGTAAGAAACCCTGTATGTCCAGCAGTGGACTCCTAATATGCCATAATGTCATAGTGAATAAGTGTCATATATCATCGTTGTCGGGTGAAAACCTTGTATGTCCAAAACCATTTGTTTTGTATTTATCATTTTAAAAATGATTTTAATGATTTAAACTAGTGAAAACAGACGATCTACAAGCACACAACACCTCGCACTGCGAGGCGTTGTGTGCTTGTAGATCTGCTGTTTTCACTACTTTTGTGCATCGGCATTGTACGATGAAGCAGGGCTTTACTTTGCGAAAGAACATACAAATTTGAAACTTGGAGATACGAGGTTTCCACCCGACAACGACGATATACACTCTGAAGAAAACCTGGAGACTGGACATTCCGTAATTGGGTCTCATGATCAAAATAAGAACATATGATGGCGTGTAAAATAGAAAATCTAAAATTTGCCAGGGACAAGGACATGTTTTTGCCACGGACGGACATGTTTGTCTGTGCACTTTCCAAAAAAAAAAGGTAAATGTTTTTGTCTGTCTTGTTGCAAAGGCTACTTTCTTTTCCCTATATGGCATGGCCATCGTGAACACCCAAATGCACTGCACAGGAATAATCCCACTAAAGTCTGTGTCAGAGATAATAAGAGACTGGGGAGGAATTCATTCATGAATGTGAATAATAAGGAATTTGAGAGAGAGAGATAGGATGTATGTATGTCTCTGAATGGCTGGATATACTCTTGGCCTTGTAGGTCGGTAATTGTTTTATTCAGCACCGCATCAACAATAGAGCCTTCAACGCTGGAATGCAAAAATCTGGGAAATGACGCCAAGAGCAACATCCCGTGGACCGACAGGCCCGGGTAACCGGGGGGAGGGGGGAGTTAGAGCGGGGGAGAGAGAGAGAGAGAGACGGGGGAGTTTTATACGAACTTCACATGCAGCAAAATCCTGTAAATAATTGCTCCTATTTGTTTAAGAAAGCTTTATACCGAGTTATCCCCTTGCCACCATGTGTATACAACTATTCCTAATAGCACATTTCTGTGGTTTTGTAAAAGCCAATTACTTCAAGTTGCAATGTGACACATAGCTCTGTTTACAAGGCTGATTCAAGCCACATTGCTGATTACTCTGGTAAAATCTGTGTTTCTTTTCCCCCCACTCCCTGGGGCAAAAACATAATCTCCCCCATGTCATGTACTGTACCCCACAGATACGTAAAGAGAAGGACACATACCGTACTGTGTGTACTGACAGAGAGACAGGGGACAAATGGACACAGACACTATGAGGGACAAACAGTAACACACACAGAGAGGCAGACATTAGACAGACAGACAGACAGACAGACAGACAGGCAGGCAGGCAGGCAGGGAGGTGGACACGTTTTGTTACTAGGAGACTAATTATGACTATTTGAATTAGTCATTTGTGTACGTTACAGTACATATAAACCCCCATTTACACTGTAGGGCCAACCCAGAACTAGAACCAGAACTTTACAGAACCAAGAACCTTCAAGAACCTGTGAAGTTCCGGGACCAAGTTCTGCTTATGTTTCCATATAACAAGAACTAACCGGGAAGGTCCCCAAAAAAAAAGACCACCAGCGCTGCTGGCCCCTCCCATAAGGCCCTTTTCCACTGCAAGGAGGAACCAGAACTTTCCAGAACCTGAACCCAATTTTTAGGTTCTGGTTTTGTTTCCATTGTGCACGGCCCGGTTTCAGACAAGGTTGCAGGAACCTTTTTTAGGTCCTGCTCCTGAGGAAGAACTAAACTTGAGTTCTGGGAACCCATGGGCAGGGCCAGCAGCGTTGCTGCTCTCAATTCTGGACCTTCCCGGTTAGGTCTGGTTATATGGAAACAAAAGCAGAACTTGTTCCCGGAACTTCACAGGTTCTGGAAGGTTCTTGGTTCTGGAAAGTTCTGGTTCTAGTTCTCGGTCGGCTCTACAGTGGAAATGGGGCTATAGGTTCCCAGAACAAAAGTTTAGTTCTACCTCAGGAGCAGGAACTAAAAAAGGTTCCAAGAACCCCGTCTGGAAGTCGGGCCGTACGCAATGGAAACAAAACCAGAACCAAAAAAATAGGTTCAGGTTCCTGAAAGTTCTGGTTCCACCTTGCAGTGGAAAAGGGGCTATAGTGAGGGAAGTGAAGCACCCTTGACAAGAGGGACTGTCGGGGAAAGAAGGCAGCGAGGAAGAGAGGGGTTGCTGAAGGGAAAGAAAGACTTCCCACACGTCTCTGCTTTCCTCTGTGTGTGCGTTTGTCAGATTTCACTTCTTCCCATAAGAAGACAAAACGGCTCAGAGCAATTAATGGTGCCAGAATGTGAACAGAAACACACTTCACTATCATTCACACACAACAAACAGACAGACAGACGGACCATTGATTCCTTTACTTTGGCTCTTGTTGTTTGGAAAGGGGACAACTTGAATCTCCAGTTCAAAACCAAGACCCGGTGAGAAACAACCAAAACATGTTTTTTTCCACATCTTTGTTATGAGCTGGCTCTGTGGCCACAACACATACAGTACCCTCCAGGGCATAGGGAGAATAACAAAGGGTTTTAACAACTCAAATGAACTCAAATAGAATCAAATCATGAAATAAATGAATGCCCTATTTCGTCAAACAAGTGTATCACACAAAAAGCTGTGAAAAAAGCAGATCTAAAAAAAAAAGAAAAGTAAATAGAGATGAGGTTTGTGACAGTGACGATATAAAGCAGTGGTTCTCAAACCTTTTTCATGTCAAGGACCCCCAAATTGACACTTATTAGCCCAAGGACCCCCCATTTGAAAAGATACGCCAGGGACCCCCATAAGAGAAGATTTGCATGGCTTTGGCATGATTCCTAACCAGTTTGACATGCATTAATGGCCTTTCTATCTCTGGGAACCCAATTGTAAAAGCAATGTTAATTTAACTCAGAGTGTACAAATGGAACCATTTGGTTCCTAATCTATCATTTAGCTGGACCCCCTGGAACTCCCTCAGGGACCCCTGGTGGTCCCCGGACCCCCAATGATGTAAAGGATTGGTTAAAACAGTAAACAGAAGCGGGGAACTTTCCTCCGCTAGAAGAAGGAATTGGAGAGAGAGAGAGAGAGAGAGAGAGAGAGAGAAGGGCAGGAGAAAAGGTGAAACAACAAAAACATGATTGATTGACGCTTCACTGCGTCATTGGAGTGCTGGAGAAAAAAAGGTTGAAGCCAGCAACTCAACTTTTCCTTTTTTGTAGCTATTATTCTGTTAGAGTAGACTGTGCTTGACCCACATAGATGCAGTGAGTATGTAAGAGACTTTGCATTGATCTCTGTCTGTCTGTCAGAAATCGCAACACACTGACACACGCACTTACTCACGCACGCATGCACGCACGCACGAAAGCACACACTCACTCACTCACGCACGCACGCACGCACACTGGGAATCCTTGACAAAACTAGCTTGAGATTGAGAACCACTAGATTAGATGAGATTCAGCCCGGGAAAAAGAGTTGGAGAGGCCCTCATTGCGCACAATAGAGAGAGATCTCTCTCTATAGCGCTGCTGCTACTCAAAGATTTGCCATTTCAGATCATGACAAGTGACAAGCCAATTACATGACTTATATTTCGTCGTTGTCGGGTGGAAACCTTGTACGTCCAAAACCGTTTGTTTTGTATTTATCATTTTAAAAATGATTTAAACTAGTGAAAACAGATTATCTATAAGCACACAACGCTTGCGGGGTGCGAGGCGTTGTGTGCTTGTAGATCTGCTGTTTTCACTACTTTTGTGCGACGGCCTTGTATGATGAAGCAGAGCTTTGCGAAAAAATTTACAAATTTGAAACTTGGAGATACAAGGTTTCTGCCCGACAGTGACGATTTACTTTGTTGGCCGCCCAGCCCCCAAAATGGAACGAAAGCCGACATTTTATTTATTTATTTTTTCCTAATGGCCGGCCTGGACCGCCCGGGAATGAACCGGCCATTCGGGAGTTGTCCCGCTTTTCCAAATGGCCAGCACGTCCCTGGATTAGATTATACATTTTAGATTAATTTTAGAGATACTGTATCTACTAGGACTACACACACACACACACACACACACACACACACAAGCACGCATACAGTAACTTTCCAAAACAGAGGATTTCTAGGGAAAGTCAGTCCCTCAGCTGCAGTCCAGGGAGGAAACTAGAAAGTCCTATTCCTGCTTCCTGGACTGGCAGCGCAGGAAATGATGTCACGACCTGCTGACTTCCTGAATTAACTGTTTCACTGGTTTCTCTCTCCAGCTGTGTGTGCATGGGGTGGGGGGAGACTTGCAGAGTCAGGGATTCACGCCTCTACTACTGTAGAAAGATGAATTAACCATCTAGGATATTATCGCCATAAGCAAAATATCCCCAACATCCATTATCCTGGGGCGGAACATTTTCCAAAAAATATTTTTTGGCAAGAGTGAAAAAAAAGACTGTATCAAGTACATTATTTCCAGGTCCGTTTTACCAATTATAGAGGGTTTATATGCAGCTCGGCAAATGAAAGGTGAATTGATCCCAGTGCATGACGGAGGATAATTTCACGATAAACTTAAATCTCCACGATACGATTATTGTGAGTGGTTTTTATCACGATAAACGATAATATGGATTATCGTCCCATCCCTAGTCCTCGGCAGCTTCGACCAGGACTGGGGGGATTCCTTTTATTTTATTTTTTACATCCATGACTTTCATAATGGCGGGAAAAAAAATAGTTTCATCTCTTTGTTGCTGCTGTAAAGAGGCAAACTGCTGCAAGATCCCACTCCTCAGCTCAGAGCTGTGGTGTGCTAGAACATTTTTCACGTCTCTATGACCTGGTGGAATGGATGGAATAAGACTAGTAAGACGCCTCAGGGTGACAGGGCGAGGTCGCGCCACAGTGATGTGGACATCAGGGATCTCCATATATGGGCATAAAAGGGATTTGTTACTCTGGCATCACAGGGATCTCCATATCACCATCATGTGGATCCCCCTAACAGGGCATCATTAACTCATTCTCTGCCACGTGATGAGTTTTGTGTTTTGACTTTGGATGGTGCTGTTCACTAGCCTATGGGTCACAAGTTATTTTCCGATTCTACAGGACGTCAACTGACACGTTGATGACGTAACCGGCACAAAAAAGCTCAGGGGGTCCCCAGCAATTGTAGTTAATGCATCACAGTCATTTTAACAACTTTATCCCTTTTATTCGTTGGCTATTCAAAGATATCAGAAGTACAAGCTCACAGCACGTCACTTAGTGCCGCACTTCGAGCTGGTGAAGGATTTTGAGAAATATCGAACATTTTGGAAATTTTGGAATGATTTGGAATTTCTTTTTAAACACAAATCTTCTCTTCTCTGGGGGTCCCCTGGCACAAGACATTTTCAGATGGGGGTCCGCGGCCAAATGCATGGGTGTGTAAACTGCAGGCGAGCTGTTGCAGTGCACTGGGGCCTGGCTGAGTGTGTGCACGCGTGTGTGCGTGCGCGTGCACGCGTGTGTGCATGCGTGTGTGTGCGCCGCAGTGTTCTCACCCAGTCAGTGCCAGCAGAAACACACCCGCTGCCAACCACAACACACAGCGCACGGGCGCGCGCACACAAACACACACGCACACACACACACGCACACACACACACACACACACACGCACGCACACACATCTTCACAACACGCACACACCAGAAGAAAGGAGAGGAAAGGGCAGGTATAGAGGAAAAACAGAGAGAGAGAGAGAGAGAGAGAGAGAGAGAGAGAGAGAGAGAGAGAGAGAGAGAGAGAGAGAGGATAACACTCGAGTGTTTGTGTTGCAGCATACAGACAGACAGACAGACAGACTTGTGGGCAATTGAATGGAATCACGAATCAGTGTGTGTGTCTGTGTAGGAGGACATTGTTGACGATAGACAGTTACATGTCGCTGTCGCTCAGAAATATAGACTATAAGTGTCTTCGTGTTTCACCTTTGTAATGTTTTTTCTTTCCGTAAATTAATGCTGTACTAAAAAAGAAAAAAAAGTGTCACACAAAAGTCGTGAAAATAGCAGCTCGGCAAGCTCGAAGAGCTGCTATTTTCAAAATATTCCAAAACAACATTAATAAGAGAACAATCTAGCCCTGAATCATAATAATCATAATTAAGCCTAATTGAGCGGTGCTCCTGGAAGGAGCTCAGCTCCAACATCTGTCTTTGTCCGGGACGCCAAGCGTGGCCTACATCTGGCCTACATCTTGGCACAGAAGCGCTCAAAGTTTGTTGTACGGCCTCACATTGAGGGAGCGTTTCAAAGAAATTAATTCATAAATAAATGAAACCAGGGGCGTCAATTGGGTATGGCAGGGGTATGCAGCTGCCATACCCTGGGTCCAGGGGAGAAAATAAAAGTTACTTTTAAATATAAATCCATGAATGTCTCTTTGTCTATCTGTGCCGGTTATTATGTTGTTAAATTACAGTAAAATAACTACAAATGCAAAATTTTACAAAATGGTCACTTTAACAAGGTATTATAATTATATTCTCCACACTTGTATTGGTGTATTCCCAGGCTCCGCAGGTCAGCTGCACAGGTGCAATTCATTATTGTTAATTGTGGCACTAACATGCCAAGTTTAGCTGCACTTGAACAACCATTCCAGGCTGCCATATCCAGTCCAAGATACCATAGAAGCTAAGGTATGGCAACATGACTGGTGTCTTGCACGCGCGCGAAGACACCAGTCATGTTGCCATACCTTAGCTTTTTCTGAACTGACGCCACTGAATGAAACTAGACTGCACTCGAGGTGCCAACTTGCACTTTTGTTGGTCCCCAAGAATGCTGGTCCCTCATTGGCTGTTGTCCCTCAACAGCCCTGATTGGCTATACGGGCGTAAACACAAACCGATACGGGACAGATACGCGACATCGCTCACTTCACACCAGGTGAGCGGCGCCTCAGCGCTCCAATGCTTGACCGAGTGTGTATGTACGAGAACACTCATAAACCTCGTATGAGTGATACAGTTTGATATGATCCCATATCAAACTGGGTGGGGGCTGTGTAGTGTGAGCTCCTCCCACCCAACATCGACCAACATCACCCAATGAGGGGAGTGTCGTCGCGCCGCCGCCGCCGAGCGTTGTCACGAGGACGACGCCGAGCGTGACCCGGGTATTAGTAGTTGCTAGGCAACCTCAACTTCGCTGACAAAATAGTCTAGTCTAGAAGTTTAACGGAGAGAGGAAGAGTTGGGAGCGGAGAGAGAGAGAGAGAGAGGGGGGTGGTAGACAAGAATGCGAATCAGTTTCCCCCTTGAGAAGCACAACATGAATACAAAGAGACAACACTCTCTCCCTCTCTCAGTCATTCTCCCTCTCTCTCTCTCCCTTCCTCTCTCTCTCTTAAGCACTTCTTCTTCCAGAGCGAGACTCCCACGCGTGCCACGCAGCCTTTGATGTGTGTGGTTGGCGTGCAGCGCGAGGGGGGGCGCGGCCCCGGTGCGGTGCGCAGTGTGTAAACACTGCACATGAAAGAGCCGCGCGGGGCGCACGCACGCAAGGCACACTCACTGCATGCACGACATGCTTCCTGCTGCTACTGCCTTGTGTGTGTGTGAACGTGCACTCTGGGCACGTGCAGGGAATGCTTGAGAGACAGGGGCTGAAATTCCTAAAAGGGCACCCCCGAAAATAGCGGATCTACAAGCTCTCAACGCGCTTGAAAATCCGCTATTTTTGGGGTGCGACCCCGCCCTCTTTAGCTACTGAATATTTCTATGCAGAGGACAAATTCTTTCAACGCGAAATGATGCATTCAAGTTCAGTTGAGTTTCGGAAAAAAGGCAATTCTCCTGAATTCTGCCTTCGGGTATGGCATGGAAAGAGGAGGCTTTTGCATTTATTTCACTGTAGGGCAGACCATGGATGCAGAGGGCACTTTTTTACAAAGACAGGGTAAAAGGGCAGGGGCTCAAGCCCCCTTTGATGTCTAGGTGTGCACGTGCCTGTGAAATTGCACTCTAAATATTAGTGATGGATGGGTCGTTCATGAGCGATTCGTTGCCTTAGACGGCATTCCTGGTGATGCCAGTGGTGATGTCTCTGGCATCGCCAGTGGTGAGTGCACCACATGGCGCACTCTGCAGTGCACAAGGAGCAACTTGGCACCTCGACAGAGTGCAGTTCTAGTTTTCATTTAGTTTTCGTCAGTGAAAAAAGGTAGTCGAACATTTTTCATCATGGGTTTAGTCGACGAAATGAACACTGGTGTGTGAGTGTAATTCTCACTCTCCCCCCCCTCCCCTCCCCTCCCCCCCCCCCCCCTGTCTGGTTTATCATCAAGGCCAGCTGAGCTACAGCCTGCTTTTGTCTGACGCACACAATGGATGACACTGGCTTGATAGGTCACACACACGGTCACACACACACACACACACACACACACACACACACGCACACGCACACGCACACGCACACGCACACGCACACACACACAAAAATACAAAAGTAATAACATACTAGTGCTTCACTTTGCATTTACGTTCCATTCTTCTCATGATAACGGACTCTCATGCCTTTCATGGATTTCAGAACTACAGCTTTCTTCATCTTTACTGCATTTATTTTTACGCCGTTTTGCCGCAACTTGACATCACTGGAAATGGGGGTCTTTCTTTCCCCTCACTGCAGTGGCCCGAGGTTAAATAAAGGTTCAACGAATGAATGAATAAATAAATCCTCATTCCGGTCTGTGTCTCTGTCTGCTCGAGTAGGCTAATCACACGTGGGGGAAGATCGGATTCGGACATAATATGAAACAAAATCATTACCATAAATCCATCTTTGTGTCAAGAAAATGACTGTGAAAAGCAGTAAGATAAGATAAAGGTAATCCAGAGGTTTATGCACGTTGTGCGTCTCATCCCATCTCTTTCATAATTGACATCTAAAATAGGCGATCTACAAGCTCACCACACTAGAAGTTGTGAGCTTCTAGATCGGCTATTTTTGGCGTACATTTAGGGATGGGGCGATAATGGTTGTCGTTTATTGTGATTATAAAAATCAAACCTCGGTTCGAAGTGGAGTAGTGAATTTGAGCAGCTATACAGGAGTGTGTGTGTGTACAGGCCTACCACTGGTCACCAGCGGTATTGCAGTTCATGATATGGACAAAGCCAGCCAGCCACAGACAAAGCGAAACATTGGGAACGCGGTTTCACTGCTCCAAAAACACTCACAATAACCAATTATTGTGAAATTATCCGCCACTTGAGTTGACTCTGTACTTGGGGGCGCTTTTTTCGGTAAAAAATAGCAGATCTACAGCAATGTGTGCGCTATTGCGAGAATATCGTAGATCACAATTATTTTGGGCCACAATAATCGTGACATGAAATGTTCATAGGCTGTTGTCTCTGGCGGGTGGAATCCTCATTATGTCCAAAACTGATACTTTTAGCAGATCTACAAGCGCAAACGTCTGGTGGATATCCGATACTTTTGATGCTCACGCTTTTGTGTGACGCTGAAGTACGATCAAGTAACGCGTTCATTTACGGGGAAAAAAATAATACGTTAAAACATGGAGATAAGACTTTTCTGCCCGACAACAGAGATATATATCGTGCAGGCCTGGTTCTCTCTCAGATCTCACAGCCTCGCGGGGGGCTCTAGTTTGGATGTAAAGGACGTACGGAGGTTTCCGGGGACTCGGGGGGGGAGGGGGCTCAGGGTGAGGAGATAACCCCCAGCACCCTGCTCTCCTCCGGGGAGGGCTCCGCCGCAGGGGAGCCCCGGGCTGGAGGTCAGGGTTCCTAACAATGGCAGCTCAGCGGGCCAAGGACATCCTAGACATCCCTAGAGCTGTATGGGCACAAAGGCAGGCGGAGGCAATCTCTCTCTCTCTCTCTCATATCGTTACTGTTGTATGGGCAGAAACCTCTCAGCTCCATGTAACTTTATTTGAGTTACAAATGTTCGCTTTTAAGAAGAAGACTTGCAAAAAAAAAAAAAAATCACGATTTTCAAAAATAGCAGTGCCGCGCTGCGAGCTTGTATATCTGCTATTCTACCACTTTTTGTGGTCACATGTTCAGATACTGGATTCTGATTGGCTTAAAACAGTGGTAAATCAGTCAACAACCTTCAGTCAACTTACCATTCGAGGGTCGTGGGTTGTTGGCTGATTTACCACTGGTAAATCAGCCAACAACCCACTCCCTCTCATGGTAAATGGCTTACTTTTTCAATAGTTAAAACATTAAATAATTATAGGCGTAAATGGGTTAATGATGCCCCTATACTTGTTCACACTACATCACACAATGTATCTAAAGTAGCAGACTCGCAAAGCTCGAAACTCTAAACCCATTAAAACCACAGATACAAGCTCACAGCGAGTCACTTTGTACTGATTTTTTTTTGAACAATCTTGAAATATGAGAACTACGGCATTTGTAGAATATGGGCCGAGGTGCATCGCCTTTAGATGAGGGGTCCCTGTGTGCGTATACACACAAATGTTCTGTTCACAATCATGACCTCAAGTAAAACTGGGTTTCATTTGTAGTTCTACACCGGCCATGTTGAGAACAAACACAGGTGTTCTGATTGGTGTAGAACATTAGTTCTACGCCAATCAGATGAACTGAAACACCTGTGTTGGTCCTCAACATGGCCGTTTAGGACTACAAACGAAACCCATGAATAGGTGCAGGGTAGAGACGTATTGAAGAAAACGGTAGCAACACTGCAGTTTTTAAAGTATACATCATATTAACACCACAAGCACCATGTCTGTATGTATTCATACAAATTAAAAACCAAACAGAGAACACGTCCACACATTTGTCCATCGTTTTCTCCCCCCTGGTTAGGTTTTATTTTCCAATTGCTTAGAAAAACAAAGCAAACAAGAAGAGCTCACAGACGACCCTCCTGCAAGTCTGCAGCTTGCCTTTGTGCGGACTTTAAGCGCCTCCCCGTTTTTATATATTCATGAAAATATGCTAATGAAGGTGTGTTGTATTCAAACATCGCACTTGACCCGGGCTACGGGGTCAGAGGTCACACTGGGTGGGGTGGGGGGGGTCCAGTGTGGTACGAGTTTAGGGGAGGGGGGGTCCTACACCCAAAGCAAGCCGCTCTTTGCATAATGGAATTGACCGATAGGCGTGTCTTTTCTGTATGAACTAGAACATGGCAATACCACACTCACACATTAACCAGCAAGCTAGGTATCACTATCAAGTTTCAGTTGATGTTAAAAGGTAGTTTAAGTGATAATTATTTGGTTAAAACCCAAAAGTGTTTAAAGATGTAACAGCTCTATGTTGTGATAGTAAGCATTGCTATGGAGTAGTTTTGTGTAGTTTTGTGAAACCTCGTATCTCCAAGTTTCACATTTTTACGTTCTTTCGCAAAGCAAAGCCCTGCTTCATCGTACAAGGCCGTCGCACAAAAGTAGTGAAAACAGCAGATCTACAAGCACACAACGCCTCACGGTGCGAGGCGTTGTGTGCTTGCAGATCTGCTGTTTTCACTAGTTTAAATCATTTTGAAATAATGCAAAACGAACGGTTTTGTACGTTTTCACCCGACAACGACGATATATTTTCACTTGGGTTGCCAAATTTCAACCAATCAGGAGAAGGTATCCCAATGTTGTCTTCTAGTCATTACTTCCACTATCAGAGCTGGAGACCCCTGACACTGAACTAACACTCAATGACTACCATCACCATATAGACCTATTTAACCCTTATTTTAACCAAAACAAATCACTTACAGCACCTTTAATGAGGTGAGTATATACTGTATATGCATATGTGTCACCGTTTGAGCTAATATTCATTTAAATAGAAACCTAAGAGAAAAAAAAACAAAGCAAAAACAAATATTATAATCATAACAATGGAATCATAACCTCTTTAGGCAGTTTTCCACCCCACAAAAAACAATAAAATAAGAATGTCAACTTTCAAACACGCCCGATATTCATGTAACTATTCCTTCGGGGCGCATTCTCAACTACACAGGATCCTGGATTCTTGATACAAGATAAGAGAAAAATTATAATTAAAAAATAATACATAAAAACTGCCCAGAGAGAATCAATGGGAAAACTAAATATAATTCATATGTCTGTGTGTGGGTGCAAAATCCTCAGTGTTATTGAGTGTAAAAATTTCGTTACTTTACACTCAAAAGTTAAATTATCGTTGAGGATTTTACATTGTCGTGAGAGAATGTGTGGGATGAGCAATTTAAAGGCATAGTACGTGACTTTGCCGCGTTACAAAACAATAAATACATTATGTATTTTTACCAATAATTTCCCTCTAGTTTAGTCTAAACCAGCAGTCATCACCCACTGTAGTAGTGTGCTGTTTTACCCTCTCGCCGCATTTTGGCGTTTTCACCGCTTTGTTTCGGTAGACAGAGACGTTTTCTAGCTCAACCACAAACACACACTTACCGTAATACAAAATATATATACAGTTTTGTCATATAAAGTGACATACTATGCCTTTAACACAAGATAATGGCTGACAGGAGCACGCATGGGGAACACGGTTCCCGATTTTCCTTAAGTGTTAATCTGACCAAAAAAGAAAACGGGACACTGGGTCCGTCTGTGGGCTTTCGGACGTTAAATTAACACCAAGGGTTTCGATGCTGTGAAGGCCACCGTTTCAATAGCCACACAATCCCATCCTATCTAGACTAAAACAGCCCTCTCTCTCTGTGTTGTTGCACTAAGGCCCTTTCCTACATAGCCGCCACCTCAATCCTTTTTTTATTTTTTTTAAATACTCGTAAATATACTGCATACTGTATGATGGATTAGACACAGAACTCATTCACAAACGGTACAGGATTGATTGGCTTGTACATCAGTATCAATAGTACACACGTTAATTAGCAGCTCAGCCAGGATGACGCTTCGATTTATGCTCCGGCGTCCGGGCGGCGGCGCTCGGAGAAAGCGGCCGATTTACAAGCTGACAGCGCGCCGCGGACGTGACGTGCTGCGAGCTTGTAAATCGTCCGTTTTCGGCGAGCGGCGACAATCGGACGACGGGGTAGAAATCGGGGGCTTGACAATCACGTAGGAGTAGCTAATAATGTTCGTAATTATCATAACAAGTCCTCAAATATACACAGGTTAATGCTTTTTCACTTCTCTCCCCCGAAAAACAAAAGCAAAAAAACTAAAAGGGTTATACAGTCAAAAGAATAATAAAAATAACTTGCAAAAATGTTCCACTGCAAGGAATGGCTTGAATATATAGCGAGAACAACTCGGGGAGAAGCGGTTCACTGTGTCTTGTGTGCCATGCTTTTTCTTCTTTTTAATATATAGCGTTTTATTTTTCTTCTTAAAAGAATTGCTGGATTTTTTTTTCAGTGAGCACAGCATCAAAGAGTCCGTTCTCAGCTGGTCCACTGCCAGACCCCCTCCCCAAAAAAAAAGTATGCTCATCATACAAATATCATGGGTAGTTTAGACAAGGCCACTAATCTCTCACAAGTCGTCAAAACCTTCGCTACTCCATTTTTCTCACAACCAAAAAGGAGTTTCCTTTCCTATCCCACAAACCACTGTTTCTAAACGTTCAATAGGCTCTATGCGCAGCATCCATTTTGGAAAGAAATTGGGCCTTTCTTCCTTACATCCTTCACAGGTGTTACCAATGATACTGATTAAGGCTCTGTTACATTCTGGTCAAACAGTCAGGGTGCTGATATTGTGCATGTTGGCTCACTGGAAACTCTCTTGCTACACCACTCTCAAAGTGTCCTTGAGGGGGTACCAAATGACCCCTTATGGGTCTTTAACTCTGAGTGTACAAATGGAACCAAATGGACCCGTACGGGTCCATTTGGTTCCATTTGTACACTCTCAGAGCTATGGTGGTGCTTGAAATCAAAACGTTTGCGAACCACAGTGTGATACTAAATGGAATAGAGCCTTCATTAGAATCATTGGTAACACCAATGGAAGTAGGAAAGGAACCAATTTCTTACCAATATGGCTGCTGTGCTTAGAGCCTTTTCTTTTGCCTTTTTTTAAAATGTATTTCCAACTTTCCAAAAAGCAGAAAGCCTCATAACAGTGCAAAACAAATCAATTCTGTGCAATAAGGCCTACTTCTAGAATATCTCATACATACATTGCTTTTTTAAAATATATCTTATAAAGATGAGTTTCACGCAATAATCATAACAATAACGACACGTGGACAATAGAAACAACACATGATTTAAAAAATAATATAATAATAAAATAGATAATGAAGGTAAAAGCGTGGACAAAGCACGGAGGAAATGAAACGCTCCTCCTAACGCCACCGTAGCAAATGAACACAAACAAGGAATCCCCCAGAGAGCTGTGTGTGTGTGTGTGTGTGTGGTGTGTGTGTGTGTGTGTGTGTGTGTGTGTGTGCGCGCGCGCGCGTACTCGTGTTATTATGCTCCAAGTCCCCACAAGTATAGGAGACATGTTTTGTATTTGACTGCATTTAGAAATATGGTAGAATTGTCCTGGTTTCCTGGTTAGACATTTAGGTTTAGGGGTTGGGATTATACATTTAGGTTACATTTGGGGATTGGGATTAGACATTTAGGTTAAATTTAGGGATTAAAAATGTTCCCTATATTATACATAGTTGTGTGGCAATGTCACTGTGGCTATTGTGCCGTTGTTGATGTCTTCACAGTAACGTGTGTGTGTGTGTGTGTGTGTCTGTGTGTGTTTATGTGGCTCTGTACCACAATCGGGTGCAGAATGACCATTTAACGTCAACCGACCGTCCCTATTTTGGGGCAGGTGATTATGAATTTAGAATATTCTCAAAGATTCACGCACATTTTGTAGTGAATAAAATGACATTTTAACCATCCTGAAATGGTAGAGTATGTTAATATAAGTAGCACACACAGTTGTGTTAATACTAATTATCAATGGATAAACTCATTGGAAATATCTCGCTATTAAGAGTAAAAGGTCCCAGAGTTTGATATATGCCTGAATCATGCATAAATTATTGCTAGTTAGGAACCTTATCGGGTCAAGTGTACAAATGGAACCAACTGGACCCCTTGGATCCAAATGGACCCGTACACTCTCAGAGCCGTGGGGGTACGTCAGTGGTTCCAATGCATAGCAAAAATCTGGGGTCCCATGAAATTGAAAAGGTTGAAAATCACTGGATTAGATGGGAGAACTGTGTGTGGGGGGGTGGGGCTAGGCGAGGGGGGGCGTTAACAGGAGTGTGTCGTCCCATGGGGGGGCTTCCAGTCCCCATCTGTCACCCCCTTCTTCCCCTGCCAGCCAGAAGCCCCCCCAAGCCCAGCCCAGCCCAGCCCAGCGAAGGCCAGGCCAGACCAGCCCAGCCATGGTAGGGCCAGGCTGAGGCTGGGCCCAGGCCAGCAGCAGGCCCCTATACCGTCTCAACCCCACACAAAGGATTCCATGCTGGAAGTAGAGGGGGGGGGAGAGAGAGAGAGGGAGGGAGGACAAAGACTGCTCTTGGAGCCGGGGGTTGCTGGCAAGCGGGGGCCCTTTGACCCTGCTCCCTGGCCCTGGGAGAGAGGGAGGGGGGGCAGACACCACAGCCAAACCGTGTCTGCTCTCTCTCTCTCTCTTTTATCAGCCACACAGACGGGACCCCCAAGGGCCTGGATGGACGGGAGGAGAGACACGGAGCACAGGCGGAAAGGGGGGGGGTCAGACCAACACAAAGGGACAGACTGACATGGGACACCCCCCCCCATCCCTTCATCTCTCTGACGGAGAGATCTCCCCTCTCCTCCAGCGGCGTCGGTTCGGCAAGAAGCTAAGGTATGGCAACATGACAGTTATGTTGCCATACCTTAGCTGCATCAGTGGTTCCTAACCCTAACCCAAGGGGGTCCCCAAATGATGTGGGGGGGGGGGGGGGGGGGGGGGGATTAACTTAATGTGAAAACGTTGTTTTCTCACTCAACAGTAAACAAAACAACATAAAGTTTAAGTGTATGGAGGGTATCTGCACATTTCTAAAGTGACAATTTGAGGACTTTAATGCCTCTAAAATGACAAATTACGTATTGGTCAAATTGTCAAACATTAGAGGCAAAAATTGTGAGAATAGCCGATCTAGATCTGCTATTTTCACAATAGAACCGTGTACAAAATGTAATGCCTCAACTCTTAAGTGTCTGTCAGGGTGGAACAGGCACGACGAATTTATTTTTATATTTTATATTATATTTTTATTTATTTTATTTTTTTCGCCCCTGTAGCCGAGGTATGGCAGCTGCCGAACTTTGCCATACCCAATTGTTACGCCTCTGCCCTTCTCCCTACGGACATGCTGCCGCTGCCCCCCCTCTCCCCTCCCCTCCATGTCTCCCACTCATGACCCCGCTGTCGTCTGCGTGGCCCCCCATGTGTCCCGTCCCCTCACTAAAAACACAGTCACTGTGTGGCCAAGAGCGCCCCTACTGGCCATGTGGAGAGTCTGTTGTCTGTTCTTTGTAAATGTTAGGCATAGATCACTGTTTCCCAAACAAGTGGGTTGGGACCCATTTGTGGGTCGCAAGATGCATTTTTTATGGGTCGCTAGTACAGTGAAACATGCCTCTGTTTAATGCATTTATTTTGATAAATTAAATGAAAATTATTATATTTTTTTCAATTGAATTTCATGAATTAATGAAAATCAAAGAAATTCCATTATCAGAAAAGGGTTAGGGGTTAGGCTATGAACATTTAGGAAGTAGTGAAAATAGACAATCTACAAGCTCACAATGCAGCATGAGGCGACGCTTGGTGAGCTTGTAGATCTGTTATTTTCACTAGTTTGGGTCACAGGGAGACATCGAGCTAAAAAGTTTGGGAGCCACTGGTGTAGATCACGCGCTATCACAGTTTTAAAAGCCTCTATGCAGATAAGCACTGGGATTGCACATTCATGTATTAATGACCATTGTGCATCGATTATTTAAGATGCTCTGTTAGTTTTCAATTCTTATCTATTTTGAGAAGGTTTATTTTATTAAAACATCTTTAATGTTCCCCCTCATACAGTATATATTTATGAAGTATATTTCTAATGTATTGTTTTGTTTGAAAATCAAAGTTTCTTTGAAATGTAATAAATGTTTGAATCTGGAATCTCGCTGACACTGAACCCATCTACTGTACGTGTAACCCTAAACATTTATCTTTAATCTTGTGGACAGGGTAAATATCAAAAACTAAATTGGTTTCCCGACCTGCCATGTGAGAAAGTGGGATCAAGCAATCTTTGAAGGCCTCTCGCAGCACGTTGCCAGCCATGGGGGCGACGGGGGTGTTTCCTTACCCATTATATAAGGCTGGTTATACATCACACACTCCATGAGCTATATGGGGGTCCGTGTTCTAATGCATAGCAAACTGGGGGGGTCCTTGAAATAAAATAAAAAGGTTTGAGAACCGCTGATCTAGGAAGCTCCGTTCCTATGCGGTGGTAGTGGAGGTGGGTGGTGTTGATGGTGTTGTTGGTGGGGCTTGTGGATGGTGTCACCAGCTGTAGTCCTGGCTGGCCAGGGGTCCCTTCAAAGGCAGTGGTTCCCAAACCTTTTAACTCCAGACCCAAAAGAGAAATTAAGACATTTTCCCGGGGACTCAAACTAGTGAAAATAGCCGATCTACAAGCAGATCTACAATAGCAGATCTACCAGCTCACAGCACTTTGCTTCGCGGCGCGCTGTGAGCTTGTAGATCGGCTATTTTCACTACTTCTTAAATATACAGTTCTTTTTTTTTTTATTCATAGAATGTGTTTGCTTGTTTGTTCATAAAGTATTAAAACAAATGTTTAAAAGAAATAGAGTTTTTTGGGGGATTTTTCGAGGGAAAATTTAGTTTTTTGGGGGATACGGAAAATCCTTTGAAACATACATGTAGGGAAATAAAATGGGATTTTTTTACTCGAGTCGTGACCATACGAATCGGCCCTGACCCACAGTTTGGGAACCACTGCACTAAGGGAGGGTTCCATGGTTCCTATGCGGTAGGTAGGTAGGTGGTGTTCCGGTAGACGGAGTTCCGGATGGTGGCGCCCCGTGGTAGTCCAGGCTGACCATCGGGAGAGGAGGGGGCCTTCTGAGGGGGGTTTCCGTGGGTTTTCCTATGCGGTGGTGTTGCTGTTGCTGTTGGAGAAGGTGGAGGTGGAGGAGGTGGTGAGCTTCTGGATGGTGCGGTTGTAGTACTGGGTGGTGAGGGCCTCCAGCGGGCCCCAGCGGTGCGCGTGCAGCTCGATGACTTCCATGAGCAGCGAGCGGGTGAGCTGCGACTCGGCCGGGCACAGCATCTTGTCGCGCGCCGCCGCCAGCAGCTCCGTCATCATCTCCGGGAGCTGCTCCTCCAGCAGCCGCCCCGTGCTCTGCAGCTGGGAGGACAGAGGAGACTAAAGTCAATCATTTTGTATAGATCAGGGATCTTGAGCGTTTTCCGGCCAAGGACCCCTTAGCTGAGAGAGATGAAGCAGGGAGGGACCCCCAGATTCCATAGTTTCATCTTTTGACAGCATAGTCATCAATGTATTTTGGATTCATGTCAATGTCTGTTTTCAGATATTTAAGCACTTGAACCGTCAATACTTAATAAACTTCACCCATCACTCTGTACTTAGTCTGCTCTTTTCTCCCCTCTCAACACCAAACCTCTTTGCCGAAAATAGCCGATCTACAAGCTCACAACGCCTCGCAGCGCGAGGCGTTGTGAGCTTGTAGATCTGCTATTTTTGGCTAAAGTTCTCAGAATATGGACGTTAGGGTTCAAGTGGTTCATATAAAAATGGAGAAAAAAAAGGTTTCTATAACACAAAGATTTAAAGCTCTGCAGCTGGGAGGAAGAGGAAACCAGGGACGTGCAGAGAATGTTAGAGAGGCAGGGGCTGACATTTCTAAAAGGGCCTTTTGGTGGAAATATCGAAAATAGCAGACCTCCAAGCTCACCTCCAAGCTGAGCTTGGAGGTCAGCTATTTTTGGTGCTTGATACCGCACTGAACTAAGCATAAACAAGTCAATACTGGAGATTGATTGATTGATTGATTGAAGAATTTATTAGAAGTTTGCAATAGAAAAAAGTACAGTTTCATGACAGTACAAATCACTGGTACAAGGTCAACTAAAAGGAGATCCTAGAAAGCCGAGGCTTATTTCCACAGGAACCACACTTTAAGTATCTCATATAACATTGAAAGACAGACGGATAGAACATAGTACTTTATCTAGGATAATATCAGTTTCAAAAGCATAACATCAAATACAAAGGCAGAAAAAAGAATAATAAAAAAGGGGGGGGGGGGCATGGGGGCTTAGTCTATTTACAAGTCACGGGTAGCAGCTGTCTGAAGGTGACTTTTCATACCAATTTTGAAGGAGGCTAGGGATTTGCTCTCCTTTAGGGCTTGAGGAAGGGCGTTCCACATGTTGATGGTGTAGCAGGAGAACGAGTTAGAGCCTTGTTTAGTGTTAAATCTACGTTGATGATGATTAGTGGAGCTGCCTCTGGTGTTGTGGTCGTGAACATCCTTGACCTTTAAGAAGTAGTTTGTCAGGTACATGGGAATCTTGGAGGTGTAGTGTATCTTGTACACCAGGCCCATTGCAAGATGCTGTACTCTGTCAGCTACTTTGAGCCATCCCACGCTTTCGTGGTGATGATCGGTAAGGTGGGTCAGAGGAGGGAGACCAAGCACAACCCTAATTAGTTTGTTTTGGGCTGTTTGAAGCTTTAACTTTAAGGCGGCTGGGGCGTCGCGATACCAGACAAGGACTCCGTAATCAATGAGGGGCCCAATAAGAGCTCCTCCTAGTGTCTTTCGGGATTTAGTATTGATCAGCGGGGCAACCCTTTGCAAGAAGCGAATTTGTTGGTTGACTTTATTGATAACCTTGGTGGTCATATGGGGCGTATGGCATGAATTTCTACACAGAGAGGGCACTTCTTTCAACATAAGATGCTGCCTTCAAGTTCAGAGTTTGGACAAGGCAATTCTCTTGAATGCTGCCTTCAGGTATGGCATGGAAAGAGGACATTTGCATTTCTTTCACAATAGAAAAACTGCATTCATGGTCTGGAGAGGGCACTTTTTACAGACGGGTAAAAGGGCAGGGGCTCAAGCCCCCTTTGATGTCTATGTGTGCACGTGCCTGGAGGAAACTAAAGTCAATCGTTTATACAAAGACCTGAGGGCGATTCTACAATTGCCTTCCAAAATCACTATTTCTCAAACTTAAATTCAACAGTATTCAACAATGGACTCAAAAGACTGCTTTCAGCTTTTATGCTCCAGACAAATGGAACAATCTTCAGGACTTAGTCAAGTCGCTTGTGTAATTTCGTTCAAATCTTCGGGGGATTATGAAAACTATTATTTTTGGAAACTTCAGAGTATAACGAATCAGAAAATCCATGATTCCATTTGCAAAATCCGTAGGGGAATTTTTGACAGCTGCTGAAAGTTTGTGTCTCATTTACTTTTCAGCCCAAGGAATGTTTTTCATGCAAAACAAATGCTTGCATTCAGAATCATTAAAAAACCCTAGTTTGACTCCTCACATGCTACTTGAAGCAGATTTTTTGGGGGTATTTTTCTTCTTTATAGTATAGTAGAGTATTGTAAGTGAATGAGACACAAACTTTCAGCAGCTGTCAAAAAATCCCCTAGGGATTTTGCAAATGGAATCATGGATTTTCTGATTTGTTATACCCTGAAGTTTCCAAAAATATATAGTTTTCAAAATCCCCCGAAAATTTGAACGAACCTTTCATGTTTGGACATATTGAACTGGACTAAAGTGCCCTCCACACTAGGGGGCGGTCACCGTCTCCTAGCAATTCATTTTCAATGAGAGGCGGGCGGCTTTTTCGGCCGTGCAGCGAAGTTTTGGGGCAGCGAGGTGAGTGGGCGCGGTCCCGTGAAATCCACCGCGAGCGTGCTCGTTTGTGCATGCATACGTGGGCGGTGAAATTACGCGGTTTTGAAATACCGCGTGTCGTTTACTCACTGAGCGTGTGTGTTTGTGTCTCACCGCGGTGCGGCCACCACTGATCCTAGCGGCAGCCCCGACGTCAACCGCGCCTAGTGTGGAGGACACCCAACTCTCTGAAACCGGATCGATTGGTCTCAATAGAGACATTTATGGTACTACTCGAGGATGCATTACGAAAGGAGCGCACCTGCTTTGCGTAGCACTTATTTGTCTGTATTGTGATGTTTTTAATGTTACGTCATCTTATGTTGCACTTTATGTAATATTTGCCACCACATGTTGTGATCATGTTGTACCCAGGGCATAATTGAACGGTATTCCCTGAACGATTAAAGGTCAATAAAATACATTTTCTTTACGTTTAACCCATTTAGGCCTAGGATTATTGACTGCTTTAACTATTGAAAAATAGCAGATATACAAGCTCACAGCGCGGCACCGAGTGCCGCGCTGCGAGCTTGTAGATCTGCTATTTTTGAAAAATCATGCTTTTTCTTTGCAAGTCTTTGAATATATCTATTTAAAAGCAAACATTTGTAACTCAAATATTTGCTTCTGGGAGGTCCCTGGAACAACATATTTTGAGATGGGGGTCCGTGGCTAAATACCTGTAATTTTGGGGGTCCTTGACATGAAAAAGTTTGAGAACTACTGATTTAGAGGAAGGATTTAGAAGTTGGGTCAAAGATCGGGTCAACGATATTCAAAGACTTGCACACATTTTCACGATTTTTCAAAAATAGCAGATCTACAAGCTTGTAAATCTGCTATTTTTCAATAGTTAAAGCATACTATAATGGTTAAAGTGGTTAAAATCTAACGCGACTCGGGCGCGTTCCAGGTATTTGAGAGTAAAAAAAAAGCCTCTGCATAAGTACCTAGGTTCTTTGCATTGCTTTTATTTATGTTCAATGTACTGTTATTGTAATTGTGTATGCTGGATGAAATGTGCTACACAATATGAATGACGTTTGAATGACTGATACATTACATGCAACAGACGTGCTGACGAGACGAGTCATCTTAATGACCTTGAACTGTGAACACACACAGATGTGGGTGACAGGTCACCGTTGGGTGTGATCCTAGCTACACTGTTATGTGGATATTGTCAGCATGTCTGACACTCTGTCTGTCACTGTCCAATACAGACGTGTGTGTGTGTGTGTGTGTGTGTGTGTGTGTGTGTGTGTGTGTGTGTGTGTGAATAGGGCTGTCACGATTATGACATTTTACTTGACGGTTAATTGTCACACAAATCATTTCAACTGAAAATGTAATTGTGTTTCGTTCGTTGAACATTATTGGAATAGAAATTACATTTCGGTTTGGCTTTTAAGCTTCGTAAACAAAAGGTGCACAGGGCAGATATGACAACACATACCACAAAAAAATGACATGTAACACAAAAAATTACACATAACACAAAGTGCTGCTCACAGTGAAAAAACCGCACTTTCAACACTTTCACTTCTCAGGCTGTCTTCACCAACTGACTGCCTGCGGTGCGAGGCGTTGTGTGCTTGTAGATCTGCTGTTCTCACTACTTTTGTCCGAGGGCCTCGTATGATGAAGCAGGGCTTTACTTTGTGAAAGAATGTACACATTTTCAGATACGAGGTTTCCACCCAACACTGACGATGTACTAGTGTTGTTGCTGCTCTTATACCACCATTATTGCTGGAGTTGGTGGGTGCCAGACAGTATCCCCGCGCGGGCCGCCTATTGGGGAACCCTGATGTTAAGGAAGAGGAGCTGTTTGCTAACATCCGCCATGTTTTTCTCTCTGCGTCCTTTAATCCGTCGAGGGAGGTAACATTAAAGGACAACTCTGCACTAAATAACATCTAGGCTCATTTTCCTACTTATACTGATCCCAAATGACTGTCCATTGGGACATTATTATACATTAAAGCAGTGTTTCTCAACCTTTTTTTCTGCATGGGCACACTTATCATGTCCCAAGAATCCATGGGCACACCAACATAATACGGGGGTGTAAATATCGTCACTGTCGGGAAGAAACCTTGTATCTCCAAGTTTCAAATGTGTACGTTTCTTCGCAAAGTAAAGCCCTGCTTCATCATACAAGGCTGTCGCACAACAGTAGTGAAAACAGCAGATCTACAAGCACACAACGCCTCGCACCGCGAAATCATTTTTAAAATGATAAATACAAAACGAACGGTATTTGGACATGCAAGGTTTCCACGCGACAACGACGTTATACTGATCCCATGACTGTCCATTGGGACATTATTATACATTAAATGATAATGATGATGTGTGTGTGTCCATACAACACATACCTCCATGGAACAGCAGATGACGGCATCTTCCTTCACGTCTGTGGACTCCAACAGCTGCAAGTTGACAAGAAGAGACAGATATTAGAGGGACAGATTACACGAGACGGCAGGCGGAATCCAAACAAAAAATAGGATCGAAACTGGACAGTACCATCCATCGCAGAGACCTCGCATCTCCTATTTAGAATGGGTATTTTTTGTTGTTGTAAATGAATGCCCTAGGAGCACCCTACTTCATCATTGTTTGATTGATCGAATGCTTTAACAGTGCTTTAACAAGGCAGAGTGGCACAGATGTATACAAGAATGCCTTCAGGGCTTGTTTCCATAAAGGTCCTGTGTCATACGAGAGCGCTGGTAGTGAAAAGTAGTGAAAATAGCTGGTTGTCAAAATTGAAAGGTCTTCTCTTAACTCAGTTCATTTTATACTGTCAGAGTTACAGACTCGTAACGTCTAATTTGGGCCGCACTATAGGAACACAGTGTCCCTGGAATCCACTTTAGCTGATGTACAAGCTCATGGGTTGGCTATTTTCACTACTTTAAGAGTTACACTACTAATAAGGAAGGGTGTTGGACATACATTACAGTACACAGCAACATTACAACGTCCTAACGCCGAGCGTAAATACATCTAATAAGCCTCTGGAGGAGGTTTTGTTGGAACATAATTTGAATAGATGCTGCTACATGAAGGGGATTAGACACACGACTAATGCCTCTTCATGTGTGTGATTATGTAAAAAAAAAAAAGAGAGAAAGAAAAAGGCTAATCCTCATGATAAATATTATTTTTCCTGTAAGACATCAAACTGGCAAGAAGGCAGCAAGCCAGGCGTTGGGCCAGGAGAGCGAGCCAATCAGTAAGCATGCCTTCTGCATGAGCAGTGCAGCCATACTGTATGCAGCGTGCACGCACACACACACACAAGTGCGCGTGCACACACACACGCGCTTGGATCACTTTGTATTACTATACTTGTGAGGGCTTCAAAAGTTTAGGACAGAATAGAAAATATCAGTAGTGTAAAGTCACCAAGTACTGTACTTGGTGACTAAAGGGGGCCTGTCACCTAAAGGGTTACTGTCACTTTAAGAATCATCTTAAAAAACAAGTTAATATTTTTATGATGTCATTGTGGGGATGCGCAATTATAAGCCAATCAAATTAATTGTCTGTATAGCCTGACTGTATGACTACTTACTGTACTGGTCAGCTGTTGTTGGGGGGCGAGGGGCAGATTACACTGAGCTTCAGACTGTTTCAGACCGTTTTCAGAGAAGCTCATGTCACAGTGTAATCTGCCCCTTGAGCCCTTTAGGTACCCCTTTAAGTAAAATTTTGAGGTATTTGTAATAGTATTTCCAATTTTCAGTACTTTTACTTCTACTCCACGACATCGGATCCAAATATTGTACTTTTACTCAGCCACAATTATTTGAAAACTATATAGTAGAAAATACCTCATCTTCTTCCGGTGCGCGACACTGATGCACACCTACAGTAAGTATAACTCAAATCCCCAACTCCTAAACATACAGTCACCTCTACAAGCCAAATAAGTAAGTAAGTAGGTTCGGGATCGACACCATGACCTTGTGGTCCAAAGGCGAAGAGCGCTAGAGCTTCTATTACGATAAAACAATAGAAATATAGAAATACAATAGGGCATTCACGAATAGTGATTTTTAGTATTCGATTATTCGACCTCTAAGTATTCAAATAGTCGAATATTCAACAGGACTGGCCAAACTGTCAAATATTAAGTAAGCAAGAGGCGAACATTGTGAGAATAGCCGATCTACATGCTCACAACGCCTCGTGAGCATGTAGATCTGCTATTTTCACAATATTTATCTGTTGAACCGAGTCACATTAAATGTAATACCTACAATTCCAAGTGCTTGTCAGGGTGGGGGTCCCCAGTTCAGATATGTTTATTTTGGGCGTCACGGCCTAAAAAGGCTAAAAACAACCCCTCGTATAGAGCATTAACAAATTCATCCACCAGGGGCATTGACAACTAATTTGTATGACTTCATATCTAGTAGCCTAGCTTTATAAACTATATCTTTTTTAAAGAGAAAACCATAAAAAAAATGAAATAAGTGAATATTCGACTTCGGTGAACAATGTCGAATAGTGACTTTTATATTAGAATATTCGGTGAATGCCCTAACATACAACAAGTACAGACGCGTGCACTCACGCACACACACGCACGTGAGACTCAAACAGCCAAGTCGTCCGTACCTACACTCTTCCCTTGATGCCGGTCGTGCCAGATAAACACAGGACTAAATAATAGAGGGCTTTGCCAGAGAGGAAAACCCCTTTCCCCTCTAGAACAGGTTTAGTCTTCATCATTGTTTCTCTCAGAGCGCTGCTCTGCCAAGCCTAACAAGCGCTGGAAAACATGCGGTGGGTTCACAGGAAACCCAGGCAAGAAGTTGAGAAAGATCATCTCGTGTTTTCATGTTGTTTTTCTGTTTTTGCAACGTTTGCGTGTTGTGATGTGGTTCCAAAAAATGCAGAAATGCTCAATGTGTCCAAACCCCCAGGCCTGGACATAAATGGACGGTAAAAACCATGTACCACCAGGTCAGCATGGTAACTCTTCACAGCATTGACCCTGTCCTGTCGTCCTTAAAGGACAACTTTGCTTTTTTTACAACAAGGGTTCATATTTTAGATTGTAATTAGAGAAAAGAAAAGATGTGTTAAAATGTTTTCATTTACTGCTTTCTATTGTTTTAGCGATTTTAGTATTTTGATTTCAGTGGGTGGGGGCATGCGTACAGGTGGCTAAACATGTCCTTTAAGACACAATAAGCCACATCTGCCCATGAAAGATTGCGGTGCATCTTGGGAATGGGCTTATTGTGTCTAAAAAGACATATTTAGCCACCTGGGGGCATGCATGCAAATCAAAATCACTAAAATGATAGAAAGAAGTAAATGAAAGCATTTCAACACTCATCTTTTCTTTTCTCTAATGACCATCTAAAATATGAACCCTTGTTGTAAAAAAACAAAGTTGTCCTTTAATTTTTGGGCAGGCAAGCTCACAATGCGCCGCATCGCAGCGCGTTGTGAGCTTGCAGATTGGCTATTTATGTAAATATTTTCCAATAAGGCCCACTTGATCCGCACTAACAGGCCTGGAATGTCATCATTTTAGGGGAAAGGCCACGTGCCAGGGCAGGAAGGCCATCAAATAAAACCGTCCATTGAACAAATTACTTGAATTTAAGGTTTAAGGATGATTTTAAATTCAATAAAGTATGTAGACTATCTGCAGTGAAATAAATAAATTATGGTAATTACAATCTGATCCATGCCCTACACCAATCAAAGTTACTGGATCGTTTTTTTCACATGAAAAAGTTTGAGAACCACTGACATAGTAGTCTCTCAAGAACAGACTAACTGAGCTCCAGTTGAAGTGAAAAGGACCTTTTCTTTGACGATGGCGAGCCAGATTGCTGACACAGAAACATAGGTTTTTTCAGACGCTTATAGAATCGGGTCAAAATTCTAATTTTCAAGATTTTTCAAAAATAGCAGATCTACAAGCTCGCAGCCGCGCTGTGAGCTTGTATAGGGTTAAGGCCTCATGTGGGGCGACTGTGGCTCAGGAGATAAAGCAGGTCGTCTAATGATCCGCGGGTCGTGGTTCGAATCCCCGGCTCCTCCTGTCCACATGTCAAAGTGTCCTTGGGCAAGACACTGACTGAACCCCACATTGCCTCCAATGAGTCGGTCGGTGCTGGCGTCGACTGTTCGCCGCTTTGCCTCCCAATGTATGAATGAATGAACCATTGTAAAGCGCTTTGAACACTTGGAAAAGCGCTGTAAAAATGCAAACCATTATAAGGCCACTGTGGCCTCAGGGCATGCCATGTTGTTGAGGGGCACAAGGCCAAACAGAGGGGCAACGACGGCCATGAACTTTGTGCTGTCTCCCCCTACCTCCTATCCCCAATTTCAATTGATTTTTTTTTCATAAATGAATGCCCTTCATTATGTGTCGCACAAAAGTGGAGAAAGTATCAAATCTACAAGCTCACAACGCGCCGCAATGCGTTGTGCAACACTAACGGAACGGTGTTGATTTTTACAGCCAATTCTGGTTTCATTTTAGTCATAGTCTTTTGAATAGAATTCCATTCAGTTTTAGTCATCTGAAATGTTTTAGTTTGAGTCTAGTCTAGATTTCGACAAAATATGATACGATTTTAGTCAACTAAATCTACAGTTGATTTAGAGACTAGCAGGCCCTGATGGCGTCATAATGGCAGATTTTACACTTGGTTGCGTGCAAAAAAAAAAAGATAGCTGATCTAGAAGCTTGCAACGCATCGCAGCGCCATTTTCAGAGCGTAACCAAACATAACATGACTGGTCTTTTAGTTCTACTGGATCTCTTCTCCACTGTCCACCTCCCTAACATTGTAGTCTTGTTTTTTATTTGTTGATGAAATTTGAAATTTAATAAAAAAAAAATACAGTAGCTAAAAATAATTCCGCATTCCAAATAAAGAATTGCAAAAATAGACGATCTACAAGCTTAAAACGCGTCGCAATGCGGCGCGTTTTGAGCTTGTAAATCGGCTATTTTGATATTTTTGACTGTATATGCATTGTGACCCTGGAGTGAATGTGGAAATATAGTGGCCCTCTCCATCATCAAAGTTGCCCACCCCTGTTCTGTGTGTGTGTGTGTGTGTGTGTGTGTGTGTGTGTGTGTGTGTGTGTGTGTGTGTGTGTGTGTGTGTGTGCGCGTGCGTGCGTGCGTGCGTGCGTGCGTGCGTGCGTGCGCGCCGTTTGAAGTGGTGTCATTATCACTGCAGTCAGTCTCTCACTACTGTAGGAAGAACTGTACCACAAGACCTACCAGCTCATAATGACTTCTCTTGGGACATTGTGTGTGCGCGTGTGCATGTGTGCATTCAGAAAGGAACATTCTGCAATGCCTGAGTGCACGTTCCTTATTGAACACATATACTGTAAATAAGACCTTTCTATACCTTTCTATCTATAACTTGGTTCCATTAATAGAATGAGTGAGATGTGTGGTTTACTATATATATATTTTTTAATACAACACTCAAGTGTTATTTTATAGTTTGTGGCAGACGGGTTGATTATTTTACATAAAATTAACAATACTAGGACCTTGTGTACTGTATATGAGGGCTGGCTCTCTTTTATGCCCATGTAAGGTGTTCCATGTCCAGGCCAGTTTGTGATGTCATCTCCAAACTTTGGCACTATAGTGATGTTAGTCATCTCAGTCAGTTGTTTCATCACGTCAGACAGACATTATTTGGGCATTGTTTCAGCATGCGGCTGTTACCATGGTGGTGACACTGTTTAATATCAGTGATGTCAGCATGCAGACTGTTTCACCCGTTTATGCCCATATATGGTGTTCTGTGATGTCAGTCAGTGATGTCGGGCATTGTTTCAGCATGCGGCTGTTACCATAAAATAAAAACGGTGACGTTTCATTTGAATGGCAACTGATGTGTTCAATGCGATTGACACAATTACTCATTTTAAATCCCACGTAACTCATTTACTGCTGCGTGACGAGTTTGACGACTTATCGCCAATGGTCCAGGCTGCCACGAACGACTTTAACAACCTATCCTTATTTTGACGCTAGATGGGGCTGTTCGTTAGCCTATGGGTAACACATTAATTATGTGGTAACCGGAAGGTCACCTGACACGCTGATGACATTTTTTGGGGGAAAAAAGGAAAAGCCTCATAGTGTTTATGGTCTATGGGACGAGTGGTGGAAAGTAGGGCATTCACCAAATATTCGAATATCAAAGTCACTATTCGACGTTGTTCACCAAAGTCGAATATTTTTTCTCTCTTTAAAAATATATAGTTTATAAAACTAGGAAGTCATAATAGGATAGGAAGTCATAAGAATGAGTTGTCAATGCCCCTGGTGGATGAATTTGTTAATGCTCTATACCAGGGCTTCTCAAACTTCTTAGGCCGTGACCCCCAAAATAAACATATTTGAACTGGGGACCCCCACCCTGACAAGCACTTGGAATTGTAGGTATTACATTTAATGTGACTCGGTTCCGCAGATGAATATTGTGAAAATAGCAGATCTACATGCTCACAACGCCTCGCAACGCGAGGGGTTGTGAGCATGTAGATCGGCTATTTTCACAATGTTCGCCCTCTTGCTTACTTAATACTTGATAGTTTGGCCAGTCCTATTGAATATTCGACTATTCGAATACTTTGAGGTCGAATAATTCGAATACTAAAAATCACTATTCGTGAATGCCCTAGTTTAAAGCGAGCTCAGGTGCACGCAAAAACAGAACATCTTTTGAGGATTTTCTTCCAACTCCAGGACGCCCGTGGGCATCTTTTGAGCCCTCCCGCGAGGAAATCGGAGCATCATGGAATATTCTATGTATTTTCAAAGGTTAGTGAAAATCTCTGGAAGAGTGGCAGGGAACGACGTAAAGTCGAAAAACAATGTTGTGCGTCAATGAGTCAAGATGGAGATGGTGTCTGTTTTTAACTAGAAGCTAAATACATGCCCGGTGCAGAACATGATTAAAATGGTTAACATTATTATGGCTTTTTACAGTTTCATAGCAACGGCATGACCAGATGTAGTGTTTCTGTTAAGGATAATGAAGACGGGGCGGTGTTGACAACGTTGCTTACAAGATGTGTTGGGAGTGTGTGTGTGTGTGTGTGTGTGTGTGTGTGTGTGTGTGTGTGTGTGTGTGTGTGGGCAGGGAACACAAAACGCTGTGGAAGAAGCCGAGTTCCAGACGGCTCTATTTTATGTTTGCACTTCTCTTTAAAGTCAGTGTTTCTCAACCTTTTTTCTGCATGGGCACACATGGGCACACCAACATAATACGGGGGGTGTAAATATCGTCGCTGTCGGGAAGAAACCTTTCAAATTTGTACGTTTCTTCGCAAAGTAAAGCCCTGCTTCATCATACAAGGCTGTCGCTCAACAGTAGTGAAAACAGCAGATCTACAAGCACACAACGCCTCACGGTGCGAGGCGTATCACAGAGTGATAAATACAATACTGGCTTTCAAGCAGTTTCAAGGGGCACACTTGACCCTTCTCAGGGGCATACTACATTAGTTCTATTAAATGTAGACATTAAAATGTCTTTTAAGAAATTAGTAGAATCAGCCTTAGGTCTTAACTCTTTCAATGCCACCTTTTCACCACTAGAGGGCGCCCAATGGCCATAGAATCCTACATAGACAAGCGCTGGTATATGCACAAGCCGTGCGCAGCCATGACTCGCCTGAACACTTTCCTTTGTGCATGTACAGGAACAGGATGAAGTTAGCTTGAAGTTAGCTATTGGCTACCAAGCATTTTAGAAGCCCTATTTTCGGCGATTTAGCCATGATTAAACCTTGCACACCTCATGGATATGCATGGAACAGAGAAAATGAGCTCTAAAGATCCTGGATTGCATTGGAGTGGATGGTAAATATCGGCGGCGCGACGCTCTCGCGGGCCGTGTAAACAGATGACGGCCGGCGGCCCCGCTCAAAAAAAAAAAAAAAAAAGACGAACTAGTTCGGGATCGGCACCCTGATAAGGACAAATAAAGCCGAACTAGTTCGGGATTGGCACAGTAAGAGTTAATGAGCTAATGACAATCTCCTGGTTTAAAACATTACATTTCTATCACAGTTTTAAAATAAAGAGGAGGGCACTAATGGGCTGCTAATTACATTAATTAAACGTGGGTCAATAGATAGTGGACAACTTTGGTTATTTACGTACTAATCCATATCCAGACAACATCATTTGTGCTTTGAAAGAGCATTGATATTTAGCTTTGCTTTAAAATACCCCCCAAATTACATCTTTAAAAGCGTGAACAATAGTGAAAATGGCAAGCAAGCATACACAGACAGCGTGTGGGTGGCATGTGTACGTGTATTTCTGTTATTAGATACAAGTAGAGAGTGGTGTGTGTGTGGTGTGAGCCAACTTGGCAGAGACGTAGGCACACACCAGGTGGTAAAACTTTATGGCACGTGGCCTCCAGCTCTAACGATTATTATCACCTCTATAAATTATATTTCAACCACGGCTGATATTCTCTCCTCACTCACTGTGCCGTCTTTCTGTCTCCTACGCCCGTTCCCTGTAGCTCAGGTAAATACATTACCGACTAATAACTCCACTCTCCTGCACGCAGGGATCTTCTGTTTTAATTTAACAGCACAAAGAGAGTACAAATGGACCCTTAATTGGTTCCATTTGAACGCTCTTTGGGGTTACATTATCTTATTTTTTTTATTTTTTTCGAAGATCGTATTCTCCGATAATCTCATCAGTCGGAAACGTTGCATCTTTTGTGGATATCGTCTGTGTCGTGCAGAAATCTGGTACGGCATCTCCATATTTCAACTTTTTATAAATGTTTTTTTTCCCCTAAAATAATGCCCTAATTTCGTCATACAAGAAGTGTCGCACGAAGGTAGTGAAATTAGCAGATCTACAAGCTCAACGTAGATCCGCTATTTTCACTATCTTCAGATCAAAAAGGAAAGGTTTTGGACATACAAGGTCTCCACCCGAGTGAGAGTGATAACAGATGGGAAGTGAACCGAGAGTCAGGTGTTTTACCGTCTGTCTGTCTGTCTGTCTGTCTGTCTGTCTGTCTGTCTGTCTGTCTGTCTGTCTGTCTGTGTGACTGTCTGGACCGCCACCCACTGCGGTATCAACGTCTAGACTGGCTTTGAGCAAAAAGAGGGAAGCGTGTTTCTTTTAAAAGGGAAGTGAGCCGGGTCATTGTGGGCTCAGGTTTCAGGTTCATCTGTCCGACATCTGTACATGGAGAGTAGAAAGGGAACCAACCGGCTTTAGGTGGAGAGGATCCTGACACTGAAGGCTTTGAAGAGGTTTGCTCTAAGCCTCAAAACCTCGACCCATCAAGACCTGAGGCCCATTCTAAAACCTAACAGTTTGTTGAGAAAACATATGTTTCTATCAGTGGTTCTCAAACTTTTTCATGTCAAGGACCCCCAAAATGATAATTATGTATTTGGCTGCCGACCCCCCCCCATCTCAAAATATTTTGTTCCAGGAACCCCACAGATGCAAAGTTTTGCTTTAAAAGAACATATACACTCAAAGATTTGCACAATGTTCACGATATAAAAAAAGATAGCAGGTCTACAAACTCGAGCTTGTGTGTGTTTGTGTGTGTGTGTGTGTGTGTGTGTGTGTGTGTGTGTGCTTGACATTGTACCAACCTCTCTAACAGCTCATCCGCACTGCCCGCGATGCGACGCAAGCGATGAAATCTCATTAAAATACATGTGTTTCAATGAGGACGTCTTGACCTACCGCGAGCGACAACGCGTCGTGCCGCGACATCGTCCACCCCTCCGGTTTTCGCTCGCGGAGCCTCTATTTGAGCGAGGTTTCGCAGCGACGTCCATAGAGGTAAATGGCAATGCCCTGCCCCCCAAACACTTTATATTATTATTTATTTATTTGATTGGTTCAGGCTACGTCGCAACGCAATGGCCGACGCTCCATATATGGACAGTATTTCGCGGGACATCGCGTCGCGTCGCTCGCGTGCAGTGCGGATGAGGTGTAAGGCAGGTGTAGATGTGTGTGTGTGTGTGACATTGTACCAACCTCTCTAAGGCAGGTGTAGATAGGACACACCAGGACTCTGAAGGGTTCTCCTGCGATGCTCCTCATGGTTCCAAACACCTCACACAGGAAGGTGATGAAACCCAGCCAGCGCTCCACGTCACACTGCTGCAGCTGCTCTCTGCGAGCGAAGTCCTTCTGTTGGAGGGAGAGAGACGAGACGCACAGGCTCAGTGTGTGTGAGGGAGGGAGCAAAGTATGGATTCATTTTGTTCAGAAAACATCATCCATAACAGCATTTGTACTGATGGTTAGCTAGGAGGTACTGTATATTGGTGTGGCTATTAAAGAGATGCATGAATCCAATCCACTTCATCCTACAAGAGTGCTGCACAAAAGTAGTGAAAATAGCAGATCTACAAGCTCACAACGTGTCGCATAGGCAATTTTCACTAATGTAAAACCTTTCCATGTTCTGCAACTTTTATTAATAATAAAAAAGTACCGGTTTTGGACATACAAGGATTTTCCATTTCCACCCGACATATAACGAATTATACTGCATGTGTGCAAAGACAAATAAATGCACTGCAGCCAAAAGACATGCTAATAAACACACGCGCGCACACACACACGCACGCACGCACGCACGCACACACACACACACACACACACACACACACACACACACACACACACACACACACACACACACACACACACACACACACACACACACACACACACACACACACACACACACACACACACACACACACACACACACACACACACACACACACACACAGAGAGTTTATGGAGCCCAGTGAGGTTTTAACACTGGGGTGACAACACAACACACACTTCTTGGGAAACTTCACAGGCCTCACACACACACATTCAAAACAGACAACCGCCGTACTTGACACCCGGATGACAACCCACAAACGCACCCAGAAACACATAAAGAGCTAACCCTGAATGACCATAACGGGTCTGTAACTAGCTGAGTGTGTACAAATCGAGGCAAAAGGAGCCTTATGGGTCCATTTGTAAACTCTCAGAGTTATGGGGGTCCTTGCAAATGAAACATTTGAGAACCACTAATACTAGTCAGACTCCCAGACTCCTCCTATGTGCCATAGTGTCATAGTAAATAATAATAATAATAATGAATTGCATTTTTATAGCGTTTTTCCAAGTGCTCAAAGCGCTTTACAATGGTTCATTCATTCATACATAAATCAGTGTCATACATATTCTGAAGAAAACCTGGATAATTGACATTCAGTAATTGGGTCTTATGATCAAAATTAGGGATCAACCGTTATCGAAACGGGCGATAATCGAAGTCGATATTCATAACATTTATTAATATCGCAAAATATCGATATCGGAAAAAAAAGTTGAAATAAAATTCGATATATATTTTAATTATTTATTTATTTTTTGCTTCTTGGTTACTGATTTTCACCGATTTCCTGCTGCGGATTACGTTTTTAACGCTATTCTAGTATGTGGCGACTAGATGTGAGCCTCTAGACATTTAGGATGTGAAAAATATATATAAATTAATTAACCACTATTTCAAATTGGGGGATAATTTTTTTTTTCTTTTTTTACTTAAAGGGGTATTTCGGTCAAAAACGACTTTCCTACCTTTCAAATGATGATTCGGGAAGCTTCTGGGTTGATCCAGGTGTTGTTTGACCCATAGCAGCATTTTGTTCCATTTTCGATTTTCTCCCCTGCACCCCACGTCTCCAAACAGCTAGAGAAACACTGGGAAATCCCGTTTTGTATCGCGTGATCGGATTTCCCAGTGTTTCTCTAGCTGTGCTGAGTTCAGAGTTGAGCTTTTTGTAAACAAACATGGCGGCGACCAGGAGCTGGTGTAGCTCGGATATGCTAACAACAGTATGAGGGACTGAGACCGAGCGAGAAAAGTGAGTTTTGAGCGAGAATAATAACCGGATTATAAAACGACCCGAGAGGTGCCGTTTGGAGCCGTAGGGTGCAGGGGAGAAAATCGAAAATGGAACAAAATGCTGCTATGGGTCAAACAACACCTGGATCAACCCAGAAGCTTCCCGAATCATCATTTGAAAGGTAGGAAAGTCGTTTTTGACCGAAATACCCCTTTAAAATGCATATCGGTTCATAATATCGGTTATCAGCCTCTTTGATCACGACTTATCGATATCGAACATGAAAATCCCATATCGGTCGACCCCTAAAAATAAGAATAAGATAATGGTGTGTAAAACTGTTTGCCACGGACAAGACCATGTCTTTGCCACAGACACATTTGTCCATGTATGGACATACAGTATTGTACAGACATATTGATGAGCCCTCTGACCTGCAGCATGTTGAGCAGCAGGGACCTGAACTTGGTGCCATCCTCCACCATGAACAGAGCCATCTTGTCACAGAGCCTGGCGGCCGTGGCCGCGAAGCTCCGGTCTGACACCGCCTTGGAGTAGATGGTGCTGACCACCTGCATGGAGCACAGACAACATGAGATATCGACTGAAAACGAAGAACATTTGGTTACATTTAATTTTATTTTATACTCTCAAGTGTTAAATTACTGTTAAACATCTGCATTATTTAACTTACAAGAAGTCTACACCAGTGTTAATTTTGGCAGCACATTTTTGATTTAGTTTTAGTTCCAGTCTTTTGAATAAAATGTTTTAGTTGTAGTCATATTTTAGTAATCTGAAATGTTTTAGTTTTAGGCCCTGTCTATACCTAAAAAATCCCCGGGCGTTTCTGACTTCGTTTTGAAACCTCCGTTTTGAAGCCTCCACACGGGCCCGTGTAGAAAAATATGTGTGTCCACACAGTATTATCAAAACGCTATAAATCCCTGTCTGTGCGTCACCGAAGCGGGTGGCCGCGTACCCCTGCTCTCATGCAATCATTGCAGCAGCTATCTATCTATACTATAGGCTATGCATCGTCCAAGTTTCACTATCTTCACACTTTAACATGCACAATTGCTATTTAAACATTAATTTAATATAAATTTGCGAACTATTTCTAGAGCAGAAGAGGGGAGAGGAATCGTCGAGTGTGGTGCGCGCCGCTCTCTCTCTCTCAGCATTAAACGAATGTAACTCTATCAATCAGAACATCGTGGTCAAGCTAGCATCACTTTGTATTGAGAGAGAGAGAGAGTGTGGTGCGCTAACTCTATCAATCAGAGAGAGAGAGAGAGAGAGAGAGAGAGAGAGAGAGAGAGAGAGAGAGAGAGAGAGAGAGAAGAGGCAGGCGCGTCGTGTCAGATATGCTCCGTTAACAAGACTAGGGCTGTATCTCGTTATTGATAATGAGCACCTTATCGATCCGGCTTATTGAGCCGGTGGAAAGCATAACTGGTATCTTTTGCAACTGTGAGTTCGTGGCTGACCAGTGACCACCATCTATGAAGATGACATTTGACAAGAGTAACAAATATCATTAAAACAATCATTCATTAGGGCTCCATCCCTAAATAAGTTGTAATGTTAACATGTCGTGAATGCGCTCATAAATATGGATATTCTACAGAGACTACCATGGGATTCTCTCATAGCAAGGAGGAGGAGGCGAGGAGCACAAGGTGACGTAAGCATGCAAGCAAAGAACTTCTCCGTTTACGGTGTCCACAAGGCAAAAGAAATACGCCCGGGTAACAAAAATGCACTGCAGCCGGAGTTTTGGAAACTATTCGGCTAGTCCTCCGTTTGCATGCGTTTGCATGTGGACACCCATGTGCGTTCGTGGCTCTACCTCCCCGGGGATTAAAAATCCGTTGTCGTCTGGACGGGGCCTAAGTCTAGTTTTAGTCGACTAAATATCATAATATTTTAGTCGACTAAATGTACAGTTGATTTTGCCGACAAAACATTTTTGTCGGGCCTTGATGGTGTCGTAATGGCGGATTTTACACACTTTGTTGCACTCTGAAAATAGCCGATCTACAAGCTGTGTTGTGAGCTTGTAGATCTGCTATTTTCAGAGTGCAACACCCGAGTGCAACCAAACATAAAATTACTTGCCTTTTAGATCTACTGGCTCTCTTCTCCACTAGTCCCTACTGTGAAATTTTAGTCTAGTTTTTATTTGTTGTCAAAATTGTCAATATATTTAGTCTTAGTTTTAGTCATCATAGCTTAGTTTTTATTTAGTTTTCGTCAGTGAAAAAAGGTAGTCGACGAACATTTATTGTCATAGTTTTAGTCGACGAAATCAACACTGGTCTACACACTTAGAGAATGTATAATGAGCCTAATTGTTATTTTGATCAACGTTTCCAATAGATCTCTCCTTTTGGTACCACATCAATGGAATTGTGGATAAAGATCACATCCATCTATAACAAAATATTCTGAGAGGTCTGAGTGGCTGAATCTCATCAAATGGTGGCTCAAATGTAGAATAAATAATGGACCTTGACGTGAAATAAGTTGAAAATCACTGTTATATCGTCGTTGTCGAGTGGAAACCTTGTATCTCCAAAACCGTTTGTTTTGTATTCATCATTTTAAAAATGATCTAAACTAGTGAAAACAGCCGATCTACAAGCTGTAGATCTGCTGTTTTCACTACTTTTGTGCGACAGCCTTGTACGATGAAGCAGGGCTTTACTTTGCAAGAGAACATACAAATTTGAAACTTGGGAGATACGAGGTTTCCGGCCGACAGCGACGATATGGTACTGGGGGGGGGGGGGGGAGATGGGGACGCACCTGGGACAGGGTCTCCTCGGACTGCGCTGAGCCCTGCGCCTCCTGGATGAAGGAGGCCAGCTGGCGCTCCACTCCGCTGCTGTTGCTCCTCATGCTGTTGAGCAGCTCCACCAGCCGGTCCATGCGCTGCTGAGGCACCGCGTCCGCTGGATGCACGCACACCTCCTCCTGACCGGGGGAGGGGGGGGGGGTACAGTAGGGATGCGTTTAGGGCAGGGGTTTTCAAAGTGGGTGACGGGGCACCCTGGGGTGCCACGACGGCAGTCCAGGGGTGCCGCGAGATAATTTGATAATATTTGGAATTCATTTGGACGCTTGAAAAAATATTTAGTATCATTTTAAACTTGAAGTACAAAGTTATTTTCAGTCAGTTCTAACCAAAAAGGCTATTATCTCAACGTTTTCCTCGTTTTAATCACTAAAATATCGTCACTGTCGGGCAGAAAACAGCCGATCTACAAGCGCACAATGTTGTAGATCTGCTGTTTTCACTAGTTTAGTACATTTTATAGATGATAAATACAAAACGAACAGTTTTGGACATACAAGGTTTCCACCCGACAACAACAATATGCTATAAATATAAGGTGCTGGGAGTGAAAATTATGTAGGGGTGCCTCGGATAAGAAAAATATTTACGGGGTGCCCTGAGACAAAAACGTTTGGGAACCCCTGGTTTAGGGTACACAATCGTCTCAAGAAATGTGTGTGTTCACATGAAACCACAGAGAACGCAACAAAACCACGGTAGTACACAGCAGTGAAATTCTCCCCTTAACTTTGACAGTGTACAAATGGAACCAAATGAACCCTAACGGGTTCATTTGGTTCCATTTGTACACTGTCAAAGTTACAGACTTGCGAGGGTCAATTTAGACCCCCATGAAGGAACCTTGAGAGTCCATGAAATACAATTTGAGAACCACTGGTATACAGTATATGACTGGCCTTTGAGTGCTGTAAAGGTGCCACAAAACACCAAAATGACAGAAGATTGTTGAGAGCAATGGTTTTTATTTCTGTCCACTTGTTTCTGACGGTGGTAGTGTGGGAGGGAGCAGAACATTTTGCTGTAAAAGCCCTGTAAAAGCTCAGTAGCACGAACGCAATGCTGATGGGGGCCGCCATATTTATTGTTGTCTTCGTTTCAGGACCCGGTTTGAAGAATTCTTATTCGGGCACCCAAAATGCCGGCTCTGTGTGGCCGAAGCATTTATTTAAAACGTCTAAACTTTTGTGGATGCACCTAAAAATGCCTTTGTCTGGACGGCACATAAAAGTGACCAAAATGTAATTGCATTACTATAATTCTATTAATAACGATAATTTGAATAGTCAACAACTCTTTCAATCTTACAATGACCAATAATCAAACATTGCAGATCTGCAAGTTCACAACATGTCGCATCAGAGAGATATTGCATTTCTGAGCTTCAGACGAGCCTCGCTTGGGTGGTATAAATTGTCTTTCTTCATACCGTCATACATTTCTGGTATTTTACACCAAAGTATACAACATAAGACAATATTTGTCACTATGCTGTGTGTATATATCACAATATACATATATTTGCCAGACCCAGGGGGTCGGCCTACATAAGGCTTTGTCGGTCTGTCGGTCGGTCCCTCTTTTCCTCAGTGTCCCTCTTTTCCTCAGTGTGCCTGTGTTTGCCTCTGACTGCTCATCTGCCCCTCCCTTCCCTTGCTCGGCTGATTGCCTTGAGTGCCGTCACCTGTACGGGACCAGCTGAGTTGAGTTGGCTGACGAGCTGCTGAGACTATAAATTCCTGTGTGTTCATGTGTTAGTTCAGTGCTGCAAAACATTTGCCCCACAGCCATACTAGTGAAAACAGCCCATCTACAAGCTCACAAACATTTCCAGCTGCTCAGCCTATAAAATCCTGTGTGTTCATGTGTTAGTTCAGTGCCATACTAGTCAAAACAGCCGATCTACAAGCTCACTACGCTTTGTTGCTGAGACTATAAAATCCTGTGTGTTCATGTGTTAGTTCAGTGCCATACTAGTGAAAACAGCCGATCTACAAGCTCACTACGCTTTGTTGCTGAGACTATAAAATCCTGTGTGTTCATGTGTTAGTTCAGTGCCATACTAGTTTTCATTGCGGGTCTGGCACAACCAGGTGACCTGGTCTTGTTAATATATTTGCAGCAAATGGTCCAGGCCGGCCTGGGAAAGTGAGACCTACTGCAGATGAACTAGTTATTAATGTATTTTAAGATACTGTCAGATTGGTGATAACATTGGTTCCCAAACTTCTCTGGATAAGAGCCCACTTGAAGATCTTGAGAGCGTCTTGAGAGCGGCCCACCCTTCTGACCCTCTCGGTTGCCATGCTAAGCGGTCACACGGGTAAATATTCTACAAGCTCTACAAGCTCGCAACTTTGTGAGCTTGTAGATCGGCTCGACTCAGGCTTTAGGGTTGGGCGGGACATTTTTTGCATATCGTCACTGTCTGGCCAAAACCTCTTAACTCCATTTTTTAGATATTTATTTATTTACATTTGAGTGTTCGTTAAAATAATATTGAACCAATGGAAAGTAGTAAAAAGTGCTTGGGACAAAACCTCCTAACTCCACACTTTCTGCCAAACCAGCTAACTCCACCCGATTGGCCCTCTCTTTTTGTTTATAAATATGTGCTATTGAACACCCTTTACGTCTGTCTGTTGGTTAAAATAATATTGAACCAATGAAAAGTAGTAAAAAGCCCATCGGTCAAAACCTCCTAACTCCACTTGCGCTCAATTTCCCGAAAATGAACATTTTGGAGTTGGGAGGTTTTGGCCCGACAGCATAGATATATAAATTAACGTGCTAGAATCTTTATGTCGTCACAAGTACAGTATAGTAATAAAAATACTATACTGTGTGTTACTATATGTGTGTGTGTGTGTGTGTGTGTGTGTGTGTGTGTGTGTGTGTGTGTGTGTGCGTGTGTGTGTGTGTGTGTGCTGCCTGCGGTAATGCAGACTGACAGCCTATTGGTAAGCAGCTTTTCTCCTACCTCGTCCTTTAGCCTGCCTCTCAGCCTCTCCTTGGACGACTGCAGCAGGCTGACTTGGGGGCGGGGCCGGTCCTCCCGGGTCCCTGGCGCCGGGCACGCGTTCTTCTCACCGCCCGGCGTCGTCGTCGTCGACCCGGACGTGGGCGACTCCACCCCGGGACCCTTGTTGTCCCGGGGCTCCCGCGGTGGTGACGGGCCGCCGGGGGGCCACTCGCCCGGTGGCGTCTTGACATTCTCAATGGTCTCTTTGGTGCTGGTGCTTCTGGGGGCGTTTAGTCCTTTGTCACCGCTGAGGTGCTGCTGCGTCTGTCCGTGTTGGTGACCCTGTCCTTTCTGGTTGTTGTGGTTGTGCCAGCGGCGGTTCTGGCTGTAGCCGTGGTGCGGCGGGCCGCCACCTCCCCCCTGGCGCCCACCGCCGCCGCCGCCTTGGTGCTGGCGAGGAGGAGGGGGCCGCTGTCCGCTGTTTCTGTGGTCTCCTCCCGGTTGCTCCGGTGAGTTCTGCTGCTGCTGTTGTGGTGACAGCTGCTGGCCGTGGTCCCTCTGCTGCTGCTGGGGTGATTGTTGCTGCTGCTGCTGCTGCTGCTGCTGCTGTGGACTCTGGTGGTTCTTGCCTCCATCTCCTCCTCCTCCGCCGCCGCTCTGCGTTCGCTGTTGTCTCCTGGAATGAGAGAGGGTTTCGTTTAGCCAAGCGGTCGAGTGGCACTCCGTGGCGTGCCCCCTCTCTCTCTTTCTCTCCCTCTCTCTGTCCCTTTCCGCTCGGGACACCTCGTACATGGGTCGCGCTCTCCTACCTGCCCTTTCCTCTCTACCTCTCTTCCTGTCCAAGACCATTTCCAAAGCCGTCTGTTAAGTTTTAACTCAATTCTCTTAGCTAGAGAGACTGACTTCAGTGGGCATCACAAATCACAACCACACATACAGTACAGCTATCTTCTCTACCTTTGTCTAAGTAGGAACGCTGCCTCTCTCAAGAACAACAACGACAAAAAGGTTCCTTACATATGGATGGAGAGTGTTTACTGCATGTTCTCCTGTCCTACACTGGCTCAGGCCTGGACATGCAGCTGACATATGGTTCATTGGATTAGTCAGCCTGGTGGAGAGGAGGTGCCTCCATCTGTGAAACTACTGCAAACAGACTCAACTAGTAGTGCTTCAACTCTGCTATTACGCTCAGCTCCACAAGTACTGTACCTTTTGCACCCGGAAAAAGGCACAGACCACGTACTGTACAGCAGTGTTTCTCAAACTTTCAAATTTCAAGGTCTCCCCTTAACTCTGACAGTGTACAAATGGAACCAAATGGACCCGTTAGGGTTCATTTGGTTCCATTTGTACGCTGTCAGAGTTACAGACTTGTATGGGTCCATTTAGACCTCCCTAAAGGAACCCACAGAGTCCCTGGAATCCACTTTGAGAAACACTGCTGTACAGCAAGGACAACCAGTCCAGTCATCAACTAACGACTTGAAGTTAATTTAGACCTGAGGACCTGATTCTATAAATGTCTTCTAAATCCTAAAGGTTTTCTGAAAAAACGATATTTCTAGATTAGTGGTTCACAAACTGTTTTTAAATCAAGGACCACCAGAAGTATATGCATATATTTTGTTCCAGGGACTCCCCAGAAGCAAAGATTTGAGTTGGCTTGTTCGCTCTAAAAAAAAATGTATATTCAAAGATTTGCAAAAAACGTTCATGATCTTTCAAAAATAGCAGATCTACAAGCTAATAGCACCGAGTGACGCGCTATGAGCTTGCTATTTTTGAATAGCTAAAGTTTACAATAACAGTTAAAGTGGTTAAAATCTAACGTGGTACAGATGGTTTCCAGGTCTAAATGGGTTAAAGTATCTTTAAAAAGGAGAAAAAGGTTGAGTCTCACATCACATAACAAGGTATGGTAATTGAAAATCGATGCAAAGAATGAAATAATTTTGATTTTAAAAGAACTCCAGTACCACTGCAGTCCCTTCCATCATATTCAATGAAAAGGGTCGCTCCTCCCAATAGCAATGATGTCTACAACTAGAAGCGATCTCGCCGTATTGTTCCAATCCTATTACCAAATCTCCCTTTTCCAATTCCATTCCAAGACACATCATCAGTATGAACATATGGTGTCACAGGTGGCACTTGGGAGGTGCAGGGGTACAATTCCTGTTCTCTACATCGGAGAGCAGGGATTTAAATACTTTGTGGTGAATTAAAAGATCTCCCTGGTATGATGGCAAGCAGGTATAATACTAGATAATTGGGATATTCAACAGTCTAAAATAGAAAAACTGGATCATGCTCCCATACTGAGTTTAATGAATTATCACAAAGGTGGGAGGCGTTTTGAGCGTTCTAGCTCTTCTTATGGAGTCCACGTATGGTATCGTGACGCCCCACAAGCCCTAAAAACTAAACTCCAAACAGCCCAAAATAAACTAATTAGGGTCCTGCTTAACCTTCCCAATCAGACTCACCTCACCGCTACTCACCAGTTAAGAGTGGGGTGGCTCAGAGTAGATGACAGAGTACAGCAACTTGCAATGGGCCTGGTGTACAAGATACACTACACCACTATGATACCCAAGTACCTGTCAAAATACTTTAAAAACGTTAAGGATGTCCATAATTACAACACCAGAGGCAGTGCCACAGATCACGTTCAACCCAGAGTCAACTCAAAGAAAGGGTCGAACTCGTTCTTCTGCTACACCACAAAAATGTGGAATGCCTTACCGAAGGCCATAAAGGAGTGTGGATCACTAGCATCCTTTAAAATTGCCCTAAAAAACCACTTACAGGCAGCAGCCGTTCACAACTGGTAAAAACCTAGCCCAACCCTACCCTCCCTGCCCCTTCCTTGTATATACTGTACATACTGATTGTTTAGACTTACTGTTACCTGCCCCTTCCTTGTATATATTGTATATACTGTACTTACTGATTGTATAGACCTACTGTTTTCTTTTTTTCTTTACATATCTACTGCATAGTACTGTGTTCTATTTGTCTGTCATTCAATGTTATATGAGATACTTTAATGGTTTCCTGTTGAAATAAGCTTAGTCTTTTCATGGATCTCCTTTTAGTAGACCTTGTACCAGTGAACTGTACCGTCATGAATCTGTACATTTTCCTATGCAAACTTCTAATAAAGCCTTCAATCAATCAATCAATCAATCAAACCTAATAAGATTCTTGAAATGTCATTCAGCATGATCCAGTGTGGACTAGACAGTTTTTGTTATTTTAGGCTGTCCTTCTGTACAGCACCTGGGATTGTATCTTTCAGAACCAGAAGTGCATGCTTTGTGGACTTCTCTACATTCAACGATCAGCAGTCTAACCAACAACGACTACACAGTACACGTAAATTAAACCTTCAATACATTTACACACCAGAATAACTGGTGAGCAGAACATTTGAGTAGTAGTAGTAGAGTCATAACTGCACTTCTAAATCCTATATACGGTATTATAGGCTATATAAATTGGCAAATTATTGCCTTTGTGAATCCATAGATAGCCGTGAAGGCGAGTAGCCATTTGTGACCTTAAGTTCTTGCTTTGTTTTGACACAGAAGTTGGGTTGTGCCCAGGGACGTGCTGGGCCCCTGATTCAGCCCGGGAAAAAGAGTTTGAGAGGCCCTCATTGCACGCTATAGAGAGAGATCTCTCTCTATAGCGCTGCTGCTACTCAAAGATTTGCCATTTCAGATCATGACAAGTGACAAGCCAGTGGGCCAATTCACCCTTTGTCAAGTCCCGCCCATTGTCCTGCCCCTCTCCACACCCATTGGTTGCTTTGACTTGGAGGGACATTCAGTGGGACATTCCATCCACTGCCATGTTAATTCAGTTGCTTCATATTGTTATTCTGTGTGCTCAATTCTAATTTCAAACTTTGTTTCAGTCGATTGGAGCTGCTCAGTGGCAGGATAGTGAATCAGCATGTTTTTAAATGTTTTTATTTCTCCAAAAAATATGTTTTGGCTAATTCAACATAAAAAAGGCGGAACCAGGGCGGGACAAGGCAGATAGAGCCTGCTGGTTGGTCAGTCAGGGACCAACCAGGAGGCTAACAAAGGGTGAATTACATGAGTTATATTACATGAGAAACCTTGTATGTCCAAAACCGTTTGTTTTGTATTTATCATTTAAAAAAATAATTAAACTAGTGAAAACAGCCGATCTACAAACAAGCACACAAGTGTGCTTGTAGATCTGCTTTTTTCACTACTTTTGTGCGACGGCCTTGTTATGATGAAGCAGGGCTTTGCTTTGCGAAAAAAAAAGAAATTTGAAACTTGGAGATACGAGGTTTCTGCCCGACAGTGACAATTTACTTTGTTGGCCGCCCAGCCCCCAAAATGGGGGCTTATTTTTTCCTGATGGCCGGCCTGGACCGGCCGGGAATGAACCGGCCGTTCGGGAGTTGTCCCGCTTTTCCCAATGGCCAGCACGTCCCTGGTTGTGCCCACAGTGTGCAGGCAGTTTTTTAAATGGTACTGGAAACGAGCAGCATTGGCAGCATTGCTCTGTATGCTGCCCAAGGGCCAACTAAAAATAGTACCTGAAGGACATTTCCATCAGTGCTGGATTCTCTATGATTGTAAAGGATTCTGTCCAAAAGAAACTATTCAAATACTAGACGTTCACATCTAGTGACGGCCGGCCGGTTCTCAAAAAATAAAAATGAAAAACTAATGTCAAATTATAACCTTGATTAAAGAAGCTGGAGGCTGAAGTGGAAAGAAAATAAGAAAACATAATAAATGAAAATGGACCACTTTGCTCAGAGAAGGAAGGCCAACATATTCGTCACCTTCTGAAAATTCTTTTTTTGAGGGTTCAACTTTAAAGAAAAAGTGAATGTACAAGTGAAGTCATACATTTGAATGAATATTTGGCCCTGTGGAATAGTAGCCTGTACTACTGTACCTTTTAAAATGTAGATTATAACGTATTTATGCCGCATAGAGCTGAGGTAATTGTCATATCCAAGCTCACACGAGGAAATCAAAGTCCACTAGTGGACTTTACTGATGTGATCTCTCTAGAGTCTAGACTCTAGACCAGGGGTCTTCAACAGGGGGTCTGGGACCCCTAGGGGGTCGGGGACCCTTAGAGTTACTACAGGGGGGCCGCCAAATCCTTGTGTGATCATTCTTTTAAATTAAAAACTTGAACCCTCGCATCCCTATTCCGAGGAGAACTTTAGCCAAAAATAGTCTATGAATCTATAAAATCGATGAAAATTTGCATCACACATTTATACAATATGTAGAGCTTCATCTCTCTCTCAGCTAAGGGGTCCTTGGCCTGAAAACGTTGAAGACCCCTGCTCTAGACCTTTTCTGGGTCTGAAAATGTATTTTCTGTTTATTAAATGGAGAGACAGGGAGACGCCTGTTACTGAACAAACACTCTATAGCAATGATTACTATCAAAATATAGTGCTTTAACCTTTTAACAAAAGCCAAAAAATCTCACATACCCTAACCTTTAAGAGCAACGATGTATTCATTCCTGAGGTGTTAGTCTTACTCTTTGGCCCGTTCTAATAAGCCAGTCTGCTGATAATGCGACTGTCAGACAGTAATAAAAGCTAAATCACATTTAATGACTGTAAGCCCTACAGTCACATAAGCGAGCGATCACATTGGCTTGTGTCGACTCACTTCTCCGGTAAACATTGCGTTGGAACAACACAGCTAAGACTAAAGCTGATTGGTCAGCTGACGGCCCACTGCATTGCCTGCACCAACAGAGATGACCAGGACCATTTCTCCACACCAGTAGGCAAAGAACAGACCAGCGTCCTTGGGAAGAAGGCTCGCGTCAAGTTAACTTGGGGAGAAAGGTCCGGTTGGGTGTAACTAGCGTGGCTTTTAGACTCTTGGTCTTATTCTTACACAGCTTTCTTGAGGACTGTCCTGAGGGAGGAATTGTGGTAGAATTATACCTTATGTTGTCATCATTTTGTTCACCTTTTGCCTTATGATTATGTTCTGATTATTTTATTTTGCATTATTATAAGAGTCAAGATGCCACCGCACAGGCCACGAGTTTAGAAACTCTACGCTTGCTAAGGGAAGGAGCGCTCGTTTTCAACAGCGTCGGCAGGTTAGCTACTCACCAGCGTCGGCAGGTTAGTTTTACTGAGGTTAAGGTTAGGGATAGGTTTAGAGTTAGGGTTAAGGTTAGGGTTAGAGTTGGGGTTAGGGTTAGAGTTAAGGATAGGTTTAGGTTTTGGTGCACCTCTGCCGCGGTCCAAGTGACTACAATGGAGCGCTCCCTACCTCCGGTTCAGCCAATCACAAGCTTCAAAAATGAGTCCGGGGCATGGTTTTCCCTTAGCAAGCGTAGAGTTTCTAAACTTGCGCACAGGCCTGGTATATCTATCGTTTTGGGTACAGCTTGACCCATGAGTCTAATGTACAGTACGGTTCTTGTTGTCCCCATGATATCACGTATTAAAGCCAAGGGGCTTCTTTCTCTGGAATTGAGGCCCACTTCCGGGTTCTCCCTGAGCCTGCTGTTTCTATTAATGGCCCAGCAGATGTCGCTATTTCACCTTCGGTTGTGGCAATACATTATTATAATCTCAATGTACCTCAAAGGAGGTTTTGGGATCTTCTACCGAGTGAAGACCCCGCCCTCGCTGCGGTTGCAGCCAATAGCATTAATTTCCGTTCGCATTTCGGACCGGGCGGAAATAGACCTTATATAGAAGGATGCCGGCTTTTGAAATAGACGATAAATAGGCTTATTTTACGGTGTGTAGAAACCAATGTTGTGACGCCGTCCATACTTTTTTATGGTCTATAATTAAAGCACAACCACCACCACCACAGTAATCCTGGTCTCTATACTGCCTGATGGAGGGGAAAGGAACTGGTTGGAATAACGTGTTCCTTCCACATCCAACCGGGGAAACTCCCCCCTGTCAGGTGGAAAGAAGCGACTTGGACTCCTCATGCATAAAAGGAAGCATGAGGACAGTCCTTTGTCTCCCCAGGTTGGCAGAGGGACCGCCCAGGATTACATTAGATAATTGACACCGCGTGAAAAATGGGTTACAAAATGGTGGGATAAAAAAAAAAGATAATAAATAAAAAATCACCATCACCACTAACACCACCACCATCACCTTCAACACGAGAAGAGAAACCCAACGGCTGTACCTCCAATACGTTGCAGTTTTACTGGACTGTATATTATGGTTCCCCGGCCTGACCCCCTGTTTTCCACTGACCTGGCTGAGACTTGCCGCTTCCCCCCAGGGCCGGTAGGCAGCAGTACGGTTAGATGGTCCCGGCCGAGATGACCGCCCGCTCTACAACAAGCAGAAGAGGAGGGCCATCCCACCATGCCAGATGCAATGGGATGGATGGAAAAGAAGAAACATGCGGAACGGACAAAACACGATGGAAGCCGAAAGGAGGTTGAAAAACAATCACGAGGAGGAGAAGGAGGGAAAAAAAAGAAGACAGCAGAGAAAAAGGGGTACAGGGAGGAGGAACAGGAGCAAAATTCAAAGGAGAGGCGCAGAGAGAAAAAACAAAACAAAAAGAGAACTCAATCTACCAGTCATAGCAGCTACACACACACACAATCCATTCTACATGCATGGGTCTACTATCCCGGTAAACCATCTCGGACGTGTGAATTGACATTTTTCTTCTGGAGGAGACGCATGAAAATGTGAATTCACGCGACCGCGCTGGTTTACCAAGCTACAAGAGTGAAGAATGCCACGGCAACTAAAACAGTGAAATGAGTAGATAGATGTAACTATGGGAAGGGAAAGGAGGGTGGTGATTGGTGGTTGTCGTGATGGATGGGAGGGACACCGGAGATACGCTGTCACAAGTGGACTAAAACTGTGGACTGTGGGTCGGGACTCTGTATTTTCTTTTTAATATATATAATCATTCATTCATCATAATCAAGGAATAATAATGAAATAATCGTGGTATTGATTTAAAGTCATGTCACCCAGCAATACCATCTACAGGTACACAGAGCAGCATTCACAGTACAGTAGGAGAGATGACCAATTCACTCATTATTTTATCACCAGTTTCTGCCATGGCAGCAAAGTTGACTTTGAACTGTTTGTTGAACACACACTTCAATTTTATCGATCAAAAACTTGTAGCTTCAGAATATAAAATATCACATTACTATAGTATCACCTACATACCTCCATGTACCTGTCTGCCTACCTACTGTAACGAATGTTCCCCTCTCCCCACCCAGGAATGAACTGTTCCCTAACTAATCTGTAATCTTGTGTTATACTTTCTTGTACAGTGGTGGTGTGTGAAAATAGTGAAAATAGCTGATCTAGAAGCTCACAACACATGGCACCGTGACACGATGCACACTTGCAGATCAGCTATTTGCACAATGCCTTATCAAATTACCGTTAATGAATCGTAATCGAGGTAAAAGTTTGAAATAATCATGATAATGATCTGAAGTTATATCGCCCATCCACCCATCCCAGGTAATACTGTAACCCTGCTTTCTTTCTACCACTATCCCTCCCAACATCGGTCTTAATTTGTCTCTTTCTCTCCCTCTTCCTCTCCATGTTACAGTGTAAATATCCCTTGCTTAAAGCTGAGTAGTAGATCACTGAATCAGCCAACATTTCTCCTAATCTCCTCTGTCTAAGTCAATACCTCCGTTCCATTCTACATCTTATGTTCTCTGTTGTCTCATTTGACAGCTTTCATCTCAGGCCCTAATATAGTACTCTCTCTCTCTCTCTCTCTCTCTCTCTCTCTCTCTCTCTCTCTCTCTCTCTCTCTCTCTCTCTCTCTCTCTCTCTCTCTCTCTCTCTCTCTCTCTCTCTCTCTCTCTCTCTCTCTCTCTCTCTCTCTCTCTCTCTCTCTCTCTCTCATATAGCACGAAGGACTCGTCAACCTCTGTCTGTGCCTCTCCCTGGGGTACGGAGACATGAGGTTATATAGGCTTCCCTGAGACGTATGTTACTGTGGAAAAAGAGCAAACCGCAAGAACAGAGCAACACAGTCTTTTATAGGCTGGGATGCTCGCTGGGGCTGATGTAGGGTCTGCGTTATAGTCTGGAGGGAAGGCGCCATCAAAGCACACAAATTGTTCTTTTTTTCGACTATGCAGAGGGGAACCCGGAGCAGTCCTGAAACCTGAAACTTTTACAGAACCTGTGAAGTTCTGCTATGGTTCTTTTTTCTTTTACGTCTCTATTATAACCACGATCACCCTTGAAGGAGGGGGAGGTATGTCATTCAAAAAAATAACTCACAAAAATGATAAAAAATAAAAAAAAAAGTATAATTGATATGTGACTTTATACTTTTCATTGGTTCAGTATTTTAAAAAACTCACCTGCCGTCCTGATTTGGGGCATGTCATTATAGCAGAACATCTTAAGAAATGTTAATAAAAAATAACGCAGTTAAAAAGAAGTAGAGTTCTAGATCAGCTATTTTTTATACCATTGCACGACACCGTCATGTGTCAAAGCATAAAACACAAGGCATTAATTTATGAATAAATAAGGTTTTCTGCCCGACAGCGACAATTTCACAGATGCATGCACACCTTCTCACAAACATGGACATGGGCGTGCAGCCACACACACACACACACACACACACACACACACACACACACACACACACACACACACACACACACACACACACACACACACACACACACACACACACACACACACACACACACACACACACACACACACACACACACACACACACACACACACACACACACACACACACAAAACGCCATGAACGTACACAGTAGGTCAACCGAAGCAACTGAGAAGTTGCCACTTCAACCCCAACAACCCCTATTCTGGAGGGAACACACATTGTTGCATTGTGAGCTTATAGATCGGCTATTTTTGGCAAAGAGATTTGGTGTAGAGACAGTGAAGTGAACCAGTGTACCAAGTGTGGTTGCAACTATCAGGTCCGTTTCACTAAGAATAGAGGATTTTTGGTTAAAGGACTCCTACACCTAAATATACATTTCTAACCCATTAAGCCTTGAATTAAAACATCAAATGAAATAAACTTAAAAACAACTCCCAGTGTAAATCACACATAGGGAACTTTTCCACCAAAAGAACCTTGGTTCAAGAACCAGTGCTGTTCAATTTTCTTGGAACCTTGGTTCGTTTTTGCGAAATGGCCGCGAACCAAGTTGCGTTTCTACCAGATTGAACCAGAGGAACCAAGGATTTTGTGGTTCCCGTTCCGAACCAACTTCTACGGTTCGACTCGGCTCTCGGGTGGAAAAACTCACCTCTGGTTCATCCCATAGGCGGGAGAAAGAACCCAAACCGGTTCTTTGCCGGTTCAAAAAACGCCCATAGTGTGAAGTGAGCGGTGCTATTTATGAGTTAATTTCATTAACACATTCAGTGCCACCTTTTCAATACTAGAGGGCGCCCAATGGCCATAGAATCCACCATAGACAAGCCAAGCGTTGTATATGCACAAGCCGTGCGCAGCCATGACGCGCCTGAACACTTTCCTTTGTGTCATGAACAGGGACAGGATGAAGTTAGCTTGAAGTTAGCTATTGGCTACCAAGCATTTTAGAAGCCCTATTTTCGGCGATTTAGCCATGATTAAACCTTGCACACCTCATGGATATGCATGGAACAGAGAAAATGAGCTCTAAAGATCCTGGATTGCATTGGAGTGGATGGTAAATATCGGCGGCGCGACGCTCCCGCGGGCCGTGTAAAAAGATGACGGCCGGCGGCCCGGCTCGAAAAAAAAAAAAAAAATACAAAAAAAAAAGTTTTTTTAAAAAGCCGAACTAGTTCGGGATCGGCACCCTGATAAGGTCCAAATAAAGCCGAACTAGTTCGGGATTGGCACAGTAAGAGTTAAGCGTTCCACGAAGCTTGGCCAACAAACATTTGAGCGCTTTGTGCCAAGATGTAGGCCAGATGTAGGCCACACTTCAGAGCCCAGACAAAAGCCAGATAATGGAGCTCAGCTCATAAAAACCTGGAATATCAAGATGCAAGGTTTCTGCCCGACAGCAACGATGTCGTTCTCATACACAAAAACCCAAGTCACCACCAATTATACTTCTCACTTTACAAAACACAATCCAAGTCTCTCTCATGGCTCAACTTTTTAGCCTTTTCATCCACAAAGACAACCCAAATATTTTCTTTTGTGCCTGTTGCTTAGCAACAGAGGAAATATTTTCCAGTGACGTCGGGATGAAATGGGCGAGAGAACGAAAGAGAGAGAGAGGTTTTCTCTTAACCCATTTAGGCCTAGGATTATGGACTGCTTTAACTACTGAAAAATAGCAGATATACAAGCTCGCAGCGCGGCACTCGGTGCCGCGCTGCGAGCTTGTATATCTGCTATTTTTGTAGATCTGCTATTTTTGAAAAATCAAGATTTTTTTTGCAAGTCTTTGAATATATCTACTTAAAAGCTAACATTTGTAACTTTAATATTTGCTTCTGGGTGGTCCCTGGAACAACATATTTGAGATGGGGGTCCGTGGCCAAATACATGTAATTTTGGGGGTCCTTGACATGAAAAAGTTTGAGAACAGCATGATTTGGAAGAAGGATTTGGAAGTCGGGTCAAAGATCGGGTCAAATATATTCAAAGACTTGCACTCATTTTAACGATTTTTCAAAAATAGCAGATCTACAAGCTCGCAGCGCGGCACTCGGTGCCACGCTGTGAGCTTGTATATCTGCTATTTTTCAATAGTTAAAGCATAAAATAATGGTTAAAGTGGTTCAAATCTAACGCGACTCGGGCGCGTTCCAGGTATTTGAGAGTTAAGTATCAGGAATTGAAAATTGGCTTGAATGAAGTCACTCACTTGGGTTAAACATGAGATTTTTATAGGCTTTCCAAAAAGACGTTGGAAGACTTATAGGCCCTGTTTTAATGCGGTGGTTCTCAACCTGTGGGTCAGGACCCTCAGGGGGGGTCCCCAGATGATAGTGAAGTGGCAATTTGAGGACTGTTAAAACTTTTTAATACCAAAAAATAAATAAAGAAAGGATAAAAGACCATTACTGCAATGAAAAATCTATATACCATAAAACCCGGTCAACCATGGGCCAAATTGCCAAATAATATAAGAGGCAACATTTTTGAAAATAGCTGATCTACAAGCTCACAACGCCTCGTGTTGGGAGGCATATTGAGCTTGTTGATCTGACATTTTCACAATATTCATCTGTGGAACCCAGTCAATGCCTCAGGCCTGGGCCACAGGGTAGTGGTCCAGGCACCTAGGCTGGTAATCCAGCCCTTGCAGCGTCGCAGGTTCGAGTCCTGATCCTGACGACCTTTGCTGCGTCTCACCCCCCCACCCCCCCCCATCTCCCATTCTGTTCACCTATCAATAAAAGGCAGAAAAGGCCCAAAAAGTATCTTAAAAAAAAAGGAAATTTAATGCCTCAACTCCTACAATTCCAAGTGCTTGTCAGGGTGGGGCGGCTTCCAGGTTCAAATATGACTATTTTGTGGGGTCACGGCCTGCAGTGC
>NC_137822.1:8848350-8905850 GCF_963921795.1 Nannobrachium achirus | reverse complement strand
TGCCTAGTGATGTGTGGTCCTCCTGGCACGCAGGTCTCTCTCTGACGGAGAGATCAAAAGGCCAGCGCCACAGCGGAGTATCAAAGCCCTCGTATATACAGAGAGGTCTACCTATAGCGGGAGACAAGAGCCGTGCTACCATCAAAGAGGCGTAGAGAGAGAGAGAGAGAGTCGTTGCTGTCAGGTAGAAACCTTGTATCTCCGTATTTCAACTTTTTCAAGCACCACATAAAGATATACATTTTCAATCAGACAATATACAGCGCTTCCTTATAATAGTCGAATATTCGACAGGACTTGCCAAACTGTCAAATATTAAGTAAGCAAGAGGTGAACATTGTGAAAATAGCCGATCTACATGCTCACAACGCCTCGCAACGCGAGGCGTTGTGAGCATGTAGATCAGCTATTTTCACAATATTTATCTGCAGATCCGAGTCACATTAAATGTAATATGCAATTCCAAGTGCTTGTCAGGGTGGGGGTCCCCAGTTCAAATATGTTTATTTTGGGTGTCACAGCCTAAAAAGGTTTGAGAACCCCTGGTATAGAGCATTAACAAATTCATCCACCAGGAGCATTGACAAAAAAAGAAAAAAGAAAAAAAAGAAAAAGGCGAATATTCGACTTCGGTGAACAACGTCGAATAGTGACTTTGATATTCGAATATTCAAATATTTGGTGAATGCCCTAACACACACCAAAAAAGGAAAATACAATACAGTGAAAGAGAACAAATATTCTAAATGTACATTTCTCATAATTGTTTACAACCAAGGCTGCTTTGCATAACCAAAAGTGTACATTCAAAACCAAATAAAGTAGAATCAACAAAACCCCTTAAGTGCTGCCCCCAGTTACACACGATGCCGGTCATCCACAGGATTTAGCTTTACTTCAGCCATTCAAAAAGGAGATTAAAGGCTTCCAAGTCATTTCGAAATCTTGCAGTTTATCTTTGAGTATGAATGTCATTCTTTCCAAGTGAGTTTCTGTCATCTCATTGAGCCAAAGCTTATATGGTCTTATCAGTGCAAAAGAAATTATACTTTTATTTTGGAAAAAGAAAACTTCAAATAAATTATAAATTCAAAAATTACAAATAATATATGTTGCTATGTACTGTACGTAGCAACAAGAACCCCAACAAGAGCTTGTGACTAAATAATAACTACGTTGATTAAAATAAAATAAAAATAAAAGCAATGGTTTTGGACATACAAGGTTTCCACGCAGACAGCAACGCAAAGGAAACCTGATCACAGGGCCGTCTCTGGAGCAGCAGGTTGCAGATGATTACAGCTCTATGTGTAGTGTGTGTGCGTGTGTGTGTGTGTGTGTGTGTGTGTGTGTGTGTGTGTGTGTGTGTGTGTGTGTGTGTGTGTGTGTGTGTGTGTGTGTGTGTGTGTGTGTGTGTGTGTGTGTGTGTGTGTGTGTGTGTGTGTGTGTGCGTGCGTGCGTGCGTGCGTGCGTGCGTGCGTGCGTGCGTGCGTGCGTGCGTGCGTGCGTGCGTGCGTGCGTGCGTGTGTGTGTGTGTGTGTGCTAGCTGTACTATATGTGTTCCAGCAAAGCTTGTGAATGACAGCACAGGAAAGGAGATTCACCACACCATACCTACTCCATAGTTTATAACAGGGATGGGACGATATGAAAATGTCATACAGTATAACGATTATTGTGACAAATTTAAGATATCACGATAATCCAATATCCTGGGGCGGAACATTTGCCAAAAAATAGCAGATCTACAAGCTTGTATGTCGGCTATTTTTTGGCAAAGAGATTTGCCAGAGAGTGAAAAAAAGACTATCAAGTACGTATATTAAAAGTATGTTTTAACGATACGATTTAACGATAAATCAAATCTCCACAATACGATTATTGTGAGTATTTTTTATCACGATAATATCGCTTATCGTCCCATCCCTACTCTATAGTTTATAATACTACACTGACAGTCTGCTCATCTCTGCTCATCGGCTCAGTCTGACACTGTTATGCATGTAACTGTACTGTATGTAATTCCACTGTACGGTACAGTCAAGTACACAATAGTGTACAATACAATAAAGCGACAGTTCTTGTACTTATGACATTCCAGATATATTGCACATGCTATAAATGGTAAAGGGTGCATTTATATAGAGCCTTTATCCAAGGCGCGTTACAGAGATTGTGCATTACATTCAACCATTCACACACAGAAAAACATGCAAGGCACCAACCTGCACATCGGGAGCAATTAGGGGTTCAGTGTCTTGCTCAAGGATACTTTGACACTTAACTGTGGGGAGCCCGGGATCGAACTGGGAACACTCCGGTTGCCAAGCGGACACTCTACCCCTGAGCCACTGCCGCCTGTATGCCAAACTATTCTGTGTTTGGTCATCAGACAAGTATAATGCATACTCCGTCTCTCTCTCACACCAACTAAAACAACTTAAACTAAAGAAGTAAAGAAAAGCTGTTGCCTAGTAACAGCAGTACAATTATAGTTTTCTCCCAGCAGTCTGTGACGCAGTGCGAAGCGCAGTGCAACAGTTTGGAGGATGGACTGGAACTCTACTTCTGATAGTTGGTCCTATTCTTAGCACCGCTGGTGCACCTTCAAACTCCCAGGAGGATCCACCCTACTACACCCAACAGTGGGTTAAGACCAGGGGTCATCAATATGTCCATACACAGACACACGTGTCCCATGGCAAAGACCTGGCCTTGTCCGTGGCAATGGATTTTCTGTTTTACTCTAGGGGTGGGCTATTTTGGTATTATCGTTGAGACGATACAATGTCTCCATGATAAGACTTTCCAGAGATATCTTATATATCGTGATACAATGAGGGAGCCTCCTGTTGAATTGTTAATACAGAGATTCATTGCAGAATATAATTTAAACCTGCATTTTGGTCTTAGGGTGCCCTCACACCAAAATACCTAGAGTGGAATCCGCCAATGCATTTCAATGAGAATGGAGCATTTTTTTTGTGGTGAATCTCCTTTCCTGTGCTGTCATTCACAAGCTTTGCTGGAACACATACAGTACAGCTAGCGCACAAACACACACACACACACACGCACGCGCGCACGCACGCACACACACTACACAGAGCTGTAAACCTGCATTTTGGTCTTAGGGTGCCCTCACACCAAAATACCTAGAGTGGAATCCGCCAATGCATTTCAATGAGAATGGAGCGTTTTTTGCCAAAAAATGCTCCATTCTCATTGAAATGCATTGGCGGATTCCACTCTAGGTATTTTGGTGTGAGGGCACCCTTAATCAGTAGTTCTCAAACCTTGAAATGTCAAGGTCTCCCCTTAACTCTGACAGTATACAAATGAAACCAAATGGAACCGTAAGGGTCCATTTGTATACTGTCAGTTACATACTTGTAAGGGTCAATTTAGACATAACAGGTCTGTAACTCTGAGAGCTTTTCAATGAGAATGGAGCGTTTTTTGCCAAAAAATGCTCCATTCTCATTGAAATGCATTGGCGGATTCCACTCTAGGTATTTTGGTGTGAGGGCACCCTTAATCAGTAGTTCTCAAACCTTGAAATGTCAAGGTCTCCCCTTAACTCTGACAGTATACAAATGAAACCAAATGGAACCGTAAGGGTCCATTTGTATACTGTCAGTTACATACTTGTAAGGGTCAATTTAGACCTCCCATAAGGAACTCAGAGTGTCCCTGGACCCCACTTTGAGGACCACTGGTTTATGGTCTGTTACTCCCTTTTCCTTTAGTTGTTGTTACCTTATAGGTGGTTGTACTGTTAAGTAACTTGAAAAATTACCATAAAAACCAACATGAAAAATAATTGTGAAAAGATTGTATTTTTCCACATTGCCCACCCCTATTTTACACACCATTATGTTCCTCCATACCTTCAAAAACCGATCAATCCGTACAACCCCTCCCGTTCACTCAGATCAGCGAACACAGGGAATCTGACATTCCTCTATAACGGTAGCCTCATAGCACAATTGCCAAGGTCACTTTTTGGTCAAAGTGTTGTGCCTAGCTCTACTCCAACACTGCTGCATCATTGTGCCATATTGCCCATGTCCTAAGCCACTCCACTCGTCCTAGTCTCATCACTCTCCTTGCCCCCAAACTGTGGAATAAACTCCCCATTGCAATTAGAACTGCAGACTCACTGAAGAATCTGAAGAATCACCTCTTCAGACTCCACCTTAGCCCATAGCACTTACGGTAGCACTTGCCTACCCTCAATGACCATGCATGTAATGTAGATAGCATTTTTATGTTTTGATTTATATAGTTTTTACTTAATAGGTTTTCTTAGGTTACTATTTCAATAGATTTTTACTGAACTAGCCCTTACCCGTTCAAAGATATGAGCTCCGAAATGATGTGCAGTGTGTGGGTTATGGGCATCAATGTAAGAAATGCCCGTTTCGTTTAATGGCTACAGAGATACTGTGTACCGATCTGCATGATTTTTGGACAACATCTGTAACAGGGCCAGACACCCCCCCACACCACCCCCCCCGCCTGCGCGTGTGCGCACACACACACACACACACACACACACACACACACACACACACACACACACACACACACACACACACACACACACACACACACACACACACACACACACACACACACACACACACACACACACACACACACACACACACACACACACAGCTGGTTAAACATGTTGCCTCATGCTAGATGCAGAATAGATAAGCCTCACACCATAAAAATGCTAATAAACAGCATATGATTTGTGAAAGTGACAAACGGGCTTCACAGTTATGTCAGGTGTGTTCATATGCTTATGGTGATGCGATTTCAGATCAATTGCTCCAGCCACTGAGGAGAAACGCTGTGACAGACACTCAGACAGACAGACACTCAGACAGACAGACAGACAGACACTCACTCAGACAGACATTCGGAAAATTATATGTTTGATAGGTGCTTGGTCTTACGTTTTTTCTTTTCTAGATTACTATTTTTATGCATTTGATGTATTGATACAAATGGAACCAAATGGACCTGTAAGGGTCCATTTGGTTCCATTTGTACACTCTCAGAGTTACAGACCTGTTATGGTCATTCAGTGGTATCTCTTTATGTGTTTCTGGTAATATCCGGAAACTCATTTTGCACTACAATATATGCGAAACATGCATTTAACAGCCCTACAGTATATTTGAAAATAGCCGATCTACAAGCTCACAATGTGTCGCCACGGAAAGCGGTTTGAAAACGTGTGAAATCGGACATTATGCATATTGAGTACTTTTTTTTACTTGACGCCGATACTGCACTGTGTTAAGTAAACGTTGAACTTTTTACTTTCACTTACAGAGTATTTTCGACACTACCGATAGGGTACCGATACTTTCACTCAAGTAAAAACACGTGGAGTACTTCTTCCACCACTTGCCGCGGCGGGGAGCAGACTCCTGAGGAGTCGTAGGAGCTCAGAGACAATAGCAGGAAGGGGCCTTTAGCGGAAGTGGCTACTGGTCACCTTGACCCGCCGAGGCTGGACATTGTCCTGCTGCCCACCGCCTGCGACAGGGAGGGGAGATGGATGGACCACGGTGGGCGGTGGGGGGGGAGAGAAAGAGACGGATGAAATATTATGCCGCCTGGAAGCGGACATGAGGTAGTTAAGCCGTTTAGACCGCGGGTGCATTATTACGCGTTATTGCTTTAACCATTATTTTATAACCTGACTTTCGTCAGATGGTGGCAGTAGTGCGTAGGCTACCGCTCTACTTTACCATCTGAGCTCTCTCGGTGGGAGTTGATAACGCTCGTAAAGCCCCGGGCCGGACCAATCAGCGGCAGCTACGGGCGGGCTCTGAGCGGCTCTGAGCCAATAGAGTCTGATTGCAGACCACGTGGATGCAGACAGGCCAATATGAGTGGTTGGAGTTGGCACTCCCACACTGTGATAGAGAGACGGCCACATCCAATCACCTGCTAAAGAAATTCAAAAAATGCCCCGCCCCTTACATCGAGTCTGCCCGAGAGAGCCCAGATGTAAGGCAGAGCGTTACGCACTGCTGCAACTATCTGGCGCAGTCAGGTTAATTATTTTATGCTTTAAGTGTTGAAAAATAGCAGATATACAAGCTCACAGCGCGGCACCGAGTGCCGCGCTGCGAGCTTGTAGATCTGCTATTTTTGAAAAATCGTGAACATTTGTGTAAGACTTTGACCCGATTCGATATCCTAACAGGTTTCTGAAATAGCTATGTTTCTATGTCAGGGGTGCTCAAACTTTTTCATGTCAAGGACCCCCAAACTTATATGTATTTGGCCACGGAACGCCATCTCGAAATGTTTCGTTCCAGGGACCCCCCAGAAGCTAAATTTAAGTTACAAATGTTCGCTTTAAAAATACATATATTCAAAGATTTGCACACATTTTCACGACTTTTCAAAAATAGCATATCTACAAGCTTGTACAGTATATCTGCTATTTTTCAATAGCTAAAGTATACAATAATTCCAGGTCTTAATGGGTTAAGTACAACATAATAATACCACGGGAAATAAATCTTAATCGTGATGGATCTGCAGATCCACGTGGGAACGGGCGCGTGGACCTCTCCGCGCTCACGTGACCGGTCTGTGACGTCAGTCATCTACAGTGACTCTACAGTATGACGTAAGTACTTTAGTCCAAGGGTCTTCAAAAGGTCCGGGACCCCTAGGGGGTCCTCAGCGTTACTACACAAATCTTTGTGTGATAGAAACCATTTTTTCTACTTTTTTTACATTACCCACTTTTTTTTTTTTTTTTTTTGTGTAGAGGGGAAAAAGAGCAGACTAAGTACAGAGTGAAAGGTATTGACGGTCCAAGTGGTTAAATATCTGAAAACACAAATTGACATGATTCCAAAATACACTGATGATTGTGCTGTCAAACAATGAAACTATATGGAATCTATGAAAAGGTTGTGGGGGTCCTTGGCCTGAAAACGTTGAAGACCCCTGAATTCCGACATAATATGACTCCAAATTTGGGCAAGGCTTCAACCCAATCAGAGCCAAAAATTTGATATTAATAAAAATATATACATTTTTAAAACGCGCGCGCACACACAGACTAGCTTAACTCATTCCCTGCCAGGCCCGATAGTCCCGAGATTATTCCAATGTCTTTCCCCGCCAGGCCCGATAGTCCCGAGAATTTAAAAAAAAAAAAAAAAAAATTTTGACCCCAAAAAATGGAGTAGGCATGATAGCAATCGCGAAATTGCATGTTTAACCCCCATAGCAACCCCATCTTTCAAGCATGGCAGCCATTTTGGCAGCCATCTTTGTTAAACATAGTGGCTGTTATCTCATGAATGCCTGAACGGATTTCCATTCGGATTTTTTTGTTTGAAAGCTGTGAGCAATGTGGACACACGTGGTGCATTATCTAGGCATGGGTGTGCATGATCCGTGCACACCCAATTACATGGAAGTCTATGGAGACGAATGGCAGGTGGGAGTACGGAGGTATGTTAAAATGGCGGTCAATGTGTTAATGTGCCGCTGACCGTGATCCAGTGAGATTAGCTCTGTACAAACAGACAAACGGACCCACTTACAGACTGCTAGCTCCCTGCAGCGCGAAGGCCGTGAGAAAGAGAACGTGAGAAAACGTGGCGGAAAAGAAAAAAACCCAATTAGAGAGGTGAAGAAGAGGCGAGACAAGACACCACTGCACGCCAGCGAGGAGATGATGATTAGTGGGACAGACAGACAGACAGACAGACAGACAGAGGAGGAGGAGGCAGGAAGCAGATCAGGAGGAGTGTGTGACACACAGAGAGACCACAATGCATACATACAGTCTAATAAATCCTATAGGGGCAGTTCTCAATGTGGGAAACCCCAAAGCCCTAAGCGCCGCCCAGACCCCTCCTCTAGCCCATTCAGAACGGGTACGCAGTATTGTGTATCATTGTTTTATGCTTTAACTATTGAAAAATAGCAGATATTCAAGCTCACAGCGTGGCACTGCTATTTTTGAAAAATTGTGAAAATTAGAATTTTTGACCCGATTCTATAAGTGTCTTTTGAATCCTTCTAAAGGTTTTTTTTTGAAAAACCCATGTTTCTATGTCAGCAATCTGGCTTAGCCATCGTCAAAGAAAAGGTCCTTTTCACATAACTGGAGCTCAGTTAGTGTTCTTGAGAGACTACTATGTCAACTTTTTCATGTCAAGGACCCCCAAAATTATATGTATTTGGCCACGGACCCCCATCTCAAAATATTTAGTTCCAGGGACCCCCCCCCCCCCCCCCAGAAGCAAAATTTGAGTTACAAACGTTCGCTTAAAAAAAGACATATGTTCTCACACATTTTCATGACTCTTCAAAAATAGCAGATCTACAAGCTCGCAGCGCGGCACTCGGTGCCGCGCTGTGAGCTTGTATATCTGCTGTTTTTCTATAGTTAAAGCATTCAATAATTCTAGACCTAAATGGGCTAGTGGAGTCCCATGCTGTGGAGCACGTAGGCTCCCAGACGAAAGGGGCCAAACAGTCTGAACCGCCTGGGCTCCAGACTCCAGCGCTCTTCCTCTTTTGGTTTGATTTCGACCACCGATCACAAGATGGGACGTTCCTTCTCTCGCTCTTTCCCCCTCGTCGCTCTCGTGTTCATTGTTCAACCCACCCCACTTCCCTCCCCTCGACCGTAAATGGTGCATTTGCGGTATGTTGCAGCGCCTTTCTCCAAAGTGCTTTACAATTGCATTCACACGTACACATTTCACACCGTCGACGGTGGAGGAAACCAAGCGAGGCGCCGACCGACCTGCTCACCCCCGGAGCAGTTCATGTGGTTCAGACGTCTTGCTCGAGGACGCTTCGGCGCTAACCCGGCGGGGCAGTCAGGGATCGAACTGTCTGGGAACCTCCTTCCGATAGCTCCTCAGCCACTCCCGCCCTATTGTCGAATCATTTTAAATGCTGTTACTGGAAATGTAAAAGCAGTCTAGTAAGAGCTGTGGCCTCCATTTCAAATCTTAAATTGTCGATAGTTAGCTACGATGCATGCTGCAGTTTGTGAACGAATCTACACTAATCACGTTGCAGTGTTCAGTGGTGAAGCCACAGTATACAGGCTGCCGGCTTGTGTGAAAGTCCTATTGTGGTGACGGTCTACTTTCTCCCACGCAGAAGAGCTTCACAGGAACATGCATACTGGTAGATTCTCAACTGCGATCCAACTTTCACACTATCAGTTCATCAGCCATGTAGACTGTGTTCCATCACGCCATGGACATAGGGCTGTCACGATTATGACATTTTACATGGCGATTAATTGTCACTCAAATAATTGCGATTAACGATTTAATTGTGTATTTGTCGTTGACAATTACATTTCTGTTTGGCTTTTAGGCTTTGAAGTTGCACATGGCAATCATGACACATAACTTAAATATGCAAAGAACTAACAGACATATTTGACAATTTAAAAGAACATTGATAGTGGAAATAGACGATCTACAAGCTCACAACGCGTCGTGAGCTTGTAGATCTGCTATTTCGATGATATTTTTCAACATGGAAACGATTATGAAAAATAATCGCGATTATGTCAATTAATTGCAATTAGACTATTATATTGTGACAGCCCTGCATGGACATCGACACTTTAATGAGACAGACACATACTGCAGCCACATAGACTCCAATTACAATTGGAGCCCACGTCCTAAGCCAATCAGATGCTTGTCACATTACAAATGCCGCAGAAAGTGCTTTTAAATCAACTTCTTTTCATGTAACAATCATACTGTAACATACTGTAATTCTGAACTTAAATCTCCTCCAGGAAACCCATGCAGCGCGGCAAAGACATACGCTCCGCAGAGTTCTTTCTAGTTGAATATGCATTTTTGCAGCCATTATCATAATTATATGGGAGCACAGCAGCAGGCACGCTGGCTCTGTTGCAGAAGAAAAATAAAGTAAAAAAAATAAGAGAGAGAGAGAGAGAGAGAGAGAGAGAGAGAGAGAGCCTGCTTGATCCCTGGGGGAAACGGAGAACGTGATCAAATGCAAGCAGGAACCTACTGAACTGAACTGGCTCCAAAATGACTTCCGCACATAGCAGCCAAGTTGCATAAATAAAGTTACTGGCTGTTTCTCAGGATGTCAGACATACAGACGGTCTCGGCCTCTCGCTCTCTCTCTACCTCTCTGTCTCTTAGTCTCTCTCTCTCTGTCTCTCCAACACACAGAGCGGTTGCCATAATACGAACGTTCATACTGTTATGATATTAGGCTGATGAGCTTGGCAGGCAGTGAGTTAGTGGGTCAAAACACCGACTGACAGACTGAGGAAGGGAACTGTAGAAATGAGTTATCACTATTATCATTGGTGTATAGGAATATTATATACCGGTGGTGTATTATACATGTCTGATTGTTATTGTTATTATAATTATTACTGCTATTAGTGTACTACGTGTAGGATTGTTATTATATGAAGTGTACAACATGTGTGATTATTGTCATTATTCATTATTAGTGACCTTTCAGTGACAAAAGGAAGGCAAGACGGGTCCAAGTACGGATCCATGCACGCATACAGTATGTATGGATTCACAAATCAATGATTAGGTTTCTGGCCTGCCTTCCTTTACAATAGGACAGTGGGTGGAGGTCCAGTGGAAACGGTGCGTACGAGTATTCCATAAAGGCCATTAAAGAAGCCGTCTGCACAGGTCAACCTTTCTGCCGTCTTCCTACAACCTCCCAAAGAAGTCCAACCTCTCACACTGGGAGGAAAAGGAAACCCAGTTCCCCCCACAAAGCAGCTAGCTTTCCCAGGCAGCGGAATAGAGCATTATGCACGGAGGTGCACGCACACAAACACAACCGTACCTTTGGCTTTTATTATTAATCTATTCCGTCTTCTGTATAGAGCAGTAGTTCTCAACCTGCTTTTTAAAGACCATTACCGCATCTAGGTAATCAACAAACTATACTATAAAAACTGTAGATCTGCTATGTTCACATCATTTACCTGTGGAACCGGCTCGAACTACATTTAATGTCTACATTACAGAGGAGTCCAGAGGGTCACTAACTAAATGAGTAGTTAAATCAAATTCAATACTTTGGCTAATCGCTATTCAAAAAGGCTTTTTAACAAATCTTCTCTTATGGGGGTCCCTGGCACAACCTCATTTCAGATGGGGGACCACGGCCAAACACATATCAGTTAGGGGGTCCTTGACATGCAAAGGTTTGAGGACCACTGACCTAGAGTCTTTGAGTCACTGAAACTTGTTCATCGATTGTTGAATCACATATTTTTGTGGACCGCTTTGATGAATAGCAGCCACATGCTCTAGTCTAGTACTTACCGACTCATAGAATTATGCAATGCCTTTAGATTCTGACAATGCCTTCTTGCTGCAAGTACATTGTAAACAACAACTAAAATAGCTCCTGGAGGTAAGAAAATCTGTTCCTCTCGGTATTCAGTATGCTACACAGTGCTGGATATCATTCTCTTCATGATAGATTCTTTGGAACCGAGAACCCGGAGGGTTTTTCGTATTGTTCATTTGTGTGACTGAAGTTGTGCTCACATTCCTTCTAGTTTAGTCAGTGGTGTGTTCTACAATGATACGCTGTAATATACATAGTGTGACCTGCAGAATATTTTCCGTAGCAAAGCGTGGCCATTCAACAAAAAAAAAAGTCTGAGAATACCATTCTATTCTATACGATACTATTCTCAGATGCCTATTCTCAGAATAGGCATCTGACACACAGGAGGAGGGGCTAGGAGCTGGGCAGAAAGAATAATTGACTTCAAATTAACCCATTTAGGCCTAGGATTATTGACTGCTTTAACTATTGAAAAATAGCAGATATACAAGCTCACAGCGCGGCACCGAGTGCCGCGCTGCGAGCTTGTAGATCTGCTATTTTTGAAAAATCATGATTTTTCTTTGCAAGTCTTTGAATATATCTATTTAAAAGCAAACATTTGTAACTCAAATATTTGCTTCTGGGGGGTCCCTGGAACAACATATTTTGAGATGGGGTCCATGGTCAAATACCTGTAATTTTGGGGGTCCTTGACATGAAAAAGTTTGAGAACCACTGATTTAGAGGAAGGATTTAGAAGTCGGGTCAAAGATCGGGTCAAAGATATTCAAAGACTTGCACACATTTGCAAGATTTTTCAAAAATAGCAGATCTACAAGCTCGCAGCGCGGCACTCGGTGCCGCGCTGTGAGCTTGTATATCTGCTATTTTTCTAAAGTTAAAGCATACTATAATGGTTAAAGTGGTTAAAATCTAACGCGACTCGGGCGCGTTCCAGGTATTTGAGAGTTAATTGGTGGTCAAGTGCCTTGCTCAGGGACTGGGTGGACTGGGAGGCGAACTGGAGACCTTCCCACTCTCAAAAAGAGAGATGATGATGAAGATGATGACGATGCCAGTGCATGCACACCGGTGTGATGTCATCACGGTGTACATTGCAATACAAATCCTCAATCCTCCAGTTCTAAGCAACACAGAAGGGGGGGGACTTTTGTTTGTATTTCAACAGAACTCCTCTAAAGTCTAAGGTATATTAATGACATAGTTCAATATTGAAAATGCGGGGTTTCCCCCTTTAAAGCCTTATACTTTGTTGTATACGACGGCGCCGCCAGCCGAAAACAGCCACAGTATGAGCTTGGGATCAGGCTATTTTCAGCGAGCGACGCTTTGTACGGAAGGACCATGAATCCAGTTTAATAGTGTACAAAAGACAAGACAGGGTGATTTATTTGTACCAGAAAAGAACAGAGAGAGTGAAGGAGAGAGAGAGAAACAGAGCATGGCTGCGAGTGAGTGAGTGAGTGAGTGAGTGAGCGACTCCAGGCTCTTTGGCATTCCCAGCTTTGTGTTGCGGGTGACCTCGCCTGGACCCCAGCACCAGCCCACATCCTATTCCAAAAGCACAAACCAGACGGACCCGGCTGACCTCCCCAGTCTTCCAGCCACCTTTCTATCTGAATGAGAGGAAACAGCTCTGTTGGCTCGCGGGCCATTAAAAAGGAGGAAGCCATCATCTTTGAGTAGAGCAGCGGCTCTGAGGGCCCTGCTTTGGCTGAGACGCGATGATGAGAGGTAAAGGGATTAAAAGCAGCAGCAGCAGCAGGCAGCGCGTCTCTGAAGCCAAGAGGGGAAGGAAGGCGGACGGACAACATCGCGGTTCAAGTAAAAGCTGGACCCAGAAGCTTCTGGAAGGAAGAGGAGAGCAGAGAACACCTACGCCATCCAGGTAACCTCCAACAACCCCGACTGTTGCGTTGGTTGCGTAACACCAAGACAAACACAATGGCTGAGTGACAACCACACCTGACACTAGAGACTGTCCGCCTGCAAACTGAACTCTAGAGCTACTCCTTGTGACACATTCTACAACAGGGGTCTTCAACGTTTTCAGGCCAAGGACCCCTTAGTTGAGAGCGAGATCAAGTAGGGACCCCCACAACCTGTTCATAGATTCAATATGGTTTCATCGTTTGACAGCACAATCAGCAGTGTATTTTGGATTCATTTCAATTTGTTTTCAGACATTTAACCAGACATTTGAGCCGTCATTACCTAATAAACTTGACCTTTTACCATGTACCATGTCTGCTCTTTTTCCCCTCTACACCAAATCTCTTTGCCGAAAATAGCCGATCTACAAGCTCACAACGCCTTGCAGCGCGAGGCGTTGTGAGCTTGTAGATCTGCTATTTTTGGCTACAGTTCTCAGAATATGGACACTGGGGTTCAAGTTGTTAATATAAAAACGATTGGAAGATTTGGAGGATCCCCTGTAGTAACGCTGAGGACCCCTTAGGGGTCCCGGACCCCTTGTTGAAGACTCCCTGTTCTACACCTGTTCTACACCACTAATTCTGAAACTTTTTAAAGTCAAGAACCCCCACACACATTAGGGCAAGGTTCCCAATTTGATACATTAGTTTGTTTTTTCTCTCTTGGACCCCAAATATACCCTGCAAATCCTCAGTGTTAATTGAACAGAACCAAATGGACCCGTATACCCTCTCAGAGTTACAGACCAGCAAGGTTCCATTTGGTACCTATTCCTAACTTTCAATCATTTAGCTGGGGAAGACCCTGAAGGACCCCTTCAGGGTTCCCAGAGCCCACGTTAAAGAACCAGGGTTCTACAGAAGTAAGGGACACGGAACTACTACAACAACAAGCTCCACTATGTGTTCAGTCCAGCCTCTTGTACAGTAAGTCATAAAAGCTACTTCCTGTTGCCAGGCCATTCAAAAATAAATCACTCTTTCCATTATGTGCTACAAGCATCATCATCATACACACATCTGAGAAATAGCTCCACTTTTACCTGTGACTGCCAAGCTGTACTTCTATCCCTTCGCCACAGGGGGTCAGTATAGCAGCTTCAACTAATCAATGCAACTGTCTGGCCGTTCAACAATGCAACTGCAGTGTATCTGTCTTACCACTAGGTGTCACCAGTGTAACATGTACAGTACTTGTATCACAAGAAGCCACCACTGACCCACATTATTTTCAATGGGAACTGTTCTACACAGAGACTGTACGACACACTTCATGCCTATTTTCTTCAATAATGGCATTTTGCTGAGCATTGTATTATTATATATAACAGCTTATTATATCATAATAATACTATTATAAGATAACACACACACACATACATGAACTGCCACATCAAAATGAGCTATTGCTATTACTTGTTTTGTGCCTGCATTGCTTTCCATGTGCCACAAGAGTGCGCTCTCTGAAAACAAACCGGTTGATTGTGATGCCAGTTTGTCTAAGACCAACTGTGCTGCCATTCCTGTCAGAATTCCTGAGAGATGTTTTGTAAAATGATAAAATATTGACTCACTGTAAGAACACAAAAAGATCAGAGCAGGGGTCTTCAACAGGGGGTCCGGGACCCCTAGGCGTTCCTTAAAGTTAGTATACAGATAATTATTTTAAATTAACAACTTGAACCCTCGCATCCCTATTCCGAGGAGAACTTTAGCCAAAAATAGCAGATCTACAAGCTCTCAACGCCTCGCAGAACTTGTAGACCGGCTATTTTTGACAAATAGGTTTGGTGTAGAGGTAAAAGAAGAGCAGACCAAGTACATAGAAAGGTCAAGTTTTCAAAATATCGACGATTTAAGTGGTTAAATGTCGGAAAATACACATTAACATGAATCCAACATAGACTGATGACAGTGCTGTCAAACAAGTCTATGAATCAATCTATGAAATCAAAAATCTGCATCACACATTTATACAATATGTAGAGGGGGTCCCTGCTTCATCTCTCTCTCAGCTAAGGGGTCCTTGGCCTGAAAACGTTGAAGACCCCTGGATCAGAGAGTATAGTTTACGCGTATGGGTAATGTTTACTGTTTAAGATTGTGACTCACCGAGTGTAGATGGGGGAGAAACCTCTCTATGTCGTTCATGTCTATGCCATCATCGTCATCAAATTGACCTTTAATCATCCTGAGAGAGAGAGAGAGAGAGAGAGAGAGAGAGAGAGAGAGATAGAGAGAGAGACAAAGACAGAGAGAGACAATGTATTATTAGGCACATTCATTATCGACAAATACAGACAGATGAGTTCAATCAATGTCAAATAACAAAACACTAGAGGCTGCAATCAATTGTGATGCATTAGGAAGAGTAAAGGAATGGATACAGAGACATAGACACAACATTGATGCCTTAATGTAACATTTAAAAACAATGGTTGGACAATGAATAACAGGACCAGAGATGCTTGCTGTATAGTTTGGATACCAATACTAGTAGCAATGCTGATCAATAGTCTGCGATATGTTCTAGAACTGAACCTTGTTACATTCATTAAGACCAGAGGCCGATTCTACAAACAACTTATACATCAGTAGTTCTTGCACTTTCAAGATTTTTCTAAAATATTCAAAAATATCAGATGTACAAGCTCGTAGCGCAACACAAAGTGACACGCTGCGAGCTTGCATATCTGCTATTTTTGAATAGTCTAAGCAAAAACCTAAAATGACACAGATGCTTTCCCGTATTAAATTAGTTTAATCCATATTCTGAAAAGAATAATGTTTTACCATTATGTTGTCTGGAAGCAGGGATTATGTCACTTTTTTTACTGAGCTATTGAGAGCTTTGGCCAAAATAGCAACAACTAGAAGGATCACTTCTTATTTTAAATCACTTTCGACTTAACCTCCCTATTTTGGGCATGTCAGTGAGACTGTCAAAAGAATAAGGTAAAATCACTGAAAACCATGGCAGAGGCTACTGAATTAATTAATACCAGACAGACAGACAATGTGTTATTAACTAGGCCATCTGCACCTGGGACACACAGGTTGATGTGGTTAATAGACGTACATGTACTTACTTAGAGTTTAATCGCACATATACTGTAATTATGTCTCTGGATGGTCATATTCACCATTAAGGCCCATGTTCTATGTTCTTGTATTGGGCAGAAAAACTCGGTATTCTCTGTATTTCAGCTCTGTATGTTTGTTCCCACATTTATGCCCTACTTAACCATATGAGTGTCAGACAAAAGTAGAGAAAATGGCAGATATACAAATTAATATGTATCTGTCCCCAACGCCACATCTGAAAATATTTTGTGCCAGGCAGCCTCCGCAACAGATTTGTGTTGCTAGAATGTTTTAAAAAAATAGCCAAACTGCAAGCTCAGAAATGCGTCAACATGCGGCGCGTTGTGAGCTTGCAGATCTCCCATTTTCAAACAACCGATGTATATTGGTTTAAAGTGCTCATGTGGCCTACAGTATATAGTCGCTTCTTTTGGGCATGTCTTCATAGACCCAGGTTGCCCATTTCTCTCACAGAGATATCATATGGCGATTATTGTGACCAAAGAAATCGATTACGATATTACCGCATATAATCAAAACATCCCCAACATCCAATATCCTGGGGCGGAACATTTGCCAAAAAATAGCAGATCAACAACGCATCGCAGCGTGACGCGTTGTGAGCTTGTAGATCGGCTATTTTTTGGCATAGAGATTTGTAAGAGTGTGAAAAAAAGACAGTATAAAAGTATATTATAAGTACATTTTACCAATAGAGGGTTTAAGTGGTACCGGATATGCAGCTCGGCAAATAAAAAGTGAATTGATCCCAGTGCATGACGGAGGACGATATCACGATAAATTAAATATCCACGATACGATTATCGTGAGTGTTTTTTTATCACAATAAACGATAATATCGCTTATGGTCCCATCCCTAGTGTGTGTGTGTGGGGTGGGGGCAGCTCGTGTGTGTGTGGGGTGGGGGCAGCTTGTGTGTGTGTGTGTGTGTGTGTGTCCGTGTGTGTGTGTGTGTGTGTGTGTGTGTGTGTGTGTGTACGTGCGTGTAAGTGCGTGTGTGTGTGTGTGTCCGTGTGTGTGTGTGTGTGTGTGTGTGTGTGTGTGTGTGTGTGTGTGTGTGTGTGTGTGTGTGTGTGTGTGTGTGTGTGGGACAGGCCTTACCCCTCCTGGGTGATGTGTGGCAGGTGTTTGGCGGTGGCTTTGTAGTGCTTCCTGTGGAACTGGCTGAAGTCCAGCTTCTCGGGCTGCACGTCCCACCCTGCACCCCTGGAACACAAGGCCACACACACTGTACACTTACTATTTATTTCAGGCATTTAGCAGATGCCTGTAATCCAGAGCGATTTACAGTAAGCAAGGACAACACAAGGTACTGTAATGCATCAAATGAATGGAGTAATCTAGGATCACACAATGACACATGATATGTATTTGGCCACAGACCCCCCCCCCCCCCCCATCTCAAAATATTTAGTTCCAGGGACCCCCCAGAAGCAAAATTTGAGTTACAAATGTTCACTTAAAAAATACATATATTCAAACATTTGCACACATTTTCATGACTTTTCAAAAATAGCAGATCTGCAAGCTCGCAGCGCGGCACTCGGTGCCGCGCTGTGAGCTTGTATATCTACTATTTTTCAATAGTTAAAGCATTGAATAATTCTAGGCCTAAATGGGTTTAAGGGGGTTCACAAACAAGGTACTGTAATGCATCAAATGAATAGAGTAATCTAGGATCACACAATGACACTGGCTTAAGATATCAGGCTGATAACAGTGCATACCGGTAAGGCTGCACAATATATCGAAAGGTTACCTTCATCGAGGTATCACTATGCGCGGTATGCATATCGCAAGAGACAGCATTTGTTGAGGGAAATGGCATATTATTATGTCCGAGCAATCCCATTGGTAACACACCACGGAATGGAGAAGTATAAAAGTATCTACAAGCTCACAACGCATTGCGCTAGTTAGTATGTCGCAGGGACTTGTCCCCAATCCAACCCTTGATGCTGAGTGACACAAGACCACTGGGCTGATTTAGGGTTCCTTAAGCCATATTTATACCAGGTACGCATTATTGCTTATTATAATTATTTTATGCTTTAACTATTGAAAAATAGCAGATTTACAAGCTCACAGCGAGCAGGTTAAGGGGGTTCCAAATGGACCCTTACAGTAGGTCTGTAACTCTTGAGAGTGCACAAATCATGGGAGGTTCTTGGAATGAAATCAATTCATCAGTGACTCAGTGACTGACATTGGAGCTTGCATCATCCAGACCATCATGTGTGTCTGCGCCACCGTGGCCGGAACTACAGTAAAGGGGAGGCGATGTTGCCGTGCAGCAGTTGCCATGGCAACCGGTCTCAGCCTCCAGTCACTGACTCACTGTTCCACCATGCCATTTTAAAAAGCCACCTATTGAGTTATGCTGGAGCCACGCGTGCATCAGGAGAGAATGTAAGTCAATACGCTTTATTTAAAAACACAACTAGAAAGGTGTGCTCAGTAGAGTGCAAGTCTCCACCAGGAGGATTGTCCTAATAATATATACTACAACACTAATAATAATAATATGAAGATAGATTCCTACCCACGTGGCATACATCGTCTACCGCCTTCATCCCAGGGTGTCACAACATCACAAACTCCAGAATATATTATTCAAATCCATCATGCACATTCACCAACTGCTTTCAAGATGGCACTGTGTTTATGTTTATGTTGGCGCAAACATTGCCAATCATCATCAGCACTATGATCTGTCAAAGTCTGACTCATCATGACTTGCTGAGTTGAATGAGCAGCATGGACCAAAATAAAAGGTCAGTTGTCAAAACAATGTGAAAGATATTTGAGAATTGAGGTCCATAACCATAATACCATACTGTAAGCATATGAAAATTACAGGTTACGATTATTGGTGCGCTGGTACAGGGGCTGCACCGCGACTCAGCGTGTCACGTATGCCTTGATGTGTTACAAATGTTTGTATATATGTTTTGAATACATGACTGCTGTGTCGTAAGACAAATTTCAGTGTGAACTGACAATAAAGTACTATATCATATCATATCATATCATATATATATCATATATATATATATCATTGTGTAAATTCTTTCTTTATTTTTTTATTACGATAATCAAACTATATTAAAATTACACTTTTGTTAACCATGTGAACCCCCAGCAGCCATATTTTGGGGGAACATTTGCCAAAAATAGCCAATCTACAAGCTCATAATGCATTGTTGTGGGCTTGCAGATCTACAGTATTTTTGGCGAATCCATTTGTCGGAAGTGAAATGTTTACAATATTTTGTTTTATCGTATATAGAGGCTTTAAATCGTACTGAATTTGCAGCTCAACAAAAGCGAATTCATCCTAGTGGAGGACAATTTCACTGTATTTTTTTTATTATCTCTGCCATACGATTATTGTTTTTTAAAATCACGATAAACTAAAACGATTGTCCCATCCCTAGTCAGCATACATAAGAAATATGACACTGATTGGTTTAATTGTAAGAGACTAGGTGTAGACAGACAGACAGACAGACAGACAGACCGACAGACAGATACCTACCCGTGTGAGTCCATGGTGTTGGCAGCCCAGATGTCTGTCCCAAGGATGTCAAGTGAAGCATCTCGATTACCGTTCTAGAAAACAATGGAATGGGATACGATAAGTACATAATGCACAAGCTTCATGTGAGCTAGATCTACAATACAAAGCCTTGTGCAGTGTATGCACTGTATGATCCGTCTGTCCCTATTTGAGTCAAGTTGCTTTGATTGATTGAATACTTCGTTAGTAGTTTGAACTGGAAAAGCACAAGATACAGTACAAAAACCTCATATCTCTACTAATAAGATGTAATAAATAGGATTTAAACCCAAGAAAGCACTACGGCTTGTTTCCATTGGGGTCCTTTGTACTCATTTCATTAAGACATTGAATGACAGACAAATATACAACAATACTATGCAAAACATCATATAACAGAAATCAGAAATGAAAAAGTTAAAATATGTATGGGTTGACTTTTTACAGGGGCCAGTTTTGAGTTGCAGCCACCTGTAAGCTAAGAGTTCTTTCAGAGCGGTTTTAAAGGAGAGTAGGGATTTACACTCCTTTAAGACCGTTATTAGGGCATTCCACATTTGTGTGGCATAGCAGGAGAACGAATTTAACCCTTTGTTTGAGCCAAATTACTGGATTAGTGGAGTGGACTCTGGTGTTGTAATTGCACATTGTCTAGTCATCAAAACAGTCTAAATGATCTACAGTACGTATATTTAATTGCGCCAGCAGAGCGCGCAAGTACTGTGTTTGGCTGTCTATGTAGGTAGGTAGGTAGGTAGCTGTGTATGTTTAAGCCTGTAGCCCAATCAGGGATGCAGCATTTCTGGCAACGTCATCATTAACAGCCAATGAGGGCCCAGCATTCCTGGGGATGCCAGTGATGATGTCACTGGCATCGCCAGTGGTGAGCACACCTCATGGCTGCAAGTTGGCACCTCGACAGAGTGCAGTTCTAGTTATATATATATTGGCTCTAGCCTCTTTCTCCGTACAACGTGTACAAAGATGGGTGTATGGTAAATGATATTTACCTGTACTTTGGTGGGGCCCTTGAACTGGTTGTTTCGGCCCCTGCTGCCGGAGCGCGACCCGGAGCCTGGTCTAGACCCTGAGCTGGGTCTGGAGCCTGTACTCTCATTACTGCTATGCTCCCATTCATCCTGGAGGGAGAGAAGAGGACGAGGAATGTCAATGAGTAAAAACAACAAGACTTTCATTACTGCCGGTTTTCCCCATTCGCCCTAAAAGGGAGCCAGGGAGAAAGAATGTCAACAAACAGGCCTGTCACGACCATGAAAACTTTACGATGAAGACGATGAGGAGCTGGTGGTGATTCTGTTATTTCTCCTACCCCATGTTTATTTCGACCGTAGGTCGCTACTTAGTATGAAAGCCTCCGGCTCATGTCTGTTTGTCACTCTTCTGACATCACAATATAGCTGACCTGTTCTGACATCGCAATGATGCTGCAAATTCATTACGCCCATGTCCCTTTTATGCCCAAATATGGAGATCCCTGATGTCATCAATATTAACACCTCATCTCAGCTCATCCATATTTGAGAAAATATGGCCACATTTTAAACAACTTAAACAACCAACCGCGATGCAATTCACACTTACAAGTTAATTCCGTCTTTGTCCCTTTTATGCCCATATATGGAGATCCCTGATGTCATCAATATTAAGCCCATATCTGGGAATGCCCATATATGGACATATTGTGTCAGACTCATGTGGTCTATGACATCAAACATATATGATGTCAGACGTCAGTCATCTCCATATTTGGGAAAATATGGACACATTTTGTCCAACTTAAACAACCAAACAGGTCTGTGCATATTTTTGGTCAAAGTTGATCCCATTAATAGTCTTTAAAAGACAAAGAAACGGCCGCCCATGTAAGGGCGAGGTCACTTCTCGCCCTTAGGGCGTCTTGGTACAGTAAGCATACATAGAAACACACACAGTTATGTACCGGTTTGGATGAGCCACGTCCCCACGATGACGACCAACTGCCATCCTTTCTGTCATTGCACTCGTCTGTCCACTGAGAGAGAGAGAGAGAGAGAGAGAGAGAGAGAGAGAGAGAGAGAGAGAGAGAGAGAGAGAGAGAGAGAGAGAGAGAGAGAGAGAGATAGATATAGAGATAGAGATAGAGATAGAGATAGAGATAGATAGAGAGAGAGACAGGTTACAATGATGAGGATTATGAACTAAATGTCTTTTGTGAATGTGGATGGACAGTATAAACCAGGTAGCCTCCCACTCAGGCTGCTGAATAAGAATTAATTTGAATTCCTCGACTGGGTGGTTTACCAGGCTATAAACCAGGCATTCTTAAACTTTTTCAATGTCAAGGACCCCCAAATTGTATGTATTTGGCTGCTGACCCCCCACATCTGAAATAGTTTTTTTTTGCCAGGGACCCCCATACAATATTATGTGTGTTGTTGAAATGTTTCAAAAAGATTCCAAATCTTTCACATTCTTTTCCGTGGTGGTGGTTCTCTTAAGTATGGTCTGGGGACCCTCCCACAGGTCCTTGAGAGAGTTCCAGGGGTTTCCCCCAACAAAATGAGGAACGATTTAACCAGTTTAACCCTATTTTATCCTTATACGAAAATAGCCCATCTGCAACGCTCACAACACGCTGCGATGCGTTGTATATTGGCCATTTCCGGAAAGATATAATTTAAAAACACCAATATTCTTTTATGGGGGTCCCTACTTTCCAGATACACATCAATCTGAGGGTCCTCGGCATGAACATGTTTGAGATAAACTGTTAAAACCAGACATTAACCCCACCTCTCTCTCCTGTGACTACAGCAGCATTGTGTTTTCCTCTGAGCTATAAACAGCTGGCACTGTAACCCCAAGGGGTAAACTAACCCACTTACAGTTGCCCTGTGTGCATAGCGTATATATATATAACCTTTTATTTAAAAAGGTAGGGCAACGGGTAAGGGATGTCCGTTATTTACACTCTATATCTAAACAATATCAGGTGCTTTATTTTTATTTATATTTGTTTATTGAGTTTCTGTTACCGTAGCTTAGTCACACTAACACACTATGTGTGGAACCCCCAAATTTTTGGCAGCATAGCTGCTTTAACATTGTAAAACACACAAAGACAAAAGCAAGTACTGAAAAAGACATTACAATAAACAGTAAAATGAAATTGTTATATGGAAATTACTAATAACAAATATGATATTGTGCAATGCTTGGTTGTTGCGCTCTGAAAACAGTAGATCAGCTATTTTCAGCCTGCAACCAAGCCATTACGACGCCATCAAGACCCGCCAACATACATTTGTGTCTACAAAATCAACTGTAGATTTAGTCAACTAAAGTCGTATGATATTTAGTCGACTATGACTAAAACTACATTTATTTCAAAAGACTGTATACAACTACAGTATATTTCCAATAGTAGCCCGGGGGCAAATAGACGCCGGGCACCAAGTACCTAACAACGTTTTGTGTATCGACCGCCATTCAAATGGACGCAAATAAGTATCGCCCATGCCCGACTGGGGTTAAATCGATTTAGCTAATTAAACGCCCAGGCTACTATGTGGAAGGGAACTACAACAACAGTAAAGCATCATTGCAGACCTGTGGAAGGGAACTACAACAACAGTAAAGCATCAGTGCTGACCTGTGGAAGGGAACTACAACAACAGTAAAGCATGATTGCTGACCTGTGGAAGGGAACTACAACAACAGTAAAGCATCATTGCTGACCTGTGGAAGGGAACTACAACAACAGTAAAGCATCATTGCTGACCTGTGGAAGGGAACTACAACAACAGTAAAGCATCATTGCTGACCTGTGGAAGGGAACTACAACAACAGTAAAGCATCAGTGCTGACCTGTGGAAGGGAACTACAACAACAGTAAAGCATCATTGCAGACCTGTGGAAGGGAACTACAACAACAGTAAAGCATCATTGCAGACCTGTGGAAGGGAACTAAACAATAGTAAAGCATCATTGCAGACCTGTGGAAGGGAACTACAACAACAGTAAAGCATCATTGCAGACCTGTGGAAGGGAACTACAACAACAGTAAAGCATCATTGCTGACCTGTGGAAGGGAACTACAACAACAGTAAAGCATCATTGCTGACCTGTGGAAGGGAACTACAACAACAGTAAAGCATCAGTGCTGACCTGTGGAAGGGAACTACAACAACAGTAAAGCATCAGTGCTGACCTGTGGAAGGGAACTACAACAACAGTAAAGCATCATTGCTGACCTGTGGAAGGGAACTAAACAATAGTAAAGCATCAGTGCAGACCTGTGGAAGGGAACTAAACAATAGTAAAGCATCGTTGCTGACCTGTGGAAGGGAACTAAACAATAGTAAAGCATCGTTGCTGACCTGTGGCATCTTGCTGCCGTTGTCCTCATTGTCCAGCTCTCCATCGGCCTTGTCTCCCAGCAGGCCTTGCACCTGGTACTCCAGCACGTAGCTGTCGATGAAGCGCTCCAGCTCCTCGATCTCCTGGGAGCGCGAGCTGCCCGCCTCGGACGACGCAGACGCCACAGACGAGTTCTCCATGGCAACCAGTCCTGTGAGGATGATGACAGAATACGTTAGTGAGCTGAAAACCCAGCTGGCTTAAGTATAAAATAATGGTTAAAGTGGTTAAAAATCTAAAGTGACAAAGATGCTTTCCAGGTCTTTGCTTAAAACATTTGTTATTTTGTTGGTGAAAAGGTTACATCTCTAAGATAGTAATAGAGTGTTCGTTCAATAACAAGCATCTCCCCATTTCTTTAAGAAACAGGAAATAGGCACTTACTGCACCCTCAAGTTTCGGTCTGTATTAAAAAAAAATATATTTAATCCTTCTTGGCTGTAATAAAATATGTAATAAAACCTATTACATCTATATCAATTTCAACATTGCTCCATATTTTTCACATTTTAAAATAAATTCTCGGGTAAACATTACAGCAACACACCCTAAAGGGGGGGGGGGTGAAAGTGAAATTGTTTTTAATTCAAAATAAGAGTTAATTAGCTCTATGTTCCAACAGTAATCTCCCTGTGTCTCAAGCTCTTTAAGAGAAACTCCTGGTTGGACAAAATTTATATCCTGAGTGGACTATAGAGCTTTAACTTTTTAACAAAAACCTTTAACCAGCAATATCATGACCAGTAAGATAGGCTTAGGCTGTGTATCCACAACCCACCAGCAGGGGAAGCAGTGAGTTGTTTACATCTCACTTAGGTGACTGTAAAGTCACTGGGTCACACTAGCAGCATGAACTCTAGAACAGCCTAAGAAGAAGAACCATCTATTTCAACCAGTTCTGTCTTGCACCTCACTGCTATTCTGCCGTTCCAAACGAATTAAAACTGATAATTAACCGTTCATTTTCATCCACATTTCCTGGAGGACACCTCATGAATCCACACACTCCTTTCATGGTTCTGCCACCTCTCCCCACAGCACCCATCCTCTGTGATCACATGACCCACTGCCTGTTGCTGCTAAGCTCCTTTACATCAATGCTTGATCACCAGCCATGCAAAGAGGATTTAACCGTGGAGAGAGCGTAGTAGGATATATGGGACCTACTACTGAGCGCTGGGGTTTTATAGCCAGTGGTGGAGAGTAACTAAGTACATTTACTATACTTAAGTAACTTTCTTGAGTATATCCAATTTCCAACACTTTTACTTACTTTACTACTCCACTACATCTTAGGTCAAATATTATACTTTTACTCCTCTACAACTTTAGTTAGTACAGTAGCAATCTGGCTAGCCGTCGTCAAATAAATGAATGGTTAATGAATGGTTGTTTCAATTATAGGCAAAATATTTTTCACTTTTGTTAATTGTCATCTTCATAGATGGTGGTCAACCACAAACTCACAGTAACAAAAAACTGGCCAATAATAAAAGACTCCAGTTCTGTTCAGAATTTGTCGTCTCACATCTTTCCACAAAATATTAGAAAACGCTTAATAGTGGGCTCGATAAAAGCACGGCTCGATAAGGTGCTCATTATCAGTAAAAATGTACAAGCCCTATTCCTAGTACCGATACATAGCAACTTGAAGTATACTCCATTGATACAAACACAATCGATTCGCTGATCATTCATCTCTTAAAATCCTGTGAAAATGCACACGGCAGCCCAATTACTGGTCAGATGGGTGGGCCGACGGGCCGTGGACGCATCTACAAGCTCACAGCGTGTGACATCACGACGCGTTGCGAGCTTCCGTCTGTTTTCAGGCAGTCGTGTGTGTGTCTTTGTTTTGCTTTAGGCCACTTGCCTATTCTGAGGTCATTGATGACAATGAAAAGGTGCTGTATCACAGTAAGTACTTTGATTAGGCCTGTTTAAAAATAACCTGAACGTCTACTAATTGTGTTAAGTTATTTATTGGCATACATTCGCATTGGGTTTCCCCCTGCCTCCGCCTCTCTGTCCATCAATCACCATAGTTTTCCATGCATGCCATCATTCACCCAGTCATTTGCTACTTCCCCTCATGCACTAAGTCTTGTCCCGACACGGTTTCTGGCACCGGCCAATCCGCTGACTGCATCAACCTCTGCATAAATCACCAGCTAGATTGTCCTCTCTTGCTTTGCTCTTGTTTTTTTTAGTCAAGTCAATTGTATTTATACACACAGACATACTGTCTACAAAACTGTAATCACACGCACACACCATTCTTTTTACCATTAGCCCTGTAACGGTAATTTCTCGTTCTGTGAACATGCACGTATCAATTCAAAACAGTCACAAGTTTGAAGTTCACAAACAAGTCATTCTTTTTTTTTTTTTTTTACTTTGTTTATTTGATTTTCAAGTGAAGCATTTAAGGCAATGAAGTGGTACAATAATAAGAGTAGCAGCTTCTTTTGTACAAACAACAAATATACAACAGTGGTATGAGGATTGACATTTTCACAAACAAGTCATTCTAAAGTAGGTCTTTCTAGTACAGACTTTCTGAGACTCTAGACCAGGGGTTTTCAATCCTTTTTGACTCAGGGCAACCCTGTAAATAACCTTTTCAAACACAGCACCCCTGAATTACACTGTTCATTTTTAGAATCTTATATCATAAATAGTTTCCATCAGAACTGACTTAAAACAACTTTATACTTAACTTTATTTAAACACTTAAACCCCAGCATCCCTATTCTGGGGGGAAGGTTCACCAAAAATAGCCAAAGAAATAGCCAATCTACAATGACGCCTTGTGAGCTTGTAGATCTGCTATTTTTTGTCAGGTGTGTTTTTTTGTTTTTGTTTATGTTTTTTATCCCACGTTTTTTTGCAACCCATTTTTCTCACCCGGTGACTACCTAACCTGTAGTCCTGGTTTCCGCTCTCCCCCTGCCGCGCCAGGGGACATTGGGGAGCACCCGGCTGGCTAGGGGGAGGTAGTATAGAAACCAGGACTACTGCATGTTTTTGTGTGAGGGCCTATGCCCAAGGAGACACGGGGAGAACATGCAAACTCACCACAGAGAGGCCCTATCGCCAACCCCACCTAGGGTGTGGGTGCTGATGACGCGGGTGGAAGAACACGCCCCCAGCTTCCCCCAGCGGGAATCGAACCCAGGACCTTCTAACTGTGAGGCGAAGTGCTAACCACTGCACCACCGTGCCATGGAGACTTGAGTTCAATAATATTTTTAGTCTTTTGTTGCATTCCTAAGACAAAAATGTGATAACGTACTGTACGTAATGTACCCCCATTCGTTCCGGATAGGGACCCAAATCCATTCGGGTCCCCATCCGGAATCAATAGGGGTAAATTTACTCGAATGAAATTTTGTCTTAGGAATGCGACAAAAACCCCAAAATATCGTTGAACTCAAGTCTCCATGGCATGACTAATCAATAGAAAAAAGTCATTTTGGGGGTGAACTACTCCTTTAAGTGGTTAATCATACAAATCAATAGTCGCTCATAAAACATCAATAAGACATATTTTGCATTGATTGGTTGATATACTGTATGGCAAAAAAATGCTTCTTGATTGTTGAATAGAATATCAATAGAATAATCGCTAAGAACATAATTGAGAGTTACAACCCAAACGAAGTCTGCCAGCCTGCTGTTCCAGCTACAGTCCCTCTCACTCACTTACAGTATCTCTCTGCCAAAGCAGATACAATAAAAATATGTATACTTTAAATCAAATCATTTCCATCATTGTACACAGTGCAAAGGAGATGTTACAGCAGTTAGTAACGGTCAAATAATTTGACTGGATAAGAGAAGAGGCGTTCCTTTCCAATGAGTGCTGATACAGTAGAACAGCACGGGACGGATCTTCAAAAAGCCAGCAGCAGTGGATGTGGTGCTGTTGTAATTGATGTCAGCATGGTTGTGATTATGTTCAGCACTCTGGCTGCAGTACAGTGCAGCCTAATGTCAAAATCAGATCCTGTGAGCAAAGGCCTTCAAAGCACTGTGGTGACTGGTGGGGATTCAGTAAAACAGCATTTCCTCTCATTAGGGATGGGACGATATGAAAATGTCATATCACGATTATTTTATATTGTGACCAAAGAAATGTACGATATTATCGCAATAATCAAAATATCCCCAACATCCATTATCCGGGAGCGTAACATTTGCCAAAAAATAGCAGATCTACAAGCTCACAACACGTCGCAACTGTGACGTGTTGTGAGCTTGTAGATCGGCTATTTCTTTTGTCAAAGAGATTTGGTAGAGAGTGAAAAAGTATGTATATTATAAGTAGGTTTTACCAATAGAGGGTTTAACGGATATGCAGCTCGGCAAATAAAAGAAGAATTGATCCCAGTGCATGACGGAGGACGATTTCACCATAAATTAAATCACCATGATACGATTATGAGTGTTTTTTTATAACGATAAACGATAATTTAGCATATCGTACCTCTCATATCCACTGCTTAACTAGGCCTACAGTACGTCACTGACTTAGCATTGTACATATTACAGAGTTCCCACACATTTTTAACAATGAATTTTCAAAACTTTTCCTAAGTATTTTAGCCCATTTCCAGGCCTATAGCAATCATTATGGTGCAATAATGAGACTTAACAGTGTGCTATCAATGCCCAGAGTCACATGACAAAAAGAACAGATCTACAAGCTAACAACATATAACGTAGCACTGCCTTTTACCATGTAATGTTGGACAAAAACAATGTATTTCATTGCTGTCGGGCAGAAACCTCTTATCTCTGTATTTTAACTAAATTAACCCCCTACTGGCCTACTTGACTAGACTACAGCGTAAGCATCAAAAGTAGCAGATCTACAAGCTCGAAACACATCTGCTACACTTTTGCAACATTTGAATTTGAATGGAAAGTAACAGTTTTGGACATATGAGGTTTGCACCCGAAAGACAATATTCAAACAATTTCCCAAAACTTGATAAATTCCAAGCCTTTCACAGTTTTTCTAATTTCATAACCGTGGGAACCCTGATATTATATTGAATCTTGTCATACAGAAATATTACCTGTACTATTAATTGTGTATTCAGCTCTAACTGACACAATGACTTGAATATGAAAATGTAATATACTGGCCTGACTGAACACCAAGGCAATGAAATGAATTTAAGGGCATGTACTGTACTGTATAAGATTTTTTTTTGGTCCGGCAATATCACCTTGCAGAATGATATTTCGCCCTGGAAGGTAAACTGGAGCTTATTTTTTTGACGGAATGCATTTAAGTCCATGAGAGATGTGTGGACAAGCGGATGAAAAAACAATTGTCTTTGAATAATTGCAACCTTTGTAAAATCATCGGTTCAGGAAAATAAAAGACAATAACACACACTGATTTCCGATGTCTTGTTTTTTTGTGGACACTACAATATATCATTTTTTATTTAGATTTATAAAAATAACTTTCTGACTATGCAGTAAGAATGGACTGTCATTGCAAGAGTATCAGTCAGTGACAGCCTGTTGACCAATTCTCGCGATGACAGCCCACACTTAACCAGTCAGAAACATATTCTGAGCTCTTTAAATACAGGGGTTGACAGTTGACACCAAGGTCTCAGAGGCACTTGCCCATCGGGGCAAGTACGGGTCATGTTCTACATGCCCAAAGGTCATGCCCACTTGCCCGAAAAGTAAATCATCCATTATAAAATGATAAGTAAGATTTTAATTACGACTCCATTTAACACTCCATTTCTTTCTTGAGCTGTGCGATAAGAAATGTCATACCTCAATACCTCCAAATCCAAATATCAAATACCTACATAGCTATGATTGAATTTGTTTATGGTTTTCACACTTCACAATTTTATATTTTTAAGTGTAGCAACAGTAAAAACAGCACATTATAGGTAAACAGTGCCGTTATTTTACTTTCCACAGACCAAAAGAAGTGCTGATCAGGTGTTTAGACCGATGTCTTGTGTTGTGCTTATAGACGTTTGGGTTCGCTCTCAAATGAGCACTTGCCCGGTCGGGCAACCGGAAAGCAAACTTCACCTGCCGGAAGGTTTTATTTACCTGCCAGGCACAGGTGGGCAAGCCTAGGCAAAATTATATAAACGTGCAGTCGTGCCCATCGGAAAAACAAGAGAACAGAGAACATGTGATGATGATGAGTGTTATTTCCCTGAACCTATCAGCTGGCAAAGGCTTCAATCATTAAAACATATTGTTTGTTCATAAGCTGGTCCAGCCGGCTCTCAATGACTTGAAAGACAATTGTGGCTCCAGACCAGTGCATCAATGAATTGTGGCTCCAGTGTGCCACTAGACGAGGGATGGGACGATATTAACATTTCATATCACGATTATTGTGACAAATAAACAGATTAACAATATTATCTCGACAATCAAAATATCCCCAACATCCATTATCCTGGGACGAAAAATTTGCCAAAAATAGCAGATCTACGAGCTCACAAAACGCGACGCGTTGTGAGCTTGTAGACGGAGGACGATTTCACGATAATTTCAATCTCCACGATATGATTATCGTGAGTGTTTTTTATTAGAGATGGACCGATTTGAAATTCTTGGCCGATACCGATCCACCGGTTTTATGAAGGTCTGACCTGCCAAAACCGATACCGATTTCTTTAGCTAAGAACTAGAAAATAGGGTTGCTCCAATACCCTTTTTTTCAGGCCAAGTAGGCCTACAAGACATACTTCAATTTGAGTACAAATAAGCTAGAAGAACACTAATGCCAAATCAATCACAATAGTACAATATCCAAAATCACAGACAATATCCAGTCTAATATGACCGTCTGGACTAGGCAGGAGGAAAGCAGGTGACGCATGCTTTTTTTCTTTTTTTTTTTTGAGACGACATTGACACAGGATTATGGAATATATAATTACATTGCAAAGGTAATCAGCATCATCTGTATTCAGTAGGCTGCCACTAAGTCGACTGGCTGCTACTTGCTGCTACTTTAGTCACAGGACCAGAGCATCATGCTGTGCAGTGCCAACTGTGCCATAGACACAATTGGCATAAAACCGGTATTTATATCAGTGACCTGCCGGCTGCCGGTCACCTATTCGGCCGGTTTGATATCATACCTGCTGATTTTTGATATTGGCAGATTCCGATTTTCATCCCTATTTTTTATCATGATAAACGCTTATCGTCCCATGACCATCCCTACTCCAGACCAGTACATCAATCAGCGCCTTGGGTGTAGATTGTTTCCCTTCCTTCTTTATCAGTGTTCATTTCGTTGACTAAAACTATGACGAAAAATGTTGGTCGACTACCTTTTTTCACAGACAAAACTAAATAAAAACAAAACTATGATGACTAAAACTATGACTAAATATGTTGACAATTGTGTCAACAAATAAAAACTAGTGGAGAAGAGATCCAGTAGAACTAAGACATGTCATTTTATGCATGGCTGTGTGCAGGTTACGAAAATACGTTGATACAGCTGAGTATAAATCAGGCATTTCAACGCCATCATGGCACGCCAAAATACATTTTAGTCAACTAAATGACTAAAACTGAATGGACTTTTACTCAAAAGACTATCAAAATCAACACTGTTCTTCACATAGCCTTGCTGAGTACTAAGTAGCGACTCTGTTATCAAGCCCAACATTATTACTAAATAGGTTTTCACTCTGTAATCCAACAAAAGCAAGATTAGCCTAAGTAAACAATAATAAAGCACTATGTGATGCATATGTCCTGGCTACAAGTGACCTTTACATTGATAGACTATAACTGCCGGAGGGAAAACTGATGCCAATAACTATTGACCATAACTATTGACCATTTCACAAACTCAACTGTGATCCTATTTCTCAGTCTGACTGCCTGTGTGTGTGTGTGTGTGTGTGTGTGTGTGTGTGTGTGTGTGTGTGTGTGTGTGTGTGTGTGTGTGTGTGTGTGTGTGTGTGTGTGTGTGTGTGTGTGTGTGTGTGTGTGTGTGTGTGCGCGCGCGCTTCAGCACCCATCTGATACTTTCATAATATCGGTCAACTCACTGACCTGGACAAATCAGTAATTCCCAAGGTTCGGACATCTACGGTCAACCTAAATGACATGATTAACACGTGCAAATAAACACAACCTCAGTTGCAATTAACAGGCATGACCTGTTATGTTGGAGATGGGACTAAATTTAACGCCCCTCTATTTTTAGCTTAGTTTCACGCATAATAAAAATGGCTTCGCACAGCATCAAGGATAAAAACTAAAATAAGATTGTGAGAATAAAAGATCTTAAAAGGATAAAAAGGTATGCCAGAAACAATCAAAAAGCATAAAACGATAAGCATAGAAAAAACAAGATAGTGATCTGGTTGTAAAAGCAAGTCTATAAAAGTATCCATCCATTCTTGTAGCTGTAAACAACCACAACAGAAATAACAAAGGAGTCGGACTAAAGCTACCTTTTCAGGCCGTGACCCCCAAAATAATCATATTTGAACTGGGGACCCCCCCCCCCCCCCCACCCTGACGAGCACTAAGAGTTGAGGCATTACATTTCGTATAACACGGTTCTATTGTGAAAATAGAACCTCACAACGCCTTGCAACGCGAGCCGTTGTGAGCATGTAGATCATATTATTTTCACAATTTCTGCCTCTAATATTTGACAAGTTGGCCAATGTTTAATTAATTCGTCATTTTAGAGGTATAAAAAAGTAGGTTTGTTTACTGTTGAGTGAGAAAACAATGTTTCTTTCACATTAAGTTAATCGGTCCCGACCCACAGGTTGAGAACCACCGCTGTACACCCTAACCCCGGGCCGGGTGTCAAACTACTGGGACCAAAGGGAAACCAATACAGCCTATGATGTGAAATGAGGAAAAACAATATGGAAATGTATTAATATTAATAATATCGAACAAAATGTTTATATCCATATCATCTACTGTATGTGTGCAGCAGGAGTGGTGCACCCCAAAAAATATACAGTCATTTATTAATGTCTATATCAATTACACAACACTTGGAGCCATGAATTCATGAAGATCTTTTCTGTGTTTTAGATGATTACAGTCAACTGAAAGACAAAGTGAAGTCATTTGTTGCCTTCACCATGTGATACTGTACTGTAGCTCAAGTGGACATTATACAACATTCTATGACATCAGTGAGTCAAAGAATGCTTGGTGAGCAGCACCAAAGACTCAATGACAAGCCGCTGTATGCTTGGAAACTGCAGGCAAAAAGCTCCTCTAAGTATGTATGAAATGCAATGCAAATAAAATATACTAGTCCATACGCGTCCGTGTGGGTATGAGCAGTTGAGCACCCAAAGTATGTGCAGAGTTTGGGTTATGCACTGTGCACAGTATATCAGGGATGGAAAGTAACTTTGTAACTGCAACATTTCCAATTCCAACATACACTCACAATCGCATACTCGCCACGTCGCTCGCACACACACACACACACACACACACACACACACACACACACACACACACACACACACACACACACACACACACACACACACACACACACACACACACACACACACACACACACACACACACACACACACACACACACACACACACACACACACACACACACACACACACACACACACACACACACCCTGCTGGGTACACAGCAGCAGGGTGTAGGTCATACTGTAAGTACCTAGGGTCCTAGGCTATATGACGCAAAGGAAATGATGGACAGTGTGCTTGCTTGCTTGCCTGACACCACCTGACCTGCAAGAGCAAGGGAACCCGAGTGAGCTTCTGGGAAATCAATGAGAGAGAGAGAGAAAATGCATCAAGTCTTTCTCTGCCTTTGTTTCAGCGGACACTGCACTGAAATTTCACGTAAGAGAGTGTGTAGTAAGTAGCATGACTGTGTACTGTGTAGCCATGTGGCTGACCAGACCATGAGTCAAGCCCCCCTCCTTTTTTGAGCGGTGGTCACACCGTCTCCATAGCGTGGCCGTGTGTGTAGGTATGTATGTTTGTATGTGGGTGGGTCTGTCTGTATGTAGCCTCAAGCCTGTGGTGTAGTACATTTTATGACCACACATGTTAAGGGAGGGGCGCTGTTTTCAGGCCAGGCCAGGGAAGGCACACACACACACACGCACACACACACACACACACCCGGGGGGGGGGGGTAAACCACCGCTCAGTTCACACGGGTGTGATTTTTCTTTTCAGACTGTAGCTTCCCTCCACATCCCTGCACTCCTCCCCCCTTCCTGTTTCCTTTTAAGGCCTGAATCCCTTCAGGGAGGCTACGGAAAAGGAGGGGACACACAGAACCACATGTTCTCTACACCAGTGGTTCTCAACCTGTGGGTCGGGACCCCCGGGGTCCCAAATTATTTTGGGGGGTCCGCAGATGATTAACTTAATGTGAAACATCCTTTTCTCACCCTAACCCTAACCCTATTTTCACAATAGAACCGTGTTATACAAAATGTATTGCCTCAACTCTTAACTCAAGTTAAAATATGATTATTTTGGGGGTCGCGGCCTGAAAAGGTTGAGAACCACTGCTCTACACCATGACATGCACCTAGAGCAGTGGTTCTCAAACGTTGCCATTGTCAAGGACCACCAAATAGATTTGGTCGAAGACCACCATCTGAAAAGGTTTTGTGACAGGGAACCAATGAGAGATTTGAGTTGTACTTCATTCCAAATGGATTTGCAATAACGCATCGCACCATGACATGTTGTAACCTTGTAGATCGTCTATTCTTTGCCTAAACATAAAATAGCGTCAATGTGGTTAAACTGTTTTAGATTATGTAGACCGGGAACGCAAAATGCGTTTTTACCTTTCAGGTCGGGAACGCAGAATGCTGTTTTACCTTTCAGACCGGGAACGCAAAATGCGTTTCCTGCGTTTCCTGTAGTTTTTACCCTTTTCTGGTCTCGTGGCCAATGAAATGCATCAGGAGGCGATGACGTATGCTTGCCTGACGCGTTCGCAAAGCATTCTGTTTTTTTTTTTTCTGTTTGGGAGGGGGCTGCACTGGGAGAATCCCAGTGAAGCTTCTCATAGCGGCGAAATGGAAGACGCGTTGAGCGAAGGCAAACCGGACCCGCTGGAATTGGCATTGTTATTGTTACGTGATATGTTTGAAAACGACGACGATGATGAAGAAGTGTTTCATGGATTTCATGAGGACTGGATTACTTTTCACGGACGCACTTTGACACGGCTAGTTTCAGAGACCAACACGTTAGCCGAACAGCTAGTCAACCCCAAACTCCAGAACAACAGATTTGCAGCTATCTGGAGGTAATAACACTTATAAAATTATTATGATGATATGGTTCATTCATTCACATACACAGGCGCACACACACACACACGCACGCACATATAATAATAATGACAAATGTCGCTCGCCAGATTTACCGTTATATGGAGCTAACAACTAGAATTGAAATATTCAATAGAAAGTTTTGGTGCTTGTTGTTTCTTGTCAAAGTGGTGGCCTATGGTGTAAGGTCTCAAATGTTTGCTAATTATGTTTCTATGAGCTAGGCTGAGAAATGTATTTTTTATTAGACGTTTTATAAGATTTATTACAATTTTTGAGTTTGCAGATTTCTTTTTAAAAAATTATAAAGGTCTGGACCATGACAAATAATTTCCCATGAAAGCCAAAGGTGTAAGCTATCAAACAGTTTTGAAATTGTGTTTCTAGCTGCTACAGAGGGTGAGAAATAAATGTTTTAGTAGACGTTGACACCTCTGTGAAGTTTTCCATAAAATCTCAGGTTTTAGGGGTATTTTTCCAATCGGCCATAGGTTTTTAAGGCTTTTTTCCAGGCGGACTTAGGTCTAAATGGGTTAACACATTTTCCCGGGGGCCCTTGGCCTAGAGCCCCTCAAGGACCCCTGGGAGTGCCTCAGACAGACCCCACTTGGAGAACCACTGCCATAGACGACGAACTGGGCAGCAAACTGGAGCCAGAGGTTTGGTGGAGTGGATTGATGTCAGTGAGAGCCGGGTAGACAGGCTTATGAATAAACAATGTTTCTTAATGATAGCAGCCTTTGTCAGATGATCGGTTCATTGAAAGACATATCAAACACTGTTTTCTGATCTTTCCTTTTTTGATGTGCACGTTACATATATGTATATATTTCTATTATCTAAACAACACAGATTACATTTGGCGAGAATTGGTTGACAGGCCGATTGACAGTCTGGTGGTGACGACGACAACTCAGTCAGCCAACACAAAACAACGCACGTGAAGCGTCTTCTCTTTTATCTTCCACAACCAATTATTTAACAAAGGGTCATTAACTCATAATGATTCAAAGATAGTGCTTATTCATAACCATAAGCTTGTCCAACCGGCTTTCATTGACTTCAATGCATTCCATCAAACGTCCTCTGCTGAGTCTGCTCCATTTAGAAGCACAGCCTGGAAACCTGACCTGATCTTCCAGCAATCAAGAAAGTGACGTATACTGTATGTTCTTTCCTTCATTACACCAACCATGTCCTGGCTACCCTCACTGGTTCACTGCTAGTGGGTTATACTGTAGATCAGTGGTTCTCAGCCTGTGGGTCGGGAGCCCCAGGGGGTCCCCAAATTATTTTGGGGGGTCCCCAGATGATTAACTTAAACATGCAAGTGCAACATTGTTTTCTCACTCAACAGTAAATGTTTAAGTGTATAGAGGCTATCTGCACATTTCTAAAGTGACAATTGAAGGACTTTTTAATACCTCTAAAATGACAAATTAAACATTGGCCAAATTGTCAAATATTAGAGGCAGAAATTATGAAAATAGGCGATCTACATGCTCACAGCGCCTCATGTTGTGAGCATGTAGATCTGCTATTTTCACAATAGAACCGTGTTATACAAAATGTAATGCCTCAACTCTTAGTGCTCGTCAGGGACAGGGTGGGGGGGAGGGGGTCCCCAGTTAAAATATGATTATTATGGGGGTTGCGGCCTGAAAAGGTTGAGAACCACTGGTGTAAAGTACAGTATGAGGATTTTTTATTAGGTTAAAACGGTGGATTGGACAAATGCAGCAGATATCATAATGATGATACACACACACATGTATTTGTATTGGTGGAGCTGAGATTCTATGGACAAGTGAGCAAACCATCAGACCAATCCGGCGGTACAGCAAGTCCAAATTAATCTGTACCAGATTTCTCTTAATTTCAAGGGTTCCAGCCAGTCACGACTCAGGAGTTTATTCATTTGCTTTTTATAGCATTCAAAGTAGCTTGTATTTCATTAATATTCACCAGTTTTATTGTTATACAACAAATTATAAAAAAGTGGTTAATAAGACGAATCGAATTAGAATGATTCTGTGCCAATTCATCGATATACAAAATATATAAAAACAAAACTAAAAAGATTATCAGATTAATCAGGGGGGAAATGTAATTTATAGAATAATCGTTAAGACAATAATCAACAGTCACAGGCCTAATTAAAAGTAAAAGTTACCAGAAAGAACCCTTATAAGCCTGACAGAGACAGTACACAACTTCAATGCTACATCTCCACACCAACCAGACAGACACAGCATGGTACTCAAATGTACACTGTTGCTTTGTTTGGGAGAAATCTGCACCAAATCTATTCCCACAGCATTCAATTAAGTAAAAAAGGAGCACCTGGAAACTGACATCATAGCAAGGTGAACTATCTGAACTTTTATAAATAAGGGGTGCCCGCTGGCCTACTGGTCCGGGCGCATACCACTTAGGCATTGCCACATTGGCATGGATGCCTGCTGGCGTCGCCGGTTCGATTCCCAGTCCGGACGACCTTTGCCACGTGTCACTCCCCATCTCTCCCCCCATTTCCTGTCAGTCTAATATCCTAACAAATGACGGCATAAAAAAAGCCCCAAATCAAATCTTAAATAAAATGTTCAACATACTGTAAATAGCAGGAACAAGAATAGGTAGAACATAACAGCGTACTGTACAATGACATAATAGCAATGGAAAATCGGCTAACTGGCTTTGTATTTTTTTGGCGCAGCAATAATGTCATTGTACCGTAAATGACAAGCTGAAAAATGTGATGAAAATGCAGCCTGTAAAAGAAAATGCTAAGACAGGATATATCAGGGAATATGCTACCATGAGACGTTATTAAAAAAATCACACTCGTGTGAACTGAGCGGTGGTGTGTGTGTGTGTGTGTGTGTGTGTGTGTGTGTGTGTGTGTGTGTGTGTGTGTGTGTGTGTGTGTGTGTGTGTGTGTGTGTGTGTGTGTGTGTGTGTGTGTGTGCGCGCGCGTGTGTGTGTGTGCAACAGCGCCCCTCCCTTAACATGTGTGGTCAGAAAAGGTTACTGCAGGCTACGGACACGGAGACAGACAGACATACATACCCACACACACGGCCATGTATAGGAGCGTTGTGACCACCGCTCAAAAAGGCCTTACTTAGGCTACTGTGAGGGGAAATTTACAGCAAGATGGTGAATTAGCTGACCATAGTGCTATTAGTGCTAATGGTGTTGGGTTGACGACACCATGTGACGTATACCAGTAGTTGCACTACATGGTAAAGAAACTGCTAAACTAATAACACCATCCTTTTGCAACCCACCCATAACACACCAGTGTCAATAAACAAGAGGAGTCACGTGTGACACGAACCTAGAGTAGGAGAGCATACCAAATAGAATGTCTGTCTCACACTCAAGCACTATTTTTGTTCAGAGGGGAAAAATAACTATAATATCGATTGAAAAAGTATTTGCAGAATTTGACCACGTTCATGAAATAAGGGAGACTGGTGTGGACTAAATCAGAAAAAAATCAGAGTTCCATTTTTTACAATGAATTTTCAAATCTTTTTCATAACTTTTCCAAAGTATTTTACTCCATTTCAAGGCATATACTGTAGCAATCAATTCGCCCGATATCTACAAGCTAACAAGTACGTATCATGTAGCACTGCATTTTACCATGTTACATCTTTCACGTAATGTTGGTAAATTAACACTCTACTTGATCACAATACAGCGCCACACATCAAAAGTAGCAGGACTTTTGCTACTTGAATTCTGGACATATTATGAGGTTTCCACCCAACAGAGACTGTAAAACCATTTTTCTAATTTATATTTCCAGGAATTTCATGACCGCGGGAACCCTGTTCATTTTAGACTTTTTGCGTTGGAACGTGTGTTGGAACTTGGAACTCCTGATTCAGAATCAGAAGGCATTCGAAGAATCGCCCTCAGGTCTTAATCACATGAGACAACTAAGATTGTAAGCTGAATCATGTTGGCCCGAAAATACGGTTATTCAATTTGGCAAAAAGCCTCACTGATTTCTTCTACGGGTAGGCCTAGGCCTACACTTTAACCTCCAACGTGGCCTGCCCTGCACACGTCCCTAGAATCATTAGATCCTCTAACATGTAAATACCTGCCTCTGTATGATTAGCATTGTCGAAAATCCCCAGATGATGATGACCGCTCATTTATGAGCAGGTGTCATGGGTGTTAATGACCTGTGGAGAAAGAGGAATGCCAGCTATGCTCCTCAGACACACCAGACAGTAAACCCTGTCCCTGCAGAAGTGCTCCCAGGTTGGGAGGTAGGGATAGGACGATAAGCGATATTATCGTTTATCGTGATAAAAAACACTCACGATAATCGTATCGCAGAGATTTAATTTATCGTGAAATCGTCCTCCGTCATGCACTGGGATCAATTCACCTTTTATTTGCAGAGCTGCATATCCAGTACCATTTAAACCCTCTATTTGGTAAAACGCACTTATAATATACGTACTTGATAGTCTTTTTTTTCCACTCTCTACTAAATCTCTTTGCCAAAAAATAGCAGATCTACAAGCTCACAACACGTCTGTTCAGCCCCAGGATAATAGATGTTGGGGATATTTTTTATTATCGCGATAATATCGTAAATCACGATTCATATGGTCACAATAATCGTCATATATGACATTTTCATATCGTCCCATCCCTATTGGGGGGGGATGTGAAGAGGAAAACGCGGAGGGATCATGAAAGCACACAGCAGGGAAGCAAGCAGACAGGAAATAAGACACACGCTGTTGTGAAGGGTCATATGACACAGCTGGGCAGAGGAAATTGGATCAGGGCTCTACAGTATAAAAGCAGCAATCTCAGCAGATAGACAGAGAAAGTCAGGTTTTTAGCCAGGAGCAGGTCATCATCAACCGCAGTGGTTCACAAAGTGGGGTCTGGGGACCAGCGCCAGGGGGTCCTTGAGGGGCTTCTATCTACGGGGTCCCTGGAAAAATGAGTTAACCCAGTGTTTCTCAAACTTTACAATTTCAAGGTGTCCCCTTAACTCTGACAGTGTACAAATGGAACCAAATGGACCCGTTAGGGTCCATTTGGTTCCATTCGTACACTGTCAGAGTTACAGACTTGTATGGGTCAATTTAGACCCCGTTAAAGGAACCCACAGAGTCCCTGGAATCCACTTTTGAGAACCACTGAGTTAACCTATAGGCCAGGGGTTCTCAAAAATGTTTGGAGGGAGGCTTTTTATGCCTTTATTGATAGAACAGTAGACTGACAGGAAATGGGGGGAGAGCCCGGGAGTGACATGCGACAAAGGTCGTCCGGATCGGGAATCGAACATGCCTATGTGGCAATGCCTATATAAGTTGTATGCGCCCGGACCAGTAAGCCAGCGGGCGCCCCCTCAAACTTTTTTATATCACGACCCAAAGGAGATTTTTTGGCAAGCCATTACACCCCCCTCCCAACAATGTAAATAATATGGCGAGCACTCATTTTATGCTATGCCTAGGATACCCCTGCGATCAATACTTTGGATCGTAGCGTAGGGTTCCCAACAACCTTCCACAACTCCCCTCCATGACAGACTAGTGTCACTAAACAACTGTGTGACCTCAATCTATGAGGATATATCAATAGGACAATTATAGGCCCGATTTATACTTAGTTGCAAGCTCCAAAACGCATCTGCATTGTGAGACACTGCTGCGCACTGCCAAGTATAAATTGAGCTTCAGTTAATGAGGAATTGTGGTGGATGTGGGAGAGAGCACAAGGTTGTGTGACGGTGCGTGCGTGCGTGTGTGTGTGTGTGTGTGTGTGTGTGTGTGTGTGTGTGTGTGTGTGTGTGTGTAAATAATAGTCCCATTGTCCCCCCCCACCCCCTGTCCCACTAGTGACGTGATGGTGAGAAGAGCATAGAACATGTCACTCCATTCTGTCCAGATCTCCACACACACACACACACACACACACACACACACACACACACACACACACACACACACACACACACACACACACACACACACACACACACACACACACACACACACACACACACACACACACACACACACACACACACACACACACACACACACACACACACACACAGGTTAACAAAGGCCAGGGGATACAGCTGGCAGGCTTTGGGACATGTATGGAGCATATAGGTGGTCATTCTGAGGGTCAACTAAAGAGAGAGGCCTGCACACAACAAAGGATTTGGTCACAGCGCAGCTGAAGCCTGCCCTGCATCCCAGCCTGCTAGAATGGAGTGCTAGCCTAACTGTTGTCCTTTTAGAGTCAGTAAGTGAAGGCATAGTATGCAACTTTGCCCTGTGACTGTGTTTGCATAACAAAATGATAAATATATACATTTGTACCAATCATTTTCGTCTATACAGCAGCAGTTATCAGCCATCCGAGTTACAGCGAGAGGGCAGCGTGTTTCTGCAGGTGAACACCACTACAAAAGTCAGAGTAGCTGATATACAAACATAGGCCTACATAACATACATAACATAACATGACATATACACTAGGGTTTAATATTTTCCCGGATTTGGGCTCATTTTAAATCCCGGGAATTTTCTGACCTTAACCCGGGCTTCCCGGGATGTCCCGTTAATATATATATATTAAAAAAGAAGAAGAAAAAAAAGGAAAAATAAAAAGCGCAAAACGGTTTCCTATGCCTATCGGCCTGGCGGAGACAACAAGTGCCCACATGCGCTCTGCTCTGGCTGGGTAGAAAGATATGATCACCGGTCTGCGGGGTGGGGGCTGTTTGTCATCAGAACGTCAGTTCAGGACTCGCTTTTGGACCTTTATATTCGATCGGACATCATTAGGCTACAGATCAAATTCACATCATCCACCACTCACGCGCAGTCTCTGTGGCAGCCACAATTGGCTGCGCAATTCATGGGACTGTCAAACGCAGCAATGGATGTTCTTATTAATTCTCCTTCCACACTATAGGCCTATCTCTTTGAAAAGACGTTTTCTGCGCCCACTTGTATAAAAACAAAATATCACGACTTTAGTAGAGCGAAGATGATCATCGTGTTGCAGTGAGCAATTGTGCCCATAAAAGCGCTTCTCTGTTCAAGCAAACACACGCAATAGCGCAACCATCCCACTAATAAGGTAGGCCTACGCCAATGCAATTCATAAACTGTCACAAAGTGCTGTCAGATGTTTTAATTCTGGTTAAAACATATTGTGTGGAAATGCAAACCAACAGACTGAACAGATTAGGCTATTTCATGTTTAGAGTGGCAATGTGTGAGTCCAATTGACTGAGTGGAGTGGACACATAGGAGGTTGCAATAATGCATGAGTTTGGTGGTTACAGTTATATATTTCGGCAATTTATGGCAAATCTATCGTTTCATATTTATAGAAACATAGTAGAAATACAAGCTCACAGGGCGCGACACCGCAGCGCAGCTTCTCGCGAACGGCACTTAAGAATGTAAATGCGCCATTATCATCTGTCAGTGTTTTCTCCGAATCGCTTTAACAAGTACAGCCTAGCTTATAGTGAAAACAGCCAATCTACAAGTTTACAACGGGCACTTTGCGCTGCATTGTGAGATGGTAGATCAGCTATTTTCGATGACAGGCTTGCTTGACAGCCCACGGAGACTGGTAAAATCCTTCCACACAGCTGAAACAGACGAGATGCTTGCACGGCTGGCGAGGATAAAGTGTCAGGCAGTCTAATTGCCTCTGCGCTGCTAGTAAATTGTATTTTCTAACAAGGAAAAACATAACCTCCGGGATGACGGGTCTCGCCGCCAATTCCCGGGAGGGAAATTACGTGCGCTCTGCCCGGGAAGCCCGGATCCCGGGATCCCGGCATTAAACCCTAATATACACATATATACTGTATATATAGTTTTGTTATGTAAACACAGTTTAAGCACTGCAAATACTTAGTCAACAAAAATGACACACCACTTATTAACTGTTGTCATTCAACAGAGGCCAAAGTATACTGTAAACTATCTTACACAATACGGCCTCTGTGAGTGCATGTGTACGTGTGTTGTATTTCATTCTTAGTATCTCTCTCTGTCTCCGTCTCCCAGCTCAGTCCACGTACACTTCTTGACAACGTAATGGATAACATTTCCCACTGTAATAAACTCTTAAATTCTGCTATACAGCCTGTGTCAGTTTATCAGTGTACCCTGGGCCCTGGGCGTACAACAAACTTTGAGCGCTTTGTGCCAAGATGTAGGCCAGATGTAGACCCTGGACAAAGCCAGAAGTTGGAGCTTAGCTCCTTCCAGGAGCACCGCTCAAATTTTTAATTTAGATAGCATTGACAGATGCTAGGTTCATTGTTTACCTGTATCCTATAGCTTCGCCTTCAATGTATACTTCTGATATACGGTACTTATGAGGTTGACTCTCTGCAAGTCACTATGAATAAGAGTGTCTGCAAATGCCAAAGTTGTCATACATAAACCACTGCATGCATGTGCAATGTAAAAACAGTGATTTTGTTTTTATCAGAAGTTGAACCCCAAACAAAGACTCCATCTGTCTTACAATATAAGCAGCATAGCGACTGTACTCAGTTTTAAGAGGTAATAATGGTGACACAGTGGTTTTACCACTGTGTAGGAGGAAGGCGCAGGCTAGGCCTGGTCGAATGACCTGCTTGTCATTATTATTGATCTCCTCTGTCTCCAATTAGTTTCATCTCTCAGAGGTGACCAGGGCAAAGGTGGACAGCTAAAGATTCTGTTCAACGTTGAGGACTCTCATGAGATAACGGTCTAGAAAAGTACTAGCGATAACAGTTAACAGTGCCATTGTCCTATTGCCCTAATACCCCAAGAATTTAACAGCCAGAAAACACACAACATACTACATAGTCAGTAGTGGACCTGCACATCACATAACAAACACCGCGGCACGACTGGTCTTCAACCAGCCTAAGTTCTCACATGTCTCTCCCCTTCTCCGCAGCCTCCACTGGCTCCCGGTTGCGGCCCGCATGGAATACAAAACACTGATGCTGACCTTCAAAGCAGCCAAAGGTATGGCTCCTCCATACCTCCAAAAGCTGATCAACCCCTACACCCCCACTCGTTCACTTAGATCAGCCAACACAGGGATGCTGACCGAACCCTCGCTAAAAACTCCAGGGCAAAAATCCACTCGTCCGAGACAGTTTGCCCTCTTGGCTCCCAAGTTGTGGAATAAACTCCCTGTCGCACTTAGAACAACGGACTCACTCGCTACCTTTCGCCGTGGACTGAAGACTCACCTTTTCAGACTCCACCTAAACCCTTAGCACTACAGTAAAATCAATGACCATACATGAAGCTAGTTAACATTTGTTTGTTAGGTTTCTTTAGAACTTGATTATATTGTGTTTTTCTCTAGATAGATATCCATTTACATTGTTATATTGCTGTTAATGTACTGACCTATTATCTTGTTTATTATTGCGATGTTGTATCTGCTTATTGTAAGTCGCTTTGGATTAAAAGCGTCTGCTAAATGCCTAAACTGTAAACTGTAAACATACTGTAGCCAGGTGACACAAATATTGGCGGTACAATCTCTGAGGGAAAACATGGAAAAATAACTAATCAGCTAACATTGCAAGCAACTATCACACCAAGCAGAAAAAACCTATAGAAGGGTGTTCTAGTAGTGAATTCCAGCAGATACTGTCTCACACACAGGTCCCAATGAGGACGCATGAGATAGAGGAGGTGAATGAATGGCCAGGCTAATCAAAGAATGTAATCCTCAAAAGTGCTGAGTCTTGGTTGGGACTTGGAAGCTACAATCAGAGCATAATTTATGTTCGAATGTTTTCTTCAATTGTTTATTACAATGTTGTCAGAGTGTCTGTGAACAATTACATTGTAATAGTACTGACAATAGCAGATCTACTGTAGTACAAGGCTACAAGCACGATGCGACACATGTTGTTGAACTACACTGTCTTACGATGGAGTAGAAATTAAGCATTGGGCAGCCTAATTTACAATTTTATATTCAAGATATGCAGACTACTCAGCAAAAGCTCTCTGAGACAAGCGTGTATGCAGAGTGCAGACTCACTGAATTTCTCTCAAGGCAAACAACAGTCTACATCTAACCTAATTAGCCGTGTTGTGCTTTCTACATCTGAATCTGAGAAACCTGGCCTCGACCAAGCCAGGAGGAACGGCCTCGATCGTGAGAAAAGAATAATAAAAAAGGTCAGTTTGTATTTCGACTTGTACTGGCAAGCAGACATTCCTCGACTTCACTGCCGCCGTCACTCTGAACTCATCTATATTTGAACACCAAGAATCCTGAGAATGTCCTGAGTAACTGTACAACACCACCATTGTGCCTGAATGTAAAGATGCAAAGGGCATACAGGTTTGGCAACTAATTTAGCCTAAAATAAAGCTTGTTCTGGTGAATTTGTGCAGGCAGCTGCCAGACACCGTCTCACACACAGACACACAAGTCCCAAAGGAGCTTGAGTGTATCATCACTCAGTCTACATAGATATGGAAGCATCTGCATTTGTTTTTGTTTCTTCACACTGTTATTCAGGGATTTCCCTTTAATGGGTCACCTGTCTCTGCACAGTAGTTAGTAAGTAAGTAGCCATGGGAACCAAAGGTATGGACCATGAGGCCCATAGGTGGAGCCTATACTAGAAAATAAGTCAAAGAGTAAGATGTAATTCATTTTTAGTGCTTCTTGGGTTAAAATCCTATTAGTAGACCTCGTATCTGAACTGTACTGTCCTGTGCTTTTCCTATGCAAACTGTAGATAAAGTATTCGATCGATCAATCATTTATAGTGTACTGTATGACATGTGTATTAGACTAGAGATTCTGTGATAAAGCAGCCAGCCATAGTAGCCAGGTGACTGGTCAGGAAGGCTGCTGTTTTGCAGCAAGATGAGCTGCTACCTTAGTTGCCTCGCTGTCATCTAAATGTTTTTCATATCTTCACAACCAGACATGTGTAGGCCACACTACTACTACACACCATAAACCACCGGACCGGGTTGCAAACTGACCACGAAAACCACACGACAGTGCTTCAACCAAGTAGCACTTTTCACGCTTCTGTAGCACTGAACTACCACCACCACGCCCAATGAGATCCCTGCCTGGGAAGCACATTCCTTATCATAAACATTCACTCTAATAATATCACGGCAGGGTTTGTTGTGAAAGGCAGCAGCAACATGTGTGGACTGTTGCAATAAAAGAAGGCTAGAGCATGGAATACAACCACCCGGCCTAAGGACTACAAACCATTGAGCGATATCTAGACCTACTGTACATACAGTATAAACAGAGCTGCTAGCACCTTTAAACACATTTTAAATCTAAGGCTTTTTTTGTATACTATTGAAATCATATTGAGAAAAAAAGAAATGCTGCCCTTTGTTCCAAAACGACTGCTAAAGATAGCCTATTTGTTCCTAAAAGCTTTATACCCTGTATAACTTACATAATAACGACATAGGCTATAGCTCTGTTTACACATTGGCATTGCTGTACCCCCTCCAACTGCATATGTTTCCCTTTTCCAACTGGTTTTATGTTGACAGACTTGACACTTGCTTTGGCCTTGTTTTTTCTCATGCCAATAAAGCTCCTTTGAATTGAATTGAACTGAATTGAAAGGAAGGAAAGCTCATGTTGTCCACACAGACACGTCAGTTGTGGTGCCTCTCCTCTCTCTCCTCCACGCCCTACTGGATCTCCTCTCTCTCTCTCTCTCTCTCTCTCTCTCTCTCTCCCAGCCGTTAACAAAGGTGACGCAAGCTGCACTGCTAAACTTAGCCGGGGCTAACGTTACGTTAGCTTGAGGGGGAAAGGGAATAATAAAAGTCGAATACCGGTAGATGCACCGCAGACAGAAAAACACCCACAAACGAGCAGAGTCATTGTTCCACTGATGGCGACATAAAATGTAAATGACAACGGGGTTTTATCTCTCAGACAGACACACACACACACAGTAGCCTACACTACACGCAGTGGTGGAAAAAGTACTCACATATTTCACTTATGTAGAAATACTCCGTTACAAGTAAATGTCCAGAATTCAGAATGTAGACTACTTGAGTAAAAGTATGAAAGTGTTGGCATCAAAACAAAATACAGTACCAAAAGTAAAAGTACAAAATGTTTGAAAATAGCAGATCTACAAGTTCACAACGCGTTTTTAAACAGCCTGGGTATAAAATATGGCTAAAGTGGTTAGTGTATGTTTTTTAATATTATCATTTATAACTAGAAAGTAACTAGTAACTAACGTTTTCAAATAGGTCTAAGTTTAGTGGAGTATAAGTACAATATTTGGATTTTGAGATGTAATGGAGTAGAAGTAAAAGTACTGAAAACTGGAAATACTCAAGTACAAATACCTCAGTCAGAACTGTACTTAAGTACAGTACTTGGGTAAATGTACTTAGTTACTTTATACCACTGACTATACACGCACACGCACGGAGTTGTGCACATCATCCACAACTTGCACCCAACATCCATCCAGGCACAGGCAGCTCTCATTGTATGGATCCTGTTACCCTGCGGCTCCGCCGCCCGGCACACACACAAAGCTTCATAAAGCTTTAATTCACTCATCCTCACCCTTTAGTGTGAGACCTGGTCCCCCCGTGAGCCTGGGATCAGCTCCTCGTATCAGATCCGCCGTGTCATGGGCTCTGTTTTATCCAGAATACGATGAGAGAGGGAGCTATGCTATGTATGTTAGGAGAGAGAGAGAGAAGATTAGCTGCTTGTTGTTACGTAGTCCCAGACAGAGCAGAGCGAGCAGACAACAGGCGGAATGCAGGAATGTGACGTCCCACACTGACACGTGTGTGGACGGCTGAGGCATTGTGGGACTTGGAGTTTTCCCTTGTCCGCAGCGAGAGAGAGAGAGAGAGAGAGAGAGAGAGAGAGAGAGAGAGAGAGATAACCGTCTATGGAGAGAACAACGGATGTCCAAAAGAAAGAAGAAAAGAAGAAAATAATAATAATTTTGAGCAGCTTGCAAGCTAAATGAATCACAATAATCTCATTTAGGTAATTTATGGCAAAAGTATGTTTAATGCACTGGTTCCCAAACAGTGGGTCGGGACCCATTTGTGGGTCACTACCATCAGTACTAAGCCTAAGGGCACTACTCACTATAATTTTTATTTCCATAGCATTAGAAGGAGTTCTCCTTCAATAAAATACGGACCAAAGCTATTTCCAAGCACCTGTAGACAACTGAGTAGGGGCCCACACATTTGATATTTGATTAACGTATAGTGTTTTTGAGGTTCAGTGAGATTGGGACCGGAACGCTTGTTTTAATGCACCTTATTGGCAGTCTCCGGAAGAAGCCGATGCCATGGCATTGGGGGTATAGCTGACTGCATTGGTCCGACGTCTCATTGTTCCTCCATTGTTCCCATTAGTCCGACGCTGGAGAATGATAACCTGGTGAATGCCAACCTGCCTATGCTGGTGAATGTTAACCTGGTGAATGCTACTATGCCTAAACCTAACCCTAATCCTAACCCTAACCTCAATAAAACTATGCCTAAACCTAAACTGGTGAATGCTAACCAGGTGAATGATAACCCTAACCTCAGTAAAACTATTCCTAAATCTATAACCCTGTAGGACTAATGTTCCCCAAAGGAGGCATGCTTGCTCCACCTTGTGCCCAAAAACGAGCGCTCCTGTTCTCAATCTCACTGAATCTCAAATGTCAATGACCACACGGCCCAGTTCCCCCAAGGGCCCCTGAGAGCCAAGGGCCCCTGGCAACGGCCCCACCGGCCCAAAGGTTATCGCCTCGCGCAACGGAGAAAAAAAAAAAAAAAAAAAAAACATTTCAACATGGAATATGTGTCCCATTTTGATGAAAATATGAGTTCACTTTGACACGTTTCATGTCCATCCATGGATCTGTTCAACTCTCTGACTTTTCTCCTTTCTCTCCACTGCTAAACTAGTAGTAAACTCTGCACTGCTGCTGCGTCTTGCTTCTCTTGATGCCTGATTTATGATTAGTCGTAAAACAAACCTGCTCCTGTTGAGTTTTAATTCCCATCCATCCCAATCATGATACAACCTGATGGACTTTGACCTTTTTTTAGTCAAATCTGGGTTGGACTTTTGATCTGTGGAGCTGCCTCTGGTGTTGTAATTGTGAACATCCTTGACGTTTTGGAAGTATTCTGTCAGGTACATGGGTATCTTAGTGGTGTAGTGTATCTTATACACCAGGCCCATTGCAAGATGCTGTACTCTGTCAGCCTACTGTGAGCCACCCCGCGCTTAAAAAGTGATTAGCGGTAAGGTGAGCCCGAGATGGAAAGTTAAGCAGAAGCCCAATTAGTTTGTTTTGGGCTGTTTGGAGCCTTGTTCTCAGGGCCTTTGAGGCGTCGCGATACCATACGTGGACTCCGTGGGCTCTTGCTAGTCTTCAATGTGTGTGTGTGTGTGTGTGTGTGTGTGTGTGTGTGTGTGCATGCGTGCGTGCGTGCGTGCGTGCGTGCGTGCGTACGTACGTACGTGCGAGCGAGAGAGAGAGAGAGAGAGAGGAGAGAGAAAGGGAGAGCAGGAGCGTCAATTGGGTATGGTAGGGGTATGCAGCTGCCATACCCTGGGTCCAGGGGGGGAAATAAAAGTTACTTATAAATATAAATCCAGGAATGTCTCTTTGTCTATCTGTGCTGGTTATTATGTTGTTAAATTACAGTAAAATAACTACAAATGCAAAATTGAACAAAATGGTAACTTTATCAAGGTATTATAATTATATTCTCCACACTTGTATTCTCCCCATCTTGACAGAATGGCATATTCCCAGGTTCCGCAGGTCAGCTGCACAGGTGCAATGCATTATTGTTAATTGTGGCACGTTTACTAACATGCCACGTTTAGCTGCACTCCAGCCCAAGAAACCCTAGAAACCCATGTGTAAAAAACTGACAAAAGTATTTTTTTCCAGACATTGTGTCGCAGCGCGAGGCGTTGTGAGCATGTAGATCTGCTGTTTTCACAATAGAACCGTGTTATCCAAAATGTAATGCCTCTTTTCCATGAGGACTCCCATCTTTGCCATACCCTAGCTTTTGCTGAACTGACGCCACTGAGGGAGAGGGAGAGGGAGAGAGAGGGAGAGAGAGAGATAACCTCTCTTGGGTCTACTCTTTACATTCTCTGGAGGACCCACTACCATGGTATATGGCATGCTATAGAGATTATAGAATCTTATGTGTCAGCACCAACGCTAGGGGGAGCTATAAGCTTTGGTGTATGTACCAACATGTTTCTATGGTGTGACTGTGTACACTCTTACAGTGTTGGCCCCACCTTGTGGCTAAATTGGCAACATGTTTCACATCACAGGAAACATTTGTGGGTGACTACAAAACATTTTAAATCCCCCTCAAATAAGTGAATACCTATTCACTTATTTTAGACTGAAAACACGTGGCACATGCAGTACAAGATATCCTTACAAAACCTAACACTCACTGAATATAATGAGTAGGCTACTTATGTAAAATGTAAAAATGCTTGTAACAAATACTTCTAAAAAGTGCTTCTAAAAACAGTAAAATTCTAAATAGAATAGAATAAACATATAACATTGCACGATCACAAAAAAAAATTATCAAGGTCAATGTGTCTTATTGTTACATGTTGTGTACAAAGTATACAATTATTTTGTTCTGGTTCCTCATACATTGTTAGCACTAGCAACAAGAAATAGTACCAGTAAGACTCCCTAATCGAGAGATAAGCGATCTTGTTGTTTGTGCGCAAACTTATCTACAGTGCACAAACTTATCTACATCACGGAAAATACATACAGTACATACTGTACTATATAGTCCTCCACTACAAATGCTTGACAGCTTTAGTTACTAGTTATTTTGAAGATTTGCATTATCAATACAAACAAACATTAACTGATAAATGATGTATTATTAGGTTAAGCTACCCAGTCATCCCCACCTTTACCAACGGCGACATTAAAGTTATGAACACATCTACAGTACATATAACTAATACCAGCACTTTGCTTGAGCTCGTTGAGCCTGTCACAATTATAACCCGATGGCAATTATTTGAGGAAATCACAACTATTTTACGAAATCATCTGAATCGTTTCTATTCATCCGTATAAAGTAAACTGTTATACACAGTATATATACTTATACTGTACCTACTGAATCTCATCATAGCTTGTCCAAATGCAAGGGTCATTGGTTGCATGAATAGGTGCTCATTCTCCCCCCTCTCCACTGAGGGTATATTTTTCTTGGGACGTTTCATAGTAGCTTAGTTGCATTCTCCCTCACAGAAGATTCAAATTGGGTTGCTGGCCTTTCCTGCCCCAGCTGCTGTCTTTCAGGGCTGCAGCTGTCTTTACAGCCATCGAGCCACACCATTTTGTGGGGGTCATCTGGTCTTTCGGGACACTCCAGACACCCTCGCCCAGGCGACCCGACTGGGAGTGATCAGTTCGTATCCAAGTAGCTTTCGGCCATGGCTTGTCCCGCATAGTCCCAAAGCCACCTTGAGGCTTTCTCAGCTGCCTCTGAAGCTCTGCAGATGGCTTCTCTCTTATATGCCAGACAGACGACAGCCAGACAGACAGTCAAGGAGATGCATAGGGTCGGATGGAACACAATGCAGACAGACAAGAGACAACTCTGTCAGGCAGACAGAGAAAAGGATGGACACCGTTAAGGAAGGACACAGTTCTAAAGGAACTCCTCGAACCCCCGACCTCAACCCGCTCCCTCCGCTCTCTGGAAATTCAAACACACTCGAACCCCACAAGAGAGGGGGATCGGGCCTTCTGCTCAGCTGCTCCTCGGCTATGGGATGCCCTCCCTGACCACCTGAGAGCACCACAGTCCCTTGATGCTTTTAAAAGGAGACAAAACATTTTTTTTTGTTTTTTAAAGATATTTTTGGGCTTTTTCCGCCTTTATTGATAGGTGTACAGTAGGCTGACAGGAAACGAGAAAAGAGATGGTGGGGGGGGGCCTTTGTACAGACAGTACAAAGGCAGGGCCCTTGAGGAGCAGCCAAAGGGTAGATCTTTGTGCCCATACATGGTGTTCCATCCGAGCCCACACTGTTTCGTAGGAACAGTATTTCTAGTTAGTGTGGTTGCTCAACAGGGCAACACATTAAAGTCCTGGGGAAACTTTATCAACTTCTAGGGTAACTTTTCCGCTGCCATTGGAAATTGACAGAGAGATAGGTCAATAGGGAATCAAATGGGAGTGGGAATCAGTAGGGAATCAATGGGAGTGGGAATCAATAGGGAATCGATTGGTCGAGCTTCACATGACAGTTAGTTTACTGCATAGTCACGTCAGCAACCGTCAGCAACCACACTTGTAATTTCCAATTGCATCTTTCTAGTTGCCAGACCCATGAAATGGGTAGGCCTACATAAGCAAATGTCTGTCCGGGTTTTCTATATAAAGGGTATATATGATGATGACATGATGATGACATGCCTACAAAAGGCATGATGTCATAAATGATGATGACAGACAGGGGGTCTGGCACAACCAGGTTGACCTGGTCTAGTTATTATTACCAGTAAGACTCCCTAATCGACAAATAGGGCAAAAATTTGTTTTTCCAAAATCTTCCTGATCCATGTTGATGAGATGAGTGTAGACATGCTGTGTAGTGATTTTCGTGATTTTAGGGCAAAATCTGTAGGAGCAGTGTCCAAAAATGTGTTTTTAAAAATCGGCCTGAAGGTGGCGCTATATGGGACAGATTCATGTTGATGGGATGAGTGTAGACATACTGTGTAGCGATTTGCGTGATTTTAGGGCAAAAACTGTAGGAGCAGTGTCCAAAAATGTGTTTTAAAAATCGGCCTGAAGGTGGCGCTAGAAGAGGGGCATGTGAGAAATGAGGGGTGGGGTCTCCGCGTTGCCTTGGCGGACGAATAGGTACCGGCCCCGGCTCTCCCGGACGCTCCTAGCCCGAGTTACGGCATTTTATGTGAGCTGCAGTGGAGGGGGTCCTCCACTGGGGGCGCCACCACTTTTGCATCCGTTCTGGAGCACCAGGAGTGGGTGGTCCCCAGGAATTCCCCGTGAGCAGCCCCGTTGGGGTGGTCATTTGGTCATTTTTGCACATTTGGTCATTTTTTACACCTGGGGGTCCCCGAGGGACCTGGGGGTCCCTGGAGCTCAGGGGGTCCTTGGAGGTTGTAGTTTGCCAGGTAAGGAGTGTGTGTGCAAAATGTGGCATGGATTGGTGCAACGGTTGTGGAGATATGAGCAGGGCAAAAGTGTGACGTGTGACGTCTGACTCACGGAGGGACATTTTTTTACACCTGGGGGTCCCCCAGGGACCTGGGGGTACCTGGAGCTCCGGGGGTCCTTGGAGGTTGTAGTTTGGCAGGTAAGGAGTGTGTGTGCAAAATTTGGCATGGATGGGGGCAACGGTTGTGGAGATATGAGCAGGGCAAAAGTGTGACTGACTCACAGACAGACAGACGGACAGCCGGTGGAGGTTTTGGTAGTAAATGCGACCTACGGTCGCAATTATTTTATATATAATATGCAGAATGGCATGTGGACCTACTGTACTCTGTCTGTACTATACTGCACTACTAACTGTACGAACTGCCAGACAGTCAGATATCCATCATGCAAGAGGCCAGACAAATAGACCAGTAAGACTCCCTAATCGGGAGATAAGCGACCGTAGGTCTCGCTAGAAGAGGGCCATGTGAGAAATGAGGGGTGGGGTCTCCGCGTTGCCTTGGCGGACGAATAGGTACCGTCCCCGGCTCTCCCGGACGCTCCTAGGCCGAGTTAGGGCATTTTATGTGAGCTGCAGTGGAGGGGGTCCTCCACTGGGGGCGCCACCACTTTTGCATCCATTCTGGAGTAGCAGGAGTGGGTGGTCCCCGGGAATTCCCCGTGAGCAGCCCCGTGGGGGTGGTCATTTGGTCATTTTTGCACATTTGGTATTTTTTTTACACCTGGGGGTCCCCCAGGGACCTGGGGGTCCCTGGAACTCCGGGGGTCCTTGGAGGTTGTAGTTTGGCAGGTAAGGAGTGTGTGTGCAAAATCTGGCATGGATCGGCCAACGGTTGTGGAGATATGAGCAGGGCAAAAGTGTGACGTCTGACGTGTGACGGACGCACGGACACCTGGTGGAGCTTTCTGTAGTAAGTGCGACCTACGGTCGCAATAACACACTAAGCAGACGAAGCACAGAGTGGCAGCCAGACAGTCTGATAAGGCTGACTGATAGACAACCAAAGTTCAGATCTCCTGGGCGTCACCACGTCTCCAGATGGCAACAGACCCGTTAGCTGACACAGTCAGAGGCTAATTAACTGACATGGTGTGATACGCGCCTCGCCGCCGCCTCCTCCTCCTCCGCCTCCTCCTCCTCCTCCTCCTCCTCCTCCTCAGTGTCTCCCCAAACCTCCAGCCTCATTTACCTTGTCGCACGGTGGAGTGGTGCATAAGACATTTTCTTCTTTCTTTTCATTCTTTTATACGACTAGTGCAGGGGTCTTCAACAGGGGGTCCGGGACCCCTAGGGGGTCCTCAGAGTTACTACAGGGGGTCCTCCAAATCTTTGTGTGATAGAAAGATTTTTTCTCCTTTTTTATATGAACCACTTGAACCCCTATAGTGTCCATATTCTGAGAACTTTAGCCAAAAATAGCAAAGAGCTTTGGTGTAGAGGGGAAAAAGAGCAAACTAAGTACAGAGTGAATTCAGTGAAAGGTCAAGTTTATTAAGTATTGACGGTTCAAGTGGTTAAATATCTGAAAAGACAAATTTACATGAATCCAAAATACACTGATGATTGTGCTGTCAAACAATGAAACTATATATGGAATCTATGAACCGGTTGAGGGGGGTCCCTGCTTCATCTCTCTCTCAACTAAGGGGTCCTTGGCCTGAAAATGTTGAAGATCCCTGGACTAGTGTATAAGTGTATATCCTACTGTAAACTAGAAAGGTGCAATTTGGGGAAATTGCAAGTGTGGTTGGTTGCCTATACAGTATATTGTGATGTCACGTGAAGCTAGGGTTTCTCTAGATGAAATAATAATAACTAGAAATACTGTTCCTACGAAACAGTGTGGGCTTGCATGTAACACCATGTATGGGCATAAAGATCTAGCCTTGGCTAAGGGCCCTGCCTTTGTACTGTTTTGAGGAGAACTTGACTGATAGATAAATAATGAACATATGTGTGCTCGCTTTCAGCGAGCCCACAACAATAAAGCTGGACAAGAACTATTGCACAGTTGCCCTATAGGCAACAACACTAATTAGGCTACCGTATGCGTTTCTCTGTCATTCCTGTCCTATCAAGTTTACTTTCCATCTCTTCAACCATCACGTCCCATCTCTAAGGGGCTGTGTCCACCAATGCCTTTTCTATCCTGACTGAGCGCAGCATGTTTGGAATAGTTTTCCATGGGAGCACCGGGTATTTACACTACACACAGAAAAACACTGGGTTAAAAACAACCCAATTTGGGTTGTTTCCCAACCCAACACTGGTTAAATATTGGACCGACCCATCGCTGGGTTAATTTAACCTAACATGTTGGGTTATTCATATTACCCAATGTGTTGGGTTATTTAAAATGTATTATATTTCCTCATTATTATATATTACTATTATGTTGGTGGTTCCTTTTTTAAATTGAAATTTCATCGGTACAACTGATAGTTGTCAATTTAATTAAATAATCACATTATCACAAAGCATGGGCAAAGCGATTCAGCCTATGCAAATCTTCCCTGTAAAGTTAGAACATGAACTAATTTATTGGCATTGCCAAAATGAGACACTACTTGGAAGAATAGCATGGTCCCAGAGGCTAAACCTTCAAGAGCACTCAAAGGTTCTGCATCTAATTTCAACTTTAGGGGGAGGGAGCTCAACCCTAACCTAGCACCCTAGCACTTTAGCATTATGGTTGAAGCTCAAATACTGACAAATCAAATTCTGACATAATGTCAGTCAGCTTGCCTTGGCAGACACTTAATGGACACATTTAGCATTTTTTGCTCCTGAAAGCTTAAAATGACACTGGAAATGCTTTACCCAGCATGCTTTGCATTGCTATGCAAATGCTTTGCATTGTTATGCAAAGCAATGGTGACCAACGTATTTACCCAACGTGTTGGGTAGTCCAAAATAACTCAACAAATTCTATGGAAATTACAACCCAACAGCTAATAACACCATACCCAACAGAAATAACTCAGCGAATTGGGTTATCAGAATACCCATTTGCATGAAAACAACCCAATTAAATAACCCAATAGGCTTAACCCAGCCAAAACAACCCATCATTTTTTAGTGTGTATGCTATAAACGGCAGCAGTGTGACGAGTTGCTGTACGGAGCATCTACTTTGCGCTGAGCCGTGCCTGGTCGCAGAGTTGTAAAATGTTCAACTGTGAGTGGAACGCTTTCCTCACAGCATTGTCGAAACAAAAGAACATTTCTGTTGTTTTATTACGATGAAAATTGTCTTCCGCTACACCCCTCATATCACACTTTACATGGGCTTTTCAAATTAATTCCAGTTTATGGGCGGTGCTAGCCGCTCCAATACATGGCTTTGTGTATATGTCCATGTGCGTTTATCCTTGCAAAATGGACAGGCCATCAAATACTTACGTAACC
>NC_137822.1:8673377-8848150 GCF_963921795.1 Nannobrachium achirus | reverse complement strand
CCCCTGCCTTAATGGCCCTGGTGGCGCGGAGGCCGTAGCCCTCTTCTCCAAAGTTGGCTATCTCGAAGCCCTCACAGGAGGCGCCACACTCCCGAGCCCAGGACATCAGCTCTGGGAAGTGGTCCCCCCTGCTGCCGTCAAACAGCACAGAGATGCCCTTCTGTCTTTTGCGTATCTTCTCGACCAGACCTCGTATCTGGACGTGCTCCTCCCACTCTTTGCCGGGGGAGGGCGCTGCAATGCTGCTGCACTTCTGTAGGAGCTGAGAGATGAGGTTCATCGTCTCTTTGGGGGAAGCGGTGACCGTGGCTCCAGTCCCCAACCTCTGAGTCTTCACTCGGCTCTTCTTTCCCATAGCAAACGGTGGTCCTGCTGGAGAGAACAAGGGCTTTTCTATGTGTTTGTGGCAGCTCCTCTGTCACTCTGGTCGATCCACTTGACCCCTATCACTCTCTCTCGCCCTCTTCCTCTCTCTGTTCCTCTTCCAGAGCCTAAACGATTGTGTATTGTAACTCTGCCAGAAGGCCAAGGCCTAGTAGGCCAGGGATATGTTTTATATTGGGTAAAATATCTAGCTTTGTAACTTAAATGTTATACTGTAACCTTTCCCAAATATAGAGATGACTGGTGTCATAATACTGACATCATAGTATCTTAGACTGGCCTCATGCAGTCTGAGATCCAAATGGATCATGGTTCTACCGTGTGGCTCCTCTGAGGCAAACAATCTAGTCAAGAGGGACGGTCCGTGGTTCTGTCTTTGAGACGGCCAGTCTGTCCCAGGCTAGTCTTGCAAACCGTTGTACCAATCAGCGCCATATTTCTTGCATGCTCACAGCCAGTAGGCGAAGGAAGTATTATCTAGCACAGAAGACAGACATGACCCCAATCACACCAGACAGATGTAAATTGCAATTGTTACTGTACTTCAACATGGATGCCACACTTTATGACTACACACAGTAGACTCATGTCATGGCTGCATGCCAAACAACATTATGCGGTTGTCCGAATAACTGCTACTGTAGCTTGCATTATACATCATCAGACTAGGACTTGAGTCTAAACATGTACAGGTCAGATACTTCGCTGACATATTCATCCTCATCTCTAACACCCACTGAAATGAGTGTGCACTGCGCATCCTCCAATACAGTGGTTTTCATCCTTTTTCACATCAAGGTCCATCATCTATTAGGCATTTGAGCGACGGACAACCATTTCATTAGGATTAGCCTCTCAGAACCAAAACTTTTAATATTTTGTTATCGTTAGATAAGCTTTTGACTAGGAATTCCGTGCTGTATTGATGTGGTACAAATGGTGGGTGAGATAATGGGCGAATGTTGATCAAAACAACAATTCAGTTAAGTAAAGTAATGCTTAACAACAATAATTTAACTCTTGGAGCGTAAAATTAAACCATTTTAAGAGTTAAAGATCTATAAGGGTCCATTTGGTATCATTTAGCTGGATACCACCTGGAACCCCCTCAGGGACCACTGGTTGAGAACCACTGCCCTAGTCCTCTCGGCCCCCGAAATACAACCACCTTTGTCCGATGACGGTTGCAGAGTGACATGATGAAACAGGTGCCGGAGTACCTCTGGTGTTAATTAAAGACCAGACCATTGTGCACAAACACTGATCAGGGTTCTGCCATGAGAATATATCACACCAAGGGCCACACGTTGTCCAGGCGCACCGTCCTTTGCCCCAATCTGCACCAAACTTGGCAAAAAACAACGATTCCCAATATAGTCACGTTGTACAACGCAGCTTAAACGTGGATCGACAACTAAACGCAAAGTGGAACTCATCACAGCAGTGGTTTTCAACCAGTGGTCCTTGAGGGGGTTCCAGGTGGTTACCAGCTAAATGATGGAGTGTTGGAAACAAAATCGACCCTTATACTGTAGATCTTTAACTCTTGAGAGCGAAATCTTCATTTTACGCTCTCAAGAGTTACACACCTGCATTACTTACAAGAAATCTACACGATTAGAGAATGTAGAAGAATTGTTATTTCTATCAACCTTTGCCGGTCATCTCTCCTATGGTACCACATCAATACATCATGCAGGAATTGTGGATAAAATCTTATCCAACGATAAAAAAATATTCAAAGTCTTGGGTCTAAGAGGCTACATCTCGTCAAATGGTGGTCTGTGGCTCAAATGAATAGTGGACCTTGATATGAAAGGGGTTGAAATCACTGATCTCTGAGTCTGTGCATGTTTTGGTCTTCCTTTTCTAGATAAAGAGTGAGTCCATCTTCTTTGCCCACTCTGTTTCCCTCTCCATCCAGCTCTATACTAACTCTCTCGCACAACGAGCTGAACCACGGTAACAATGAAAGCCCACCGACACGGCAGACCCACCCAGTGGGTCAACATATATACTGACATGATGTCGACGACCACCCCGTTATAAGAACCGGCACATAATAACAGCTTGCCCGGCCAGTGTTGTTTACATCACACCGTTTGCTCCCAGCAGCCGCAGGAGGGGAGAGTCTGACTGGGACTTAACGAGCCATAGGGGCCTGCACTGTCTAATTCCATGTTTATGGTTTTGCCTTTTATAACACACGCACACACACAGACGGAGCTGCCCAGGCCACAAGCACACGGAAATATCATCATGCACCCTCTCCGCTGCTAATTGGTGCCTTGATATACAAGCCCTCTGGTAAGAGCTCAGCTGGCTGTGTGCAAGGCATGGCGACCCGGATGTCCAAAGACTACACTGTGAAATGCTGAGAGCGTGCACTTGCGTCCACATGGACCCGCCATGGAGCAATTTTGTTACACGTTTGTACAGGAAAGTGGGACTGAGTTACCAGGGCCCAAGGTGGAGGGGCCCTAGTAACTGTAGCTATTGAAAAATTGCAGATATACAAGCTCACAGCGTGGCACCGAGTGCCGCGCTGCAAGCTTGTAGATCTGCTATTTTTTTACACAGTTACAAATGGTTAATGAACGCTGAGGGTTTTACTGTGATCTCAGCTTCCCACCCACCCTCTCTCTCTCGCTCTCCCTTTCTCTCTGTATTTTATTCTCTCTCTCCCTCTCTCTGTCTTCTTCTCTTTCTCTCTCTCTCCCTCCCTCTCTCCATCTCTCTCTCTCTCTCTCTCTCTCTCTCTCTCTCTCTCTCTCTCTCTCTCTCTCTCTCTCTCTCTCTCTCTCTGATGGTGCTTTAAACTTAAAAGCCACATTTCTCAATTTATTCAGAGAAAAGGTAATAAAAATGCATTCATTCAGTCACTCATACAAAGAGCCTACAGGTTGGTTGAGGTAAAACATACTGAATGGTTGCCTTTCTGACCAGCAGGCGGAGCCAGCAGACAAATCACAGTGCAGCTCTGCATGAACCACTGAACCCATTTAGACCTGAGGTCCATTCTAAAAACGCCTTATTTTCTAAAAAATAAATAAACATTAATTATTTATTCAAAGAATTGCTAAAGAATTTTGGTAGCTATATACTGTACATAGCCACAACTGCCCCAAAATGGGTTCCCAAAATGAAAGGTAAAACCCTCAAAAGGGGTTCCTGTCCTAAACGAAACAGTTCAAGAGAAGACATTTAAAACAACACAGAGACAACACTTTATACTGAGAAGCTACATGAAGGTGAAACAAGGCCCAGGTCACATCAGTAACTTTGTCACCGGGTGCTGATGAGGGTGAATGACTGGAACCATGGATGGAGCTATGATAAAATCTCTGGAACGCTCCTGACAGCGTGTGTGTGTGAGTGTGTGTGTGTGTGTGTGCGTGCGTGCGTGCGTGCGTGCGTGCGTGCACGTGCCAACGTGATTGGCAAGCACCCGTTGAGTAGGTGGGTCAGCTGGAAGGCAGAAGGGGCAGATGGAACACAGAGTCAGTGGTGTAAAGTAAAGTACATTTACTCAAGCACTGTACTTAAGTACAAGTACAATCTTGAGGTAGGCCTATATTTACTCTACTTAGTATTTTCTGATTTTCAATACTTTTACTTCTACTCCACTACATCTCAGAGGCAAATATTGTAGTCTTACTACACAAAAAATATCTGAAAACTTTAGTTACGTAGTTACTAACCAAAACGCTGTTTGAAAATAGCCAAATTAGAAATTTGAAAATCACACTTTTACTTGTAATTGAGTGTTTTTACATTGTTGAATTGATACTTTGGTGGAAAGGGGGCCACAGTGACAAAAAGCACTGGATCAAGATCAAGAACAGTTATGTTTAAGGAGTAATATGGAGCGTTCACACTGGCCGCTACAAACATACCAGCGGCTACCATCAGAGGCGTCAATATGGTATGGCAAGGTATGGCAGCTGCCATACCTCGGCTACAGGGGGAAAAAATAAAATGTACTTCTTAAAATAAATTCATCATGCCTGTTGCTAAGGTATATGGCAACATGACTCATGTTGCTTAGCTTTTGCTGAACTTGACGCCACTGGCTACCATTCATTGTCTTCACCAAGTCGAAAGGCATGGCCGAGACTATGTTTTGTACCCAGTCGGTCTGTCTGTCTGTCCGTCCGTCCGTATGTGTGTCTGTGTGTGTATCTGTGTGTGTGTGTGTGTGTGTGTGTGTGTGTGTGTGTGTGTGTGTGTGTGTGTGTGTGTGTGTGTGTGTGTGTGGGTGTGTGTGTGTGTGTGTGTGTGTGTGTGTGTGTGTGTCCGAGTGTGTGTCCGTCTGTCTGTCACCATGCAGTTAATCTCCAGCAACATATTGGCTCAGTTGCTGGCAAACTGCGCACACACTCCCTAGTACCTGGATGCCAATTCAGAACCTCTCCCCCACATTTTTCACATGGGCCTGTATAGTGCCACCATGAGGCCGATTTTCGCAAAACAAACGTTTTGACAGTACTCCTGCAGATTTTGATCATATCATACTTTCAGTGTAATGTTTTGTGATACTGTTGATGAGGATCAAACTAAACTTAACTAAAACTAAAAAGACACACACATACGCAGAGCCTCTTGGCTCACCTCCTGCGTGGAAAAGTGAGAGAACAAGTGAGAGTATAGAGGGGGGATAAAGGGAGTGCACAAGGGTGACCTGACATACCGTATGATGGATGGAAGGACAGATAAATGAGGGAGGTGAGAATGGTGTCGGCTACCACAGGGAATAACCGAGAGACAGAATTCCCGAGACTTCATTTAAGTCTGAGAAGAATGTATAACTTTATGCATTTGTATAACCCTGAGAGCGCACAAATGGAACCAAACGGACCTGTATAAAGGGTCTGTTTGGTTCCATTTGTACAATACACTTTACACTGAGGACTTCACTGAGTGACAGCCGAAGGGAATAAGTGCGAGACAGATGGGGTGAAAAGTAGAGGATGGAGGGTAGGGACGTGGGCTGGTATTGTGACACCTTTGACCTTTAACAGAGAGTGAGAGAGAGAGAGAGAGACAGAGCGAGAGAGAGATATAGATAGAGAAAGAGAAAGAGAGAGAGAACCAGAGCCTTAAAGGTACGTCGCTATTAGTTGGACATGATAACAGACACAATTCATCTCTCACATAGCAGCCGAACCTAAAGATACACAGTTGGTAAAAGAACGTGACACAATACAATGTGTGCAGTGCACCTACACAGGGACATGCAGAGAATGTTAGAGAGTGCAGGGGCTGAAATATCTAAAAGGGCCTTTTGGTGAAAATATTGAAAATAGCAGACCTCCAAGCTCACAACGAGCTTGGAGGTCGGCTATTTCCACTACTTGAATTCATGGTCTGGAGAGGGCATGTTTTTGCAGACGGATAAAAGGGCAGGGGCTCAAGCCCCTTTGATGTCCATGTGTGCACATGCCTGCACCCACATTGATGACAGTGAAAACCTAAATGCAACCATACACAGGAGGAGGCGGGGGACAGGGGAGTTTGAACTCTGGTGATGAGGGGCGCCCTCTGGTCTTAGTGGGGGTGTTTCGGAATGGGGATGTTTCTAAGTGGGGTGTTTCGGAATGGAAACCCGCAACAAATTGAAGAACTACAAGCTCACAACGCGTCGCTAGCTATTTTCGCCAAAGAGATTTGGTGTAGAGGGGGAAAAAAGGCGGGGGCCTGATACTCGGAACTATTAGGAGCACTGATTTAACTCAACCAACTCAAAGTCAGCAGATCTAGAAGCTCACAGGGCGTTGCAATGCGATGCTGTGAGCTTATAGATCGGCTAATTTTGGGAAAGTGTAGTGGGGGAAAAGTAGGGGGTATCGATCCTTGAGGGACTCTAATTACTGTATATACTGTAGTGGTCAACATACATCTGTGAGATCATACAGCGAGATGGCTCTTTAGCCTACATTAACACAACCACAATAACTTCCTAAATGGACCCCCATCTGTTCAAATGTGTAAAACAAACAAACCTTTCTGTCTAGAATGTTCATCATGACAGATGTTTGTTTTCCCATAAAAGCGTCACCCCCGTACTGTGTCACTGTGTTAGCTGTTGTCTGGAGCAGGCTGTTTTATAGAGTATCTGGTCACACATGCTGTCTGGACATGACAAACACTTGAGTCACAGTCAGAGCATGTAGAGTCATTTACCTCATCCACTGGTGCTGCAGTAAGTACACTCACTCATTGGTGTTGGTGGTGCTTGTTACATAAAAAATCATTTCTGCCTAAGTCAAAAATCGAACCTCTGTTCGAAGTGGAGCTGTGTGTGTGAGTGCGTGTGTGCGTGTGTGTGTGTGCGTGCGTGCGTGCGTGCGTGCGTGCGTGTACTGTGCGTGTGTGTGTGTGTATTGCAGTTGATGCTCAGGGCAGGCTAGAATCAACAGCACCTCTCTGGTCACCCAGGGTTACTACATACAGGCTACATACAGACCCACAGACCCACCCACCCACATACCCACATACCCACCCACATACCTACACACACGGCCACGTATAGGGAGCTTGTGTTCCACACAGCTCCAAAAACCTATAGCCTCAGAGCATGCCTAAGTCATCGGAATGTAACAAGCATTATGACAGGCTGAGGACTAAAGGTCGTTGCACACTGCTGCGTTTTTTGGGCCGAATATCGGGGTGAATTTCGGAAGCACGTGAAAAAAAAAGTCAACCTCACGTTATGTCAATCACGTTTGCACACTGCCGCCTGTTTCGTATTTATTTTTGGACCAGGGGGTTGATTTTTTCCGATTTTCGCAACTGTCACCACGGGGTCCCTTGCTCTCTCTCTCCTTGGCCTGAAAAATACTTTAGAGGATTTTCGGATTTCCAAAACGCAACGAAAAAACGCAATGCAGTGTGCAACCAGCTTTTGGCAATAGGTCACAATGAAGCACTGGGCAGAAATGTCTAACGCATATTATCTCATGATCTTGCATAGGGTGTCACGATATAGGCTATCAAAGGCTTTCCGATAGTCTATGACGTTGATGTGCAGTGGGCAACGACATGTACATTTTCAATAGTGTATTAGATGTACTATTTATATTGTCTTAACATACACTACCATACAGATGTACAAGTTAACATACTCTAAAATACAGATGGTATAAAATAACGTTTCATTCATTCAAAAAATACGTTTCGGATTGTAACTTTAACGATTGTGCAATTGCATCACCCAATTTATATTAAAATTCTCACACCCAGGTTTTTCAGCATAAAATTGACTAAATTGTCCCCAACTCCCTTTTTGACGGGTAAATCTATTTATATATCTGATAGTTGGGACTGTATGTTGTCTCTCACAATTTGTACTGTAGCTGACTATAAGCCAATACATAGAAGCATTTTCAGATAAAAAAGCTATTAAATAATTAGTCAGGTCCCTTATATAATTTTGTTGGATTTTTGTGAAGATTTGCAAAACTATACATTTTTGGAAAGGTTATTGTCTAAGGAATCAGAAAATCAATGTTTCCATTTGCCCAGATGTGTTTATGGCGGCCATATTGAATGTACAAAATGGCCTCCATAAACTCACGTTTTGTAATATCTCTGCCTCTAAATAAGCTGGAACATTGATTTTAACTGCTAAACCTACATTTCCAGGGTCAGGGAATCCAATGGTGGTAGTTATAAAGCTCAAATAATTACAACATTAACCCTTAGATACATGACTGGGTCCAAAACGGCCTGGTGTGGTTGTTTTCTTGTAATATTAGATTCACTATGTAATGTTGTTGGATTGTTTTGAAGATTTGCAAAACTATACCTTTTTGGAAAGGTTATTATCTAAGGAATCAGAAAATCAATGTTTCCATTTGCCCGGATGTGTTTATGGCGGCCATATTGGACAAAATGGCAGCTGTAAAATGTATGTTTTGTCATATCTTGGCTTCTAAATGAGATGGAACATTGATTTTAATGGCTAAACCTACATTTTCAGGGTCAAGGAATCCAATGGTCCAAGTTATCATTTCATTTTTTGTATCATCAATACATAATCCACCATATGGGTAAAAAGCCGACACAGCCCAGGCAGTCAGTCAGATACCAACTCAGCATTGTTTTATAACTGTGAACTTTAAATGTCTGTGTAATCATGTTAAACATCATGACATGTGTAATCATAGACAGTCTCTATGCATCATCATAATCATTATCATCACTTTTGTGCATCACAGCTTGGGAATCATCATCGTTCTGGTACTGGCTGCTGCACTGACACATGTCAGATTTACACTTGCATTGGACAGATGGTCCAATGCAAGGATGGCCTTTGGAGCTGGGAGGACCTCTGTGGTCGTTGGTTTCAGCATGGCAATCAAGTGTTTGAAGTACACATTTTTCAAGGGATCCAGCTGTGGATCCTTCAGAGCAATGGCTGCTTGTGCCCATGCCCTTGTTTGGACATGGACTCTCAAGATGTGCTGCTTCAGAGCTCCAGGTGTTGGAGGGAGCTTGTCACATACAAAGGACTCTGGTGTTGACAGCATTCTCCAGTGTTGACAGCATTCCTTCTGTCACTTCTGCTTCATCCAAAAGCATCTACAGAGCATTGATCTTAATCTTTTTTGAGGTACATCTGCAGCCAGGTTGCCTTGCCTATACAGCAGAACCTCCCTGTGTTGTCGACCCCAGCGAATGCATGGAAGGCTGGCAAAGCCTTGTTCTTTCTTTACCTAGAGCTCGCCACAGTGGTTCAGAAATGGACGTGTTCTTCAGCAAGAGGTCACAGTTTGCTACTTTGCTTTAACCTGCACTAAAATGTCCTTATCTGGGTAGGGAAATACCAACTGTGTATTAGGTGGGTTTTGCTGTGAAGGCAGCACAGCCTGGTGGATCAGCAGTGTGTCTGCTTCTTTGCGGTTATTTTCTTCAAAGACCAGGTCTTTGTTGCTCCAAATGTATCTAGAAGCAGATGTGATGATCAGCTTGGAAGATCCCCTGATGTACTCTAGAGTTTTGGCAGCAAGATAGTCAGTCAGATCAGCCTTAGTCTGACACCAACATAAGACACATAACACATACAGTATGTGTTTGATGTTGGTGTCATCTCTGATACTTAATAGAAGCTTCTCCTTGTCTTTGTTCATCTCTGGTTGCACTCTTCAGAGAATCTTTAATCATAATCTTGTGTTAGTTGCATCAGTCTGTCATTGAAGAAGCCACTCAGATCCTTGACTGTCACTACAGTCGCTGTTTTTTTGCTCAGCTTCTGCACAAGCACCATGCCATCCACTAGTGCTGTCTAAAGACTAATGTATCTGTTGCATCGTGGTGGGTAGAATTTCCAGCTTGAGGTGGCTGGTCTTCATGGGGCATATCTACTCTTGTCACAGAGGGAGGTTCTCCTGTATAGGCAAGGCAACCTGGCTGCAGAGTCTACCTCAAAACAGATGAAGATGTTAACAATGCTCTGCAGATTGGATGAAGCTGAGATTATGGAAGAAATGCTGTCAACACTGGAGTCCTTTGTATGTGCATCAACATCAAGACAATCCATGAAATGCCATGGCATCTGTTCTGCAAACATAGGGCAGAAAGTGACAAGCCCCCTCCAACAACTGGAGTTCTGAAGCAGAACATCTTGATAATCCATGTCCAAACAAGGGCATGGGCACAAGCAGCCATTGCTCTGAAGGATCCACAGCTGGATCCCCTGCAATAAAAATAACTCAAGAGTTAGTATCTGTTAGGCTGACTGGCTGAGCTGTGCCATTGTTTACCCATATGGTGGATTATGCACCAATGGGATGAAATTATAACTTGAACCAATGTTCTGCGTTATTTAGAAGTCAATATATTACAAAACATACATTTCACGGTGGCCATTTTGTCAATTCCAATATGGCCGCCACAGCCATCTGGGCTAATGGGAAAATTGATTTTCTTATTCTTCAGACAATATCCTTTCCAAAATTGTATAGTTTTGCAAATCTTCAAAACAATCCAACAACATTACATAGTGAATCTAATATTGCAAGAAAACAACCACACCAGGCCGTTTTGGACCCAGTCATGTATCTAAGGGTTAATGTTGTAATTATTTGAGCTTTATAACTACCACCATTGGATTCCCTGACCCTGGAAATGTAGGTTTAGCAGTTAAAATCAATGTTCCAGCTTATTTAGAGGCAGAGATATTACAAAACGTGATTTTATGGTGGCCATTTTGTAAATTCAATATGGCCGCCATAAACACATCTGGGCAAATGGAAACATTGATTTTCTGATTCCTTAGACAATAACCTTTCCAAAAATGTATAGTTTTGCAAATCTTCACAAAAATCCAACAAAAGTATAAATCAAAGCATAAGGGACCTGACTAAATGGGTAAAAGTAAGATTTGAAGCTGTTTTAGTCTCTCCCCATACATACATTACAATGTTTCAGTGTGTTCTGGTTTTGCTGTTAGTATAGCCACATAAGACCTCTTAATGCACCTGAATTGCAACAGTACTTGGTGCGTTCCTTTTCGATCTCCACCAAATGTCTTCGCCAAAAATAACCAATTGTGACGCAATGTGAGCTTGTAGATCGTCTATTTGTGGCAACCACCCCCCCAGAATAGGGATGCTGGGGTTCAAGTGGTTAAAAGCATAGAACAATACTCTCTGCCCACTAACTGGCCTTGTGTGAACCATACAACAACACTCACACAATGGTAGCGTGGGGCGCTTTGGGATCATATAGCTGGGGTGTTAAAAAATTATGTGCGTGTGTGCGTGTGTGCGTGTGTGCGTGCGTGTGTGTGTGTGCGCGCGCGTGTGTGTGTGTGGTCGGGGTGGGTGAAATTGAAAGGAGTGTGTCTGGATATGTGTTGCAGCATGGCCCCAGCCAAGCTGCAACCCACACAAAGCTGTGAGACTGTGGGATTTTCTGGCCCTTCTTTTAATTAAAAACTCCCCACTTGATGTACTTGCGACTCCCATGTATTATTTATTTATTTAAGTCGTGATGCTTTCATACAGGTCTATGTGTAACAATGTGTGTGCGTGCGCGAGCGCGCGCGCGCGCTCGTGTGTGTGTCATAATCCAGTGGTTCTCAAAGTTGGGAGAACAAAGTGTGTGTGTGTGTGTGTGTGTGTGTGTGTGTGTGTGTGTGTGTGTGTGTGTGTGTGTGTGTGTGTGCGTGCGTGCGTGCGTGCGTGCGTGCGTGCGTGCGTGCGTGCGTGCGTGCGTGCGTGCGTGTGTGTGTGCGTGCGTGCGCGTGCATGCGAGCGTGTGTCACAATCATCTTAACCACTTTATCCATTTTTATTGTCTATTCAAAATGAGCAGATCTAAAAGCTCACAGCGCGGCACAGAGCTAGTACATCTGCTATTTTCTTTAAATATTTGAAGAATATCTATTTTTGAAGAATGTTTAACACGTTTTATATACGTACATCTTCTCTTCTGGAAGTCTCTGGCTCAAAACCTTTTCAGATGTGGCCAAATACATATCAATATGGGGGTCCTTGACATGAAAAGGTTTGAGAACCACTGCTCATCATCATCCTCTTGGTATTCCTTACCTTTTATTTGAGGAGGGCAGTGGTGGAAAAGTACTCAATTTATTTACTACAATACTGCTAAGAAATACTCTGTTACAAATAAAAGTCTGGAATTCTAAATTGACTTGATAAAAGTACAAAAGTATCGGCATCAAAATGTACTTAAAGTACCAGAAGTAAAAGTACTCATTATGCACGATGTGCCATTTCAATTTTTCAAATGTATAAAAACCTTACTCTGTTATTTTCAAATGGTCAAATGGCCAAATGGACACACACACACACACCCACACACCCACACCCACACCCACACCCACACACACACACACACACACACACACACACACACACACACACACACACACACACACCCATCAACCCATCATTAGGGGGTTAGGGTTGGGGGAGACGCCTCACAGGTGCTGTCATGTCGCTTCAACATCTTATAGTTCCCAGTTGGCTGGAACCATCTCTCAGATGCATATGATCCAGGTTTTTTGCTCAATAAAACATATGTGTCGCTCAAAACACAATTTGAGCGGTATTTGTGCTTTTTGAGCGGTGCCTAGCTCCAAGTTGCAACACTTGACAGAGCGTTTATGTGTCTGTCCATATGTCCATATGTATGTGTATTTAAGTGGCGCTGTTGAGCAGCCTAAGGCAGGGGGGGTTCCCAACCTTTCTGTTACCACGGACCGGCTCCGGTTTCGGTGGGGGGTGTTACTGCGTAGTCAAGACTCACGCCTAAATCATATCAAAACATGGAAGTTGACTACCAGTCTATGACTGGCTGCTATTTAACCCTTAAGTTCTGTTCGGGTCATTTTGACCCGTTTTACATTTTCATTTGGAAAAAAAAGGTAGAAGTTTACATTTTTTCCACCTGAAACTCACTGGCCTTAAAGATTCTTCTGAGATGAACATGTAAAAAAAATATTTTTGCACTACACCCATGCTACACTCCCCTCATATTTTTTGAACCTTAAGTGCTGTTCGGGTCATTTTGACCCGGAAGCACAGATGCACAGAAATACACAGTATTATGCCAAAACACAGACACACAGTCACCCCCACTTCTAACACCCCCCTTCCGAAGCCCCATTCCGAACCCCCCCCCCCCCCCCACACACACACACACCTCCCCCCGCACACACCTAACCCCCCCTCCCCTGATGCACAGAAATACAAGGAATCATGTACAAACACAGATACACAATCACCCCCTAACCCTTCCACCCCTTCCACCCCTCCCCCCTCCAACCCCCCCTCACCTCACCCTTACCCCCTCCCCTCCAAACCCCCCAACCCAACCCCACCTCCCTCCCACCACCCCCCGCCACCCCAGATGCACAGAAATAAAAGAAGGCATGTATAATAACACAGACACACAGTCACCTCCTTCCCCCCCTCCTCCCCCCTCCTATCCCCCCCCCCCCACACACACACACACACCCTTCACCCCCTCTACTCCTCACCCCATCCCTCCTCACCCCTCACCCCTCACTTATCTGAAGTTTTCCTTGTTACTGTACTGTATCTTAGGGGAAATTTTACATTATTTTACATAAACATAAGGTGCTGTAAAGTAACACTGTAATTCAGGGGTGCTATGGATGAAAATGTTTACAGGGGTGCCCTGAGACCATAGTGTTTGAAAACATCTGGCCAAGTGTATACGTTATATTCATATGTGACGTTCATGTGTGTTCAGCTCTGTGAGAATGATGTCCTGTTCTTGAACCACAAGTATTCAATTAATGGGCATGTTGGAAAAAAAAAGAAGTTTCATGAAAACATTGTCTGATTTTAATTTTGTCCTATAAGCATGAGCAATATTGCCCAGTATTAAATAAAGTAGTTTTTTTACATGAATTTCAGCTAAATCAGTAAAAACGCCTAGCTCTTTCAGTGTTTAATGTGATATAGCAAAGCAGAAATGCAAACATTTACCATATATAGACAACATGCCTGGCCACGCCCCCTACTTCCGACCGGAAGCCCTTTTTTGGGCTTGATCGTAGCGCGATTTCCTGTTTACGTTCATCTGATCTGATTCTCCTCTTAACTAATGAGACGGGATTGTTTTACTTTGTAATTTTACTTTGTAACTTATGTTAACAATGTCACTTAATGGCAACACTCATCCACTCTGCTGATAAATAAATGAGTTGTGACGATACACACCCGTTCTGCCGTCATTCAATGTTATGAGTTGGAGGAAAAAAAAAGAGATCTCAATTGAAACAATGCCATAGGCTTTCTTGGGCGTATGCTTTTAGTTGACCTTGTACTAGTGTACTGTCATGAAACTACCTTTTTTCATATGCAAACTTCTTAAAAAATAACGCTATTTAAATTGTTTCAAAAGCTTTATACCCTGTATATATATATAAAATGTCACAATGCGACATAGCTTTTTACACAATGCTTTACTCCCTCCAACTGCATGTCATATTATATGTTCGCCATTTTAAACTGTTTTTATTTTATTTGACACTTGCTTTGGCAATATAAACATGTCTTCTCATGCCAATAAAGCTCCTTTGAATTGAATTGATATAGGCCTACAAATAAACAGATTTGTGTATTTGAAAGCAAGCATTGAACCTAATCAGTATTTCATGGAAGCGAATGTTGTATGATTCTAGCTAGCAAACCTTTTCCCTTCAGAACGCTGGTTGATCATGTCAAACGTCATCTTCTCCATTCTCCACTCTTCTGGGATGTCACCATGAAGTCACAGTTGGCTTGTGTTGTGTGATATGCATTAATGTTTTTACAAATAGGCCTGTCAACAACTCAACCCACTCCAGAATAGACATAATACACATTAGCCCACCTATTATGTGCATCCTATGCTGTGTTCATTTCACTATATCACTGTAAATCATCGATTTAATCATAATCAAGGCAATATAAATATCCATTCATATTTAATGCTCATTTAATCATTAAATCCTAAACTGTCACGTCAAAACAATGAATACATTTGGCTTTAATAGATACAAAAACAAACTGGATTAATTGAAAATGACAAGTGTTTAAAAGCATTCCTTCAAAGCATCATTGGGAACATTCCTTATCTCAATAACACAATATACAGTACAACATTTGAAACCCTCAACAGTTAAAAAAAAGGCATGGACAAGTCAAAGAAAAGTGTGTATAAATATTTTATTGCAATAAATATGATGAGGAGATCTCGACCCTCACATCTGGCTTCATTGGTCCTGCATGGACGTACAGTACAGGTCTGAAAGACAGAAAACAATTGCATTCACAGATACAACACAACAGCGAAGAGCTTTTATTTCAATTATAATCAATGTTGTGTTGTCACAAGTGAAAATAACTTTTACTTAGCTAACAAGAGTAGTAGTCACCATACAGTAAAAGATCGTAGCTAACAATGCTAATTAGCTAGCATGAGAGTTTTACCTTGTTGTTGTTGTTGTTGTTGTTGTTGTGAGTCGTGCTGCTTCTCTGGGGAGTTTGCTGAGTTTAGGATATGTTAAGGATGTCATCAATACTATTAACTGGTGTAGATAGAATAAAAACATCGAAGATAGCGGTGGCTTGCATATCAAGAGACCATGACCGCACCGCACCATCTAGCTGACAGCTGGAAAAAAAAACCTCGTTGGTTTAACCCTTTCAGTTCATTGTCATAATCTTTTACTGCAGCGCTGGGCAGTGTTGCCAAAATTTGTGAGAGAAATAAGCGAAACAAGCCAACTCTTGCAATATAAATAAGCAAAAAAACAAGATAGTTTAGGTAAATAAATTGACTTGGCAACACGTTTATATGCATGCCTGACAGAGAGAACCCGGAAGTTCCCTTTCGACTTGGGGGCGGGGCCTCACTCCTGCAATCGGCCAGGAATGTTGTCTATATCATATGAATTGTTTGGTATTGAGTCAAAGTCAATGTATCATGATGATTTGTTAAGTTAAAATTTATATTAGTGTTGTTTTTTTAAAACCAAATATCGCCCGGGTCAAAATGACTCGAACAGAACGAAGGTGTAGTGAATCTGAACAGAACTTAAGGGTTAATATGATATTGTAGTGACTGTATTGGGCATAATTCACCTTAGGAGAGTGGGCAGCACTTACTTAATTACTTATCCTCTTCGTCCCGGTTGGGGCATAAGGCCCCAATCATACACTGTCACTGAACCCTGTCTGGTGCTTTGGCTCAGGAAAGACCCATATCTCCTCCAGCAAAATGATCACTGTCTGTCGCCACGTGTTCTTTGGTCTGCCTCTCTTACTTTTCCCAATCGGGGTCCATCTCAAGGCAACCTTTCATTGGGAATCCTCAACACATGACCGAGCCATCTTAACCTGCATTTTTTAATGTCAAGGGACATATGCAAGCTGCCTGTCTTCTTGTAAAGTTCCTCATTTCAGATCTTATTTGGCCAAGATGTTGCAGATTTTACGTAAGCAGCTATTGTGGAAGACGTCAACCTTTCTAATATCCTGTTTTGTTACTCTCCAGCACTCAGCACACAGCAGGACAGCCTTAACAGTGCTGTTTTAGAATCCTGATCTTGGTTTTGACTTTTGGGCTATATTGTTTGGATTTCCAGATGTTGCGAAGTTGGCTGATAGTTGGCGGGGGTTGAGAGGAGACAACAGGAACTAGTGTGTATGTTGTGTTATCAGAATGAATGAGTGCGTGCAATTAACAGGACACATCGTTCTGCGTGCTCAAAGAGAGCAGTAGTAGTAGTTTAATTCTTGAAATTCATTGGTGACCTGACATTCGTCTGCTGGACGTTCCCAGTGATTACGCAACTATGGCAATGAACGCTCCAGTCAAGTTACCAGAGTTTTCCGAAGCGTCTCCCGCAACTTGGTTTGCACAGACAGAAGCTCAGTTTGCGTTGCGGGGCATTACCGACGATGCTACTAAATACTACCATGTCGTGTCTGCCCTCGGCAATTCGACAGCACTCAAAGTGGAGAATTTCATTGTTAACCCCCCTTGGACAGCTAAATACGACAGGATCAAAAATCACCTGCTGAAGACGTTCCAGCCTTCTGATGCGGAGCGCGCCGACCGTCTCTTCTCTCTGCAAGGTCTGGGTGATAATAAACCATCGGAACTCATGGATACGATGCTGAGCCTCATGGGACCAAACGAGCCTGACTTCCTCTTCATCCACCTGTTCCTGCGACAGCTGCCTTCTCAGGTACGGGCTGCCCTGGCCAACACTAAGATAACAGACTGCCGTGCCCTGGCTGCAGAGGCTGACAAGTTTTTCCTCACTAGCCAACAACACTGTGCAGCCACGCTGTTACCTGCCCTGACCATTTCACCATCGCCCCATGCCACAAGTTCCACAACGGTCGCTGTCGGAGCAACAGCCCCACACCAGGGGTGGGGCACTGGTTTGTGCTATTACCACGCGAGGTTTGGCCCCAATGCCAAGCGGTGCCGACCCCCGTGCTCTTTTGGCACCCCGGGAAACGCCAGCCCCGGGACACGGTAATCACCTAAATGGCGTTATATCAACAAGGATGGGATCATTAAAAAAAGTTCAGGTGGACTTGACTTGACGTTTTGGACAGGTGGAAAATTTCACTCACACTGGGTGTGATTTCTTTACACAGCATGAATATGAGATTCTTTGTCTTTCCAGAACTGTTGCACATACAAATCAGTACAAACAGTTTTTTATTCACAATTCTGGTTGAGGAATCTAATATAGAGCATCTGCCGTTGACAAACTTGATTTCTTTGCTGTATTTAGAAATGTTTTAAAATGGAAAATGCTGTTTATTTAGCTGTTGTTCTTATCATGTTGTACAGCACTTACATAGGTCAACCTGGTTGTTTTTAAACATGCTTCAAAAATAAAATCAACTTAACTTAACTTGACTTATGATATCGATCGGCTATTTTCGGCTATTCTCAACAAGTGTGTTGAATTGCTGCCCTTAACCAACAATTTGGTTTATTATCATCACCTTTAGATGCAGTGTTTCTGTGATTGCTATAGTGGTCCAGATAAAACACACATAACTGCATTTCTCAATGTCATGGTTACAAAAGACCTCTTTGTACAGTGATTGAATCGCTTCATGTCCGTTCTTTGACATAATAAGATAAAGATAAAGATGCCCTAAGGGCGAAAAGCGAGGATGGAATTCGCACCGGACGGAATTCATTTGCCAGTTATTCGAGTTGCAGTTGGTTGTTAAGTTGGACAAAATGTGGACAAAATATTTTCCCAAATATGGATATGTTTCCCAAATAGTGTCTTATGTTATAGACATGAGACTCACACACTATGAGCATTCCAAGCTATGGGCTTAATATTCATGACATCAGGGATCTCCATATATGGACATACGGACGGAATTCATTTGCAAGTGTGACTTGTGTCGCGGTAGCCACACTGGTTAGACTGATGTAGGCCTATATTGGCATTACCAGATATGGGCTTAATATTGATGACATCAGGGATATAGATATGGGCATAAAAGGTATTGTGTGTCTATAGACATTGAGGCATTAAATGCCTCAACACTCCATATATGGCCAAGACAGAATTCTTTACAAATTTTGTAATGAATTCTGTCTTGGCCATATATGGAGTGTCCATACTGTATATGGGCATTGCCAAATATGGGTCAACAATGTGATGTCACAACAGGTCAGCTATGACATTGAGGTGTTACTCACTCACTGACTGACTGACTGACTCACTGACATACGGACAGGATCTGCCAGAATTCATTGCGACCGTAGGTCTCAGTTTAGTATGTGAACCGTCACAGCTTGACCGTATCTCTGTCTGTCTGTCTGACTGTCTGTAACGCCTGACACTGTGGTTCCCCTGACACATCACTGTGACATCACCGGTGACATCACAGTGATGTCAGATACTCAGAGCAGGGATCTCCATATATGGGCATAAAAGGGATCTCCATATATGGGCATAACAGGGATTGTCATATATTGACCATATATGGCCATTGGCCAAGACAGATGGCAGAGCAGTTCAAGGTGCAATTCTGGGAAATGTTTAAAAAAAGTGTGTTGTTGCACTTCGTCAGTGAAAAATCATTTTCTGTCATTTTTAGTCTATGAAATCAACACTGCTACAAACTTCAGCTCCGTTGGGGGTTCTCTCATCACATTTACTGCAAATGGTAGGAAAATAAGTAAATACATGTATTACATAATGAACACACATGGGCTTATGAGTCATTTTACAATCTAATACGCGGCCAAATCTTTATACTTACTTTTTAATTTGTACTGCCAAAACCCTTAGTTCCTAATGTGTGCACTGCAGTCTGTGTAGTGTGTGTGTGTGTGTGTGTGTGTGTGTGTGTGTGTGTGTGTGTGTGTGTGTGTGTGTGTGTGTGTGTGTGCGTGTGTGTGTGTGTGTGTGTGTGTGTGTGTGTGTGTGTGTGTGTGGGCGTAGTTCTGACTCATGTTGGCACATGCCAGAGTTAACGTTACAGATATGGCATTGTAGTCAGTCACGTTCTATTTGCTGGCTGAGCTGACACTTCCATCATTGTCTCACACGATCGCGCATGCACACACGCACACACTCACACACGTGGTTTAAATAAGGACACGCCCATAATAAAAATGTACTCACCTGTATTGTTAATGTGGATTAATGTGGAATGCTGTATATCGTCACTGTCGGGCAGAAACCTCGTATCTCCAAGTTTCAAATTTGTACTTTTTACACCAAGTAAAGCCCCGCTTCATCATACAAGGCTGTCGCACAAATGTAGTGAAAACAGCCGATCTACATGCACACAACACCTCGCGGTGCGAGGCGTTTTGTGCATGTAGATCGGCTATTTTCACTAGTTTTAAAATGATAAATACAAAACGAACGGTCTTGGACATACAAGGTTTCCACCCGACAACGACGATATATATAACATCTTAAAGGTTACGCACTTAACTCTTATACTGCTTTGGACTTTCCTGTTCACCCCAATTCTAGAGAGTGAGGCGCGCCAATACGGCCGTTCGTTCGTTTACCTTGTTGATGTCCTTAAGCTGATGAGGGGTCGCGCCGCCGTGTACTGTAATCACATCGCGAGCAGTGATGGTCATAAAAATCCATTATGCGTTAACATCAACGGAGACCAATTCTCTTCCGTGTTGATTTTCTCTGGTCCTAAGGCTCTCTGGCCAGTGACTGCTCTCAATGTAAGGGAAGCGAGACCGGCCAAATTCACATTAATGGCATGACGCCGCCCTCTGCTGCCTGGTCTGCGAAAGTGCAGACCAGGCACTTAAAAGAAAAAAGGAAAAAAAAAAAAAAAAAAAGAATGTCTATCTATCTACTATCGTCGCAACGGTAAGCCGCTTTTTGATGGCACCAGACCCAATAAATAAATAAATAATCTGGCAGGGAAAAAGTTAAACACAATAATATACTTTGTTTGCCGGAGTCACCCAAGGGTCTATACTAGGCCCCATGCTTTTTTCCCCCCTCTACACCAAATCTCTTTGCAGAGAATTGCAGATCTACAGTATAAGCTAGCCGAAGTGTAATATGAGCTTCAATGGTTTGGTGTATTAATCTAAAAAAGTAACGAGTAACTAAATAAATTGCACAATATTTGCCACTGAGATGTATTGGGGAGGAAGTATGAATTATTGAAAAATACTCAAGTAGCTTAAAGCAGCAGGATGCACAAATAGTTTCTAAACACACGAACAGTGCATGGTGTAAAGTAAAGTTCTTGTAGCTAAGTAAATTTACATAAAGGAGTAGTTCACCTCCAAAATGACTTTTTTTCTATTGATTACTCATGCCATGGAGAGTAGAGTTCAATAATATTTTTTGGTTTTTGTCACATTCCTAAGACAAAAATATGATAACAATAAATTTACCCCCATTCGTTCCGGATGGGGACCCGTTTCGAAACGGGTCCCCATCCGGAATCAATGGGGGTAAATTTACTTGAATAAGATTTTTGTCTTAGGAATTTGACAAAAACCAAAAAATATTATTGAACTCTACTCTCTATGGCATGAGTAATCAATAGAAAAAACGTCATTTTGGGGGTGAACTACTCCTTTAAGGTACATTTTGAGATACTAAAGTATGTCTGATTTTCTTTTCTTTTTTCCCCTACATTTTTATCTCACGATTTTGCAACCCATTTTTCACCCAGTGCCAAGTACGTCCAATTTTCAATACTTTATAGGACTACTTCTACTCCACTACATCTCAGAGACAGATATTGTACTTTTACTCAGCTACAATCATTTCTAGGTACTGGTTACTGATTACTTTGTAGATTTAGACAAAACAATACATCAGCCGACTTCAGCCCTATTTACATTTTGGCCATTTGGATATAGCCTCACAATGCACTTTTATTTTGATGCCGATAGTTTTATACTTTTACGCAAGTACATATCGAATTCCAGACTTTTACTTGTAACAGAGTATTTCTATATCGTCACTGTCGGGCAGAAACCTCGTATCTCCAAGTTTCAAATGTAAACCTTTTTTCAGCAAGCAAAGCCCTGCTTCATCATACAAGGCCGTCACACAAAAGTAGTGAAAACAGCCGATCTACAAGCACACAACGCCTCGCAGCACAAGGCGTTGTGTGCTTGTAGATCAGCTGTTTTCACTAGTTTAAATCATTTTTAAAATGATAAATGCAAAACGAACGGTTTGGACATACACGGTTTTCACCCGACAACGACGATATATTGCAGTATTGATACTTTTACTTACAGTAAGTAAAACAATTCAGTACTTTTTCCACCACTGCACACACACACGCACACACACACACGCGCGTACACACGCGTACACACACGCACACACGCATACACACACGCGCACACACACACATGCACTTGCTGTAGCCTATTTATTCTCAGAGTGTCCCTCCCTGATGACCGGGTAGGTTGTCGGCAGAGCAGACCGGTCCAAGACATTCTACAGTTGATTTACTGTCCTACCACTACCACTGTGTAATTACACACACACACACACACACACACACACACACACACACACACACACACACACACACACACACACACACACACACACACACACACACACACACACACACACACACACTGCACTTTCTTTCTTCATTCGATCCGTACTCAGCTGATGTAAAACCATATAGAATGTAACATGCAGCTCCAATGCAAACATGTTGTTTGCATGAGAGAGAGAGAGAGAGAGAGAGAGAGAGAGAGAGAGAGAGAGAGAGAGAGAGAGAGAGAGAGAGAGAGAGAGAGAGAGAGAGAGAGAGAGATGTTTTAGGTTTTAATATACAAGCTATATAATATGCATCGTGTGAACCTTATTTCTTAGGGGCGAGGGGACATTTCAAATGTCGGTTTTATGCAAGCCTAGAACATAATTCTATAGTTTTGCTTTTCTTTTTTTACATCTGCTTATTGAAATCTTCCTTCTACTAAGCTAGGGCAATCAAATGTGTTGTGTGTCATATGTTGTGGATACGACAAAAAGAACCATTCTGCTGGTGGTTCTCAATGCCACACAGTAGTTACTACATGTACAAGTTTACTGCACTATTACTAATTACTGCAAGGAATTACAACACTATTACTAATTACTACACAGCACAGTAGTTACAACACGCTATTACCACACTGTCACTAATTAGTGACAGTAATTCATCGCGTGTTACTGAGAGAGTGCACGGCGGTTCCATTTCTACACTGTCAGAGTTAAAGTGAGTGCTGTTGAGGATGTGTGCGCGCTCCGCTCCGCTCCGCTCCGCTCCCATTTGTCCCGTCTCAAACCTGCAATTGTATTCAAGGCCAAATATAGGGGTGGGAATGCTAGGGTGGGCTGTCTCTGTGACACACAACAAAGCTACACACAAGGGTGTAGCCCTCTGCCTCGCATCCTCCCACCTAACCGCCCGCCCGGCACTGCTGGAAACACGGCCTGTGTGTGTGTGTGTGTGTGTGTGTGTGTGCGTGCGTGCGTGCGTGCGTGCGTGCGTGTGCGTGTGCGTGCGTGCGTGCGTGCACAAGCACAGTAAAATCTGCAGTGATAATTTAACTCCGAAAGTGTATATAAGGGTCCATTTGGTTACACTTGTATACGCTTTTGGTTACAAGTGGATATGCAGTAGTAGTTACAAAAGCATAAATGAACGCTGAGGAGTTTATTGTGCGTGCGTGCGTGCGTGTGTGCGTGTGTGCGTGCGTGCGTGCGCAGTGACGTGCAGAGAATGTTAAGAGAGGCAGGGGCTGACATTTCTAAAAGAGCCTTTTGGTGAAAATATCCAAAATAGCTGACCTCCAAGCTCACAACGCGTCGTCGCACCTTGGAGGTCGGCTATTTTCGATACTTGATTTCTAACCAGAGAGGGCAATTCTTTCAACATAATATGCTGCACTCAAAGTTCAGGAGAGTTTGGACGAGGCGATTCTCTTGAATGCTGCCTTCAGGTATGGCATGGAAAGAGGGCATTTGCATTTCTTTCACCACAGTATAAAAACCACATTCATGGTCTTGAGAGGGCACTTTTTTAGTTCCTAATGCACTGCGGATAAAAGGGCAGGGGCTCAAGCCCCCTTTGATGTCTATGGGTGCACGTGCCTGTGCGTGTGTGTGTGTGTGTGTGTGTGTGTGTGTGTGTGTGTGCGTGTGTGTGTGTGTGCGTGCGTGCGTGCGCGCGTGTGTGTGTGATGAGGTGAAAGTCCTCCCCACCCTCCCTCTCCTTGGTGAAGTACAGATGCCTCCCTCCTCCTCTCCGGGTCGTATTTACAGACTCCGTGTTTGGAGAGTTTTCTCAGAATCTCTCTCTCTCTCTCGTCTGCATCTCTGACCTTCAGCGTCTCCGCTTTTATCTGCCCGTCTCTGCCTCTCTTTTTGTTCCTTATCGTCGCTGTCGGAGAAAAACCTTGCACTGTTTCTCCCAAAAAAGAAAAAAAAAATGCAGATCTGCAAGCAGATCGGCTATTTTTTGGGGAAAAACCCTGCACTTTCTAAAAAAAAAATAGCCGATCTGCAAGCTCACAACGCATCGCGTCGCGATGCGTTGTGAGCTTGCAGATCGGCTATTTTTTTTTTGCTTTTTCGTTGTTCTTGTCTTGAAACCCGAGGTGAAGTCTGTCTGTGGGTTTTATGAATGTTGAACGGATGAAAAGTATTATCAGGAGCTTGTGACTAATTCATAATTGTCTGAATTTTACCATTTCCTGTGAAGACATACGAGGTTCCCACCCAGCAGCGGTGCTATCTTGTTTATGTCTGTTCATGTCTAATGGTCTCTCTGTCTGTGTTGTGAATGTTATTCACTATTTCACCTCAAATTCCAACCTCTCCTTAAGCTTTATAATCCTGTTTTATTTCACTTTCTAGACGCCTGGTTTCCTACATTTCTTTTTTTAATTATTATTATTTCAAAACATTTTCAAAAAACATTCCCCAAAAAGCTAAGAATTTCACAAAAAAAGAAAAAAAAAGAAAAATAAATGATTTTTCGAAGTAAATCGAAGAAATTCCATAAATTAAAAAAACAAATGTTTAACAAGTAGTGAAAATAGACAATCTACAAGCTGGTGAGCTTGTAGATCAGCTGTTTTCACGATAGTTCCCGGGCAAACGCCTAATCTCTCTTTTGGGTCTTGAGCTAAAAAGGTTTTGGGAACCACTGTTCTAAGACGATGTCAAATCACAGAAAACCTTCTTGGAATTCCAGTTGGAAGTATAGCCCTATCCCTTTTCTTGGACTCTGGGGTTCAATGGCAGCTGAAATAAACTCCGGGTGGGGGAGCAACGCCAGTCGTTTGATGATGGCCATGTTGTGATTTGTATGCTGCAGTTACAAGCTGGTTCGTGAGGCATGGAGCTGGAAGTTCCCTATTATTACACGGTACGGAGAAAAAAAGATGTCTTTAACCCATTCGGAACGGGTGCACATTATGGCGTATCATTATTTTATGCTTTAACTATTGAAAAATAGCAGATATACAAGCTCACAGCGCGGCACCGAGTGCCGCGCTGCGAGCTTGTAGATCTGCTATTTTTGAAAAATCGTGAACATTTGAATTTTGACCCGATTCTATAAGTGTCTTTTGAATCCTTCTAAGATTTTTTGAAAAACCCTATGTTTCTATGTCAGCAATCTGGCCAGCCATCGTCAAAGCCATCTTGAGAGACTACTATGTCAGTGGTTCTCAAACATTTTCATGTGAAGGACCCCCAACGTGATATGTATTTGGCCACGGACCCCCATCTCAGAATATTTAGTTCCAGGGAATACCCAGAAGCAACATTTTAGTTACAACCGTTCGCTTTGAAAATACATATATTCAAAGATTTGCACACATTTTCACGACTTTTTCAATAGTGAAAGCATAAAATAATGATACACCATAATGTGTGCCCGTTCTAAATCGGTTAATGTTGAGACATGGAAAGGGACATGATTATGGCTCATGAGATGCAGGGGCATCCCGATTATATGACCACCAAAACCCACGCTGAGTCACGAAGGTCACCATGAGGATGTGAATGAAATGGATATATATGCACATATACACCAGGCACGTGCACATAGACATCAAAGGGGGCTTGAGCCCCTGCCCTTTTATCCATCATAGAAAAAGTGCCCTTTCCAGACCATGAATGCAGTTTTTACTGTGGTGAAAGAAATGCAAATGCCCCATTTCCATGCCATACCTGAAGGCAGCATTCAAGAGAATTGCCATGTCCAAACTCTCCTGAACTTGAATACTGCATCTTATGTTGAAGGAATTGCCCTCTCTGTGTAGAAATCCATGCCGCACGGCGGCACGTTTTGATCTTAGAGGTCAGCTATTTTCGATATTTTCACCAAAAGGCCTTTTTAGAAATGTCAGCCCCTGCCTCTCTAACATTCTCTGCACGTCCCTACACAGAACCACTGCAACCCCATAGCAGCCCTATTCTGGAGGGGATAACGTTTAAATAGCCGATCTGCAAGCTTGTAGAGCTTTGGTGAAGTGTGAACTGAACCCCACATTGCCTCCAAAGAGTGGATCGGTATTATACCGTAGCTTGCCACCATTGATGCTTGCCACCATGACAGCTCCCAATGTAGTAAGAATGAATAAACCATTGTTGAGTGCTTAGAAAAGACGGTCTACACCAAATCCCTTTCCTAGGAATAGTGGATCTACAGTATACGCTCACGACAAACGTGTCGCAACGCGAAGCGTTACCGTGCTTTGTAGTGAATCTATTTCTACAACCAGGCTGAGGAGTTTGCGGTTGAGTTTGAATACAGACAGCACACACACAAACACACACACACACGCGCACGCACACACACACACACACACACACACACACACACACACACACACACACACACACACACACACACACACACACACACACACACACACACACACACACACACACACACACACACACACACACACACACACACACAGAACCAACAGGTCTGGTGTGGCGGCGGTGGCGTCCCCGTGCAGCAGCCATCGTCACACAGCCGTCTCCCCTCCCCGCCGAGCACAATGAGTAGACATCAGGCTAATTTGTCTGATGAGCAGGGGAGGGCACCTGGCACTCCTCCACCCTACCTCCACCCCCGCCATGAGCACACTCCTGAAATATGCAGCGTGTGTGTGTGTCTGTGTGCGTGTATCAGTGTGTGTGTGGTGTGTGTGCGCCTGTGTGTGTGTGCGTGTGTGAGAGAGAGAGACAGCAGCTACACCTGTGAGTCACCTGTGTGTGTCCAAGCCCCTGACACGTCCATCATCTGTCACCCCCCCCCCCCCCCGCGCCCGCCCCGCTCCCCAGCCCCCGCGCCCCCCCCCCCCCCCCCCCACACACACACACACACACACGCACACACACACACACAGACACACACACGCACGCAGGCAGCAGCGAGAGTATAAGATGCAGGGTGGGGCGGTGGGTGGGGTGTGGTGGTGGGCTGCCAAGGTGCAAGACACCACCTGCCCTGCTTTAATTTTCACCTCCCCACCGCGACTCCTGCCCACTCGTGACACACGTGACCTCCTGCTGGGCCACGGCGCTCCTCTTTTTTCTCTCTTCCTCGTCTGCTCCTTCCTTCCTTCTCCTTCACTTCTTCACTTCTTCTTCTCCCCTCTGGGCTACTTCTGCCCTCTCCTCTCCTCTCCTCTCCTCTCCTCTCCTCTCCTCTCCTCTCCTCTCCTCTCCTGTCCTCTCCTCTCCTCTCCTCTCCTCTCCTCTCTCCTCTCCTCTCCTCTCCAACTCGTTCTGCTGTCACCCTTCACTCCTTTACTTTTCATTCCTGTTCATTATTTTCCTTTCCTTCTGTTTCCTTTCCTTTCCTACTATTTCCTTTCCTACTATTTCCTTTCCTACTGTACTATTTCCTTTCCTTTCCTACCATTTCCTTTCCTATTATTTCCTTTCCTACTATTTCCTTTTCTTTCCTACTGTTTCCTATCATTTAATTTAATTTCTGTTTCCTTTCCTTTCCTTTCCTTCTTTCCTTTCCCTTTTATTTTCCATAAGTTATTTTCCCTTCCAATATGCTTTCATTAACATTTCCTTCCCATTCCCTTCTCCTCATATTAGGCTATATCTCCTTCTTCTTCTACAGTATGTAGTATTTCTTCCCAAACATTTTCATGTCCAGACCCCCAGATGGCAAACGGGTGACGACTTGGGATGGATCTGACCATAAGTCAAGCGGTACTGACGACAGCACATGTTGAGGGGCGATAGAGTTACCATTCTGTCCCTATACAAGGACATAGGGGACATAGCGGACAGCCGGACATCGCAACGTTCGGCACGGCGACTCACTCACCTAACGGCTCGCTCGCCGGTACCTCTTGTGGCTCAAGGCGGCTGTAGACGTGGGGCGTCACACAGGAACCAGACGAGAAGATGAAGCAGGAACAAGATGACCTGAAACGAAAAGAAGAAGAGGAGAAAAACAAGGATCAAGACAGTGACGCTGAGGCAAGAGGGTGAGGAGGAAGAGGATGAAGATGAGGAGTAGGAAGATGAAGATGAAGATGAAGAGGAGGCTCCTCTACATCATTAGCAGATCTACAAGCACACAATCGCGAGGCGTTGTGTGCTTGTAGATCTGCTAATGATGCTGCTAAGGCATTTCCGTCGTTTCAACTGTTTTAGAGGAGCCTTTTACGTCTTGGGTACTTTGATCACATTTATCCCAAGAAGTCATACTGTAGTACCATTTGGAAGTGAGAGTATGTGTCAAGATGTCAAGATTTCTTTTCCTTCGAAAATAGCCCCAAAAAGTAACTTGTTTAACTGTTCCTCATTTTTGCCAGGGACCCTCTGGTACCCCCTCAAGGCCCCCTGGGGGGGCCCCCAGACCCCACTTTGAGAACCAGCGCTATATAAACTAATGCAAACATCCAGAGGGGGCGTAATAATGGTGCAAAACTGGCCTGCATCGAATCTACAGACTGACAAATGGACAGCAACACCAAAACCACCATTTAAGACATTTAGACGCCACTGTCAGGTGCACAAAGCCGATATACTTTTCAGGAAATTAAAAAATAAAAAATTAAATAAACATTTGCTCCAATGGATCTAATGTAGTTATTATTTACTCACAAGTTCTAGCTATTACTTTTCATCGGTTCATCTACATGCTCTAATTGTGTAGACTTCTTGTAAATAAAGTATTGCAGGTTTAGTCAGGAACACTCACCTCTAAGCAGATTTAAACATTTATTGCATAAAAGGAATACGGTTAAGTGGCGTTAATGAGCTCTGCGTTCGGAGATGTTCCCTGAATCTTGTGCATGCTTTTTGAGCATGTTAAGCAAAATCAGGGAACACTAAGCAATACCACCCATAGGGATACAATAGCAGAACAATAGCAATGGGGCTGTTAAGTCTGACATCATTTTGTAGGCAGAGGAGAACTTTTGGGGCCAAAAGGCTCCAGTGCCCGTGAATCTTGTAACTATTTTTACTATTTACTAATTTTTCTTCTCTTTGTTGTTGAAAGGAAAGTGGTAGAATTATACTTTAGTCGTTATTTTTGTCTCGGATCTGTTGAAATAGCGAGGGACACATATTGATAATAAATCTGCTTGGAGGTCTGACTACAAAATGATGTCACAGCTTAAAAGCCCCATACATTGACATGCAACTTAGTCAAAATCACTATTTGAGCTTAACAACATCGACATGTAACTCAATCAGATAATCACGTATTTTAGCTTAGCCAGACTGATCGTGCAAAGGTGGAGGAGGCAGCTAGCAGCGAATGATTCCGAAGCTTCGGAAGCCAAGTAGAGAAAGCAAGCCTTATTTAAAGGAGCCTTCCCTACTGATTGAGAGCTTTGATTTGAGTATGGCAGTCATGTGACGTAAATGACCAGCAGATATGAGAATGAAGAATGAGAACAGAGCTGACTGACAGCTGACTACAGCTGGGCGGGACGACTCCTCTGTCCTGCATGAATTAACGCTGACGCTTCAATTTAACTCTTGGCGTAAAGTGAAACCAAATTTGGTTCCATTTTACACTCTCAAGAGTTAAAGATCTATGGGTCCATTTGGTTACCAACAATCCATCATTTAGCTGGGGACCACATGGAACCCCCTCAAGTACCACTGGTGGTCCCCGGACCACTGGTTGAGACCCACCGCAATATAGAAGTGTTCTCCTTAGTATACTGTACTTATTTCTCCATGCCTGTCCTTTATACTGTATTCTTTACTTCTCCATCTCCTCCTCCCCATCGTCTCCTCTCCTCCAGGGGCGTCACAAGGGGGGGGGGGGGGGGGGGGGGGGGGAGTGGGACTGCGTTACTAGGGCCCAAGGTGGAGGGGCCTTCATTATTTTATACTATAGCTATTGAAAAATATCAGATATACAAGCTCGCAGCACGGCAACGAGTGCCATGCTGCAAGATCTGCTATTTTTGAAAAGTCGTGAAAATGTCTGCAAATCTTTGAATATATGTATTTTTTAAGCGAACATTAATGTAACTCAAATTTTGCTTCTGAGGGGGTCCCTGGAACTAAATATTTTGAGGTGGGGGTCCGTGGCCAAATACATATCATTTTGGGGCTCCTTCACACGAAAAAGTTTGAGCAAACTGACACTGACTAGAAACATAGGTTTTTACAAAAAGAACCTTAGAAGGATTTGAAATATTCAAAGACAAAAAATAGCGACACCGAGTGCCACGCTGCGAGATTGTATATCTGCTATTTTTCAATAGTTACAGCACAAAATAATGCGTAATAATGCGTTCCCAGTTCCTATGAAGAACATTCATGGGGGGCCCGCAGTGAATTCTTGTACCCAGGGCCCAGAATTTGGTGCGACACCCCTGCTCGTCTCCTCTCCTCCCTGCCTTTCTAGTCACCATGCAGTATAAAAAGTTGCTGCATGCATGCGTCGCTGCATAATGCTGCACACATGGCTCACCACGGGCCTGTAAGTAACATCTATTGGGGCCGCATCTGTGGCCGCCACGCGCGTTTCCGCGTGTGTGTATAGTGTTTACACACTTACAGTATGGATGCTTGTCTGGCGTTCATGCTAGGCTACGTGCGCGCGTGTGTTACACACATTCGTGTGTGTGTGTGTGAGAGAGACAGAGTGACACTACACACACATACAGATGCAGTATGTGTCCGTGAAGCATGTACTGTAGGCTACTGTATGTGCGCGTGTTTACGGTGCGTCCGCGTGTCCAAATGTCGTCAAGCGATGAGCCCCCTTCAGTAGTGCGTATATAGGCTAGGCACGCACGCGTGCGTGAGCATGCGAGCGCGTATGTGTGTGTGTGTGTGTGTGTGTGTGTGTGTGTGTGTGTGTGTGTGTGTGTGTGTGTGTGTGTGTGTGTGTGTGTGTGTGAGAGTCTCATCAGTTGATGAGGTGTTTACTAGGTTCAGTCTCTAGCCTGGAGGGAGCCCCCGTGTCTCTCCCAGCCACCAGTCACCACACACAGGAGTAATTGGCCTCTTCACACTGCTAGCTTCATTACCTCCATGCACCTCCATTTGCAATGCAGAAACCGCGCGCTACCCGCCTTGCCACACAGTATATGGAATGAATGCATAAACAGTTTTTCCGGGGTTCAATATTCATATTTTTCGGGAGGAGGAGGTGCGGGGTGAGGGGGGGGATTAATTTTGAGTTTTAGGGTGAGCTGCTAACAGCAGGTGAAGTGTTTCCAACAGCCAGCAAACGGGAGCCGTTATGCTATCATACTGTATGATATGTACGATGATGATATTCTGTAGCGGTTTCAGCATGGGGGGGCCCGTTGATTGTTTTACTGTAGATCAGGGGTCTTCGACAGGGGGTCCGGGACCCCCAGGGGGTCCTCAGAGTTACTACAGGGGGGCCGCCAAATCTTTGTGATAGGATCATTCTTTTAAATTAACAACTTCAACCCTCGCATCCCTATTCTGAGGAGAACTTTAGCCAAAAATAGCAGATCTACAAGCTCTAGCGCAAGGAGTTGAGAGCTTGTAGATCGGCTATTTTCGGCAAATAGTTGGTGTAGAGGTAAAAAAAGAGCAGACCAAGTACAGAGTGAAAGTCATCTCTCTCTCTCAGCTAAGGGGTCCTTGGCCTGAAAACGTTGAAGACTCCTGCTGTAGATTTCTAGTTAGTCATCAGTCTGTCATTAGGTTAGTTGGTCAGTCCTAACTTGTGTACCTGTAAGTCTGTCTCCCATATGTTTCTCAGATTTCTGTTCAAATACAAATCGGAAGTGACGCTTCCCAATTGCTATAGTGTATAATATTAGTATAATAACTAAGGGGAATGAGCACTGCAGTCGCTGGTTCGATCCCCATATGCCACGCGGCTCCTCCCGGCTTGGTGGCAAATTGTCCTTGACCAAAACACTGAACCGTTACCACTCCTGGTCTCGCACGGTTTCCCTCATGCTATCGTCTGTGTGTGAATGTTAGACAAATTATAATGCAGACTTCAAAGCAGTGTTGATTTTGTCGACTCAAACTATCACGAAAATCCTTCGTTGGCTACCTTTTTTCACAGACGAAAAAGTAAATTTAAACAAAGCTATGAAGACCAAATATACTGGCAATTTTGTCAACACATAAAAACTAAACTAAAATGTTTGGGAGGACAAAACAAGTCATCATGGGTGTGTGTTCAGGCGTCATTGGCATGCAGCTAAGTGAAAATCAGACATTTCAATGCCATCACGGCCCGCCAACAATATGTTTTTTTGTAGACTAAATCAACTGTATTTAGTCGAATAAAACTATACGTTAACTAAACGTTATATGACTATGACTAAAATGTAATCAAAGTTTGCTGTCAAAATCAAACATTGCATCCTAGAAATGCAGACAAACGGTTCCAACCCTCTCCCTCAACCTAATATGAGCTGACATTAACTGAAAGTACCAACACCCAAAGACCAGCTGATTAGACAGCATCTGCACCAAGTCCAACTTTAGGCATTCACACCTAATGCTCACTCTTAAGGACAGGGATGTGCAGAGAATGTAGAGGCAGGGGCTGACATTTCTAAAAGGGCCTTTTGGTGAAAATATCAAAAATAGCCTCCGAGCGTCACAGCTTATTCCTTGTCTGGAGAGGGCACTTTTTACAGACGGGTAAAAGGACAGGGGCTCATGTACACAACGCCTCGCACCGCGAGGCGTTGTGTGCTTGTAGATCTGCTGTTTCCACTACTTTTGTGCGACGGCCTTCTACGACGAAGCAGGGCTTTACTTTGCAAAAGAAACATTTGAAACTTGGAGATACGAGGTTTCCACCCGACAACGACGATATGCACACGCTGGTCTGGCGGATTCGCTGCATGAGATGGAGTCAAACAGTCTGTCCTGTGTGTGTGTTTATCCAACAAAAACTTCTCTCTCCCCTGCAGTATCTCCTGTAACTCTCTCCTAATTCCAGCATGCAGATTGTGCCTGGGGGTTGCCCCCTCCTTGCTCCAGACACCGTGGCTGTTTAAAACACCCGAGCGCGTGGTCCCTGTACATCCGGCCACTGCATCTGCTCCTCTCTAATGATCTCTGGCACGTCCTAAACAGACAACCTATACAGCACAGCAGAGACCCAGCCTCCAGTTTGAGCGGAACGTTATGTGCTGGACAAAGAACTTAACCCCAGTATACTAGAGTCAGAGACAGTGTAGGGGAGAGCCTGTACGATTGTAACGTTTTTCACTTTTCACTCTTTTAGAGCAGGTGCCTTTTCAGGCCGGTACCCCCAAAATAATCATATTTTATCTGGGGACCCCCGTCCACCCTGACGAGCACTAAGAGTTGAGGCATTACATTTTGTATAACACAGTTCTATTGTGAAAATAGCAGATCTACATGCTCAGATGTTGTGAGCATTTGTTATTTTCACAATTTATGCCTCTAATATTTGACAATTTGGCCAATGTTTAATTTGTAATTTTAGAGGTATTACGCTCTATACACTTAAACATTATTTTGGTTTGTTTACTGTTGAGTGAGAAAACAATGTTTCACATTATTTTGACCCCCAAAATAATTTGGGGACCCCCCTGGGGGTCCCAACCCACAGGTTGAGAACCACTGTTTTAGAGATCCTTTTACCTATAATATTTTCAGGCAAAGGACCTTCACATGTCTGCTATCATAAACGTTTTTCAATTAGCAAAACAGGTCATGAGTTATTAAACCAAAAGTAGACACTGCTCCGATGTTACAGTTAATTTTAAGTGCATATAGGACTAATTGTACAACAGCATGATTTACAAATGTAACACAGCTAAAAAGAATGCATTAATTAATTAATTATATTTCATTCAAGAAAGTTTTTTTTACATTGTTTTCATGCTAAGGATGTGATAAGACACTGAACATAAGGACATTATTAAATATCACTGCAATTTTTCTGCAACTCGGTTTAGCCTGATTGAAAATTCTTCTTGCTTCCTGGGCACGTTCATTACGGCACTGGTCACATACTGATGCGATGATGTCTTGATGGCATTGACCAATCAAGAGATAACGTGCATGTTACAATTATGACGTGTTACAAATGAGGCGGCTCTCCCCGACTACTACTCAAATATTACTCCGTGTGAAAGTGTGAAGTGAAAGTTAGATTCCCTCCGGGGACCACCAGTGGTACTTGAGGGGCTTCCAGGTGGTCCCCAGCTAAATGATGGAGAGTTGGTAACCAAATGGACCCATATAGACCCTTAACTCTTGAGAGTGTCAGATTTGTACTTGAGTTTCAATTAAAAATACATACAGTATTCAAATGTGCCGAGTTTCTTTTTTTAATATCAATGTATTGCTGAATTAAAAATGTGTAAATCTTTTCCCAGACATTTTCCACAAAAAAAAAAAATCAATAGTAGTGAAACTAAGTAACTGATCTACTGGCCTGGCATGTTTCATGATGCGACAGGTTGTGAGCTTGTAGATCAGTTATTTTCACTACAGTATATTTAAAATATACCTCAAGTGGTTAATTCATAATGCATCTTTTCCCTTCCTAAATGTCAAAAGTCAAAAGTCAAATATTTGTCTTTGAAATGTAACAAAGTGGACTTAGTTACTGTCTACCACTGACCATTACGAAGATTGTTTTTACAGTTGATGATGCACCAAAATCTAAAATTATACACATTTCAGTCTTCTCTCTCAGAGGCCACGATGTTGTCCAGGAATATAACTGCAGTTTGGCTCATTCAAAACAAGAAATTCACATTTAAATAAACACGTTGATGGTGAAAGCTCTGTCCCTTTGGGACACTTGGCCATGTGCGGTAACAAGCCTTGCATCATTCTCTCAAGTCACATTCTGTTAGCTATCATATCGTCTCTGCATGACTGTCTGGCAGAAAAACCTTGTAACTCTATTTTGGCTTGTAATAATTATGCGACTTTTACCTAATGTCTTGTAGATTAGTGTCCTGCTTCATCATACAAGAGCGTCACACAATAGTAGCATTGTGAGCTTGTAGATCAGCTATTTTCACTATTTATAAAATGTTTTTTTATTTTGTATTCATAATAACGGAAACAAAGGTCCAGTTTTAGACATACAATGTTTCCACCGGACAGCATCAGTATTATGTTTTTTTTATATATATATATATATAAATATATATATATCGTCGTTGTCGGGTGGAAACCTCGTATCTCCAAGTTTCAAATTTGTACATTATTTCGCAAAGTAATGCCCTGCTTCATCGTACAAGGCCGTCGCACAAAAGTAGTGAAAACAGCAGATCTACAAGCACACAACGCCTCGCGGTGCGAGGCGTTGTGTGCTTGCAGATCGGCTGTTTTCACTACTTTAAATCATTTTTAAAATGAAATAATGCAAAGCGAACTGTTTGGGACATACAAGGTTTTCACCCGACAACAACGACATTTTGCTTTCTACTAAATGAAAAGTGTCTCCAACAGAGGGGTGTTTAAACAACCTTGGACCAAAGGAGTGAAGGCTGCCTTTTCACTCCTTTGTGTTTGAGCCAAAGCCGTTGCACATCGCAGGCGTTCTATATTTCACTGGTGTCTTATCTTCCTTGTAAAAAAAAAATAAAGAAGCTCAAGCTAATGGCACAGCCCACACGCTGGCCAGGTCACTGCACGGTTTTAAAACGCTTGGTGGAACATTAGAATGTATTGGGGCGCCCGTGGGTAGCAGCCTGCTCACGGAAAGTAACAGGCTAGATGAATTCCAGGGGAGTGTTTTTTGAAATGTTTGACTCCAACAATATGTAATTGACTTATAGTACTATGAGGTTTATGGCTAGATGATTATTATTATTATACATTTTCTCATGCCTTCCTGGCTACGGATTTACACTATGTTTGATAGCTCTCTGAGTCTTTTTATTTATTTTATCGATATTAACCTTTGTATTACTTATATTACCATTGTGTATGTGGTTATTTTTTGTTGCCTTTATTTTTATTTTTTGTGATCCACATGTTTCTGTCTATAGCAATAACACAAAAATATTTGATAAAAAAAACATATAGATACATACTAGGGCATTAACGACTTGTGATTTTTGCAAGTCGACCCTACTCAGTAAAAATCTTCACATTTCTAAAATGACAAATTAAACATTGTCCAAATTGTCAAATATATAGAGGCAGAAATTGTGAAAATAGCCGATCTACATGCCCACAATGCCTCGCGTTGCGAGGCGTTGTGAGCATGTAGATCTGCTATTTTCACAATAGAACTTTTTTTTTTTTTTTAAACTTCGACTTTCGACTTTCTCTGGTGGGAGTCGACTTGTGTAATGAAGTCGACTGAGTCGATTTGTCGACTTTTTTGTTAATCCCCCAATACACATAATGAATTAAACATTATTACAAGGTCAAATTGGAGCTCTGTGTCGGAAGGCACTGAAGTGGTGACTTGCAAAGTGATGAGAACCCACTGCTATACGCTATCATAGCTCCTGGTTATACTGCATGTAGCAACGGAAGGGTTTTGGTTAAAGTCATGGGTGAATCTCTGTTAACTGGGTCATGAAAGGCCAGCTCGCCCACGGCTCAGCCTGGTGTGTTGTACAGCCATATTCCTGAAGCTGGATAACAAGGACAATAATGTGCTTTCTGAGCTCTGGGCCTCTACCCAAAGGCTTGTTTATTCACTACAGGCAACAACACTAAATAAAACAATAGCACATCTACGTGCTTACAATGCAACACTTTGTGAGCTTGTAGATCGGCTATAGAGGGTATGTGCATGACATCATCATCATATCCGGAAGTTATGCGAGAACGCCTACTGAGTGGCAAAAAAACTACTTTCTGGCCTTGACAGCCCATGCATCCAAACAGAAAAGTCCTATCTGATTGCATTAAACAACATTAAACAACGTTAAACTCACTTTGCCACTCGATTTGCCATTCACTTTATGCATGCGCATAGGCCTACCCTCTATTTCCAGTATTCACCATATGGTGGGAAAAGTAAACTCAAGTATCAATACTGCAATGTAGAAATTCTCTGTTACAAGTAAAAGTCTACAAGCCTGTGAGGTTGTAGATCGGCTATTCACCATACGCTCAATCAAGTAAACACAGTGGTTAAATGAAATAAAAGTGAATCTATAACCCATCATGACCATTGATGATGGCAAATGAGATCGGTAACGAGCAGTGGTTCTCAAAGTGGGGTCGGGGTCAACCAGGGGACCTTGGGTGTTCCAGGGGGTCCCCGGCTGATTACTTTGCTACTATAGTTTCACAATCTGTTTAACCGATTTAACCCCATTTTATACTTTGGTTATTCAAGAAATTAAACCAACAAGCTCTATCTACAGCCTGAATGAAACAGTGTGGAATCATTTTGATTTTACTTTTAAATGCATCTTCTCTCACGCGGGTCCCTGGCACAAAAGCTTTTCAGATGGGGGTCCACAGCCACACACATATGAAGTTTGCGGGTCCTTGACATGAGGAATGTTTGAGAAGTACTGACGCAGAGGCGTCAATTGGGTATGGCAAGGTATGGCACCTGCCATACCTTGGCTACAGGGGAAAAAAAATAAAATGTACTTATTAAAATAAATTCATGATGCATTTTGCTAAGGTATGGCAACATGACTGGTGTCTTGCACGCGCGCCATACCTTAGCTTTTACTGAACTAACGCCATTGTGTAACGGAAGTGAATCGGACCTCCCCACCCAGGCTTCGAACCCGGGCCTCCCACATGAAAGTCCAATATCTTAACCATCGCTCCAAAGGGATATCCCCATGGAATGTGGGAGATACTAGACTTTTGAGGCTTCAAGGCTGGGTCTGCGACTCTCTCCGCCACTCTCACCCCCTTTTGACCTCCTCCTACGGGGAAGCCCGATCCGGGTCACAGCACCATTGTAACGGAGGTGAATCGAACCTCCATACCCGGGCTTCGAATCCGGGCCTCCCACGCGAAAGTCCAATATCTTAACTTAACCATCGCTCCAAAAGGATATCCCTATGGAACGAGGGAGATAGTAGACCTTTTAGGCTTCAAGGCTGGGGCTGCGTCTCTCTCCGCCACAACTGCACTGACAATGTGTTCAAGTTCCTCTTCAGTGTCATGACTTAACATCAGAGAAATGCACCTTATTTTGTGAGGGTGGTCATGGGTTATTTTAGTCTGGGTTGGGTGGCTTTGGCCTGGCCTTGCCTTGCCTGGCTGGACTGTGAGAGAGCAGGAAGCTAGAGGACTAGGTCAGTGTCTCCTGGGGTGTGAGAGCCAGGTCGTCACCAGTAGTCTGTGTGCTTCTCAGCAGAGCTGGAAAGAGCAGGGCATGGGAGGGGTGCAGGGACACAGGAGTAGAGGATGAGGGCATGGAAATAAAACTGCTGAGAGTGTGTGTGAGGGTGTTGGCTGGTCCGTCGTACACACACTCATCCAGACATGTGTGCAGTGTGTGTGTGTGTGTGTGTGTGTGTGTGTGTGTGTGTGTGTGTGTGTGTGTGTGTGTGTGTGTGTGTGTGTGTGCGCGCGTGCGTGCGTGCGTGCGTGCATGCACGTGTGTGTGTGTGTGTGTGTGTGTGTGTGTGTGTGAAATCCTCAGTGTTGAGTCTCTCTCAGAGTTACAAATTAAATTAACACTTAAGATTTTGACATGTATAGTATGTGTGTATGTGTTTCTAGCTCTCTTCTCTCTCTCTCTCACACACACACACACACACACACACACACACACACACACACACACACACACACACACACACACACACACACACACACACACACACACACACACACACACACACACACACACACACACACACACACGCGCGCGCGCACACACACACACACACACACACACACACACACACACACACACACGCTTATCAGTTTCCTCTTGTGAAGTCTAGTCCAACAGGAAACAAAGGAGGAAGTGCTCTTGCGTCACCATGACGATAACCTCAACTGGTTCTTAGTTCCACGGCTGCTATGGCAACCACCGAGAGGTCCCACGACCATGCGCCCCCCCCCCCCCCCCCCACACACACACACACATTACACACACACACACACTTTTTGAGCGGTGGTCACACCGTCTCCTATACGTGGCCGTGTGTGTGGGTATCCGTCCGTCCGTCCGTCCGGCCGTCCCCCACACACACACACACACACACACACACACACACACACAGGGGGCACACGCACGCATGCACACACACAAACACACAAGTCCCCCCCCAATCCACCCCCCCCCCCCTCACACACCCCCTCCCCCCCCAATCCACCCCCCCCCCCCCACACACACACACACACACAGGGGGCACACGCACGCATGCACGCACGCACACGCACACAGGGGGGGGGGTTGGTGGGTGGGTCACTCACACACACACACACACACACACACACACACACACACACACACACACACACACACACACACACACACACACACACACACACACACACACACACACACACACACACACACACACACACACACACCACCGCTCAGTTCACACGGGTGTGATTTTAATACAATGCCACAGCCTTGATTAAAGGTAAATGAAGGACATCTTCGTTCCTACAGTATCGCTACACACACACGCACACACGCGCACACACACACACACACACACACACACACACACACAGGGTCATGACCGAAAGAACAAGTGGCCGAAATGAGTTTTCTCAGACGGGTGGCCGGCCGCTCCCTTAGGGATAAGGTGATGAGTTCAGTCAGCTGTGAGATACTTGGAGTAGAGCCGCTGCTCCTTCACTTGGAAAGGAGCCGGCTAGAGGTTGTTCAAGTATCTATGGATGCCTCTCGAATGTCTCCCATAGAGGCCCTCTAGGCATGTCCCACTTAAGCCCCATGCATTCTCCACTTTTAGGTGATAAGGTTATCACCTTTTAGGTGGAAACGTTATCACCTAAAGAGTGATTTTGAGCGTCCAAAATCACCGAGTGATAAAATTCCCACCTAAGATGTGATAACTTTATCACCTAATGGTGGATTATGCTTGGGCCTTGAGAGGAGACCCCCTGGCAGACCAAGGTGGGGGTATTATATCTCAAACATCTCATGGTTCCCCCAGGATCAGGGGCGTCAGGGGTATGCAGCTGTCATACCCTGGGTCCAGGGGGGAAAATAAAAGTTACTTTTAAATATAAATCCATGAATGTCTCTTTGTCTATCTGCGCTGGTAGACGATCTACATGCTCACAACGCCTCGCAGCGCGAGTCGTTGTGAGCATGTAGATCTGCTATTTTCACAATAGAACCGTGTTATCCAAAATGTAATGCCTATTTTCCATGAGGACTCCCATCTTTGCCATACCCTAGCTTTTGCTGAACTGACGCCACTGCCCAGGATGAAGTGGCTAATGATGCCTGGGAAAGGGAAGACGGATGGATGGATTGTAAAAGAACATTTAATTTAATGTACCTTATTAATCCCACAGGGGAAATTCAGCTTCACCCAGCTGTTGGCTACTCAGGTGGTCGTATTGAGCGCTCGGGGGAAAGGATTTAAGGTTGTGTCTTGCACACCTCGACACATATAGCTGGGGCCGGGAATCAAACATGGCTGGGAGCTTCTGTTTCCCAAGTGGCCACTCTATCAGCTATCCTCTAAAAATTCAATAATAGAACGACAAAACTACGCTACAAAAAGAAAATCATGACTGGCGTACCTACTTGTACCTAAGTGTAAAGCCAAATACAAACCTGAAACATGTTATAGAACATTAAAGACTTGTGAGTGAGTGACATACAATAACATGACCACATTTTGAAATCCCCAAATGATCAAATTTGAAACAATCAATAATCATGATGAACTTTAGGTTACAGGATAAGAACGGCATTTTGTAAAGACATTTTTAGTGCGCTTTCCAATCCAGTTTCAATTGCACATGCACAGTACGTACACACACACACACACACGCATGCACACAGGCTGACTACACACACTTTATTTTAATCTAATCTAAAGGGGCCATCACATGTGTGCCTTTAATGTCTTACTCAGAAATAAAGACTCACACAGGGTATTTTACACCACCTCCTCCACATGGAAGATTGACGAGTGAGTGTGCAAGACGAAGGACTTGGAGGGAGTTTGTCAGTGATTTGTGCCGTTTGCTATGAGAATGTATAACATTGCATTGGGTCATTATTGCTCAACTTTTGCGGCGTACAACTGACTATACATCCACTCTGTTGTCATCTGTACCGTTAACTGAGGTTTGTGCTAATGTCACAACAACTATAGGCGAACCTACCTTCTTGTTCTGCATCAGGCACCAGTGGAGTGAAATCCATTTTCTCAAGTACAATTTTCAGTACTTTCAGTACCTCTACATCTCAGAGGCAAATATTGTAATTTCACCCCACTACAATTATATGAAAGTTACTAGTTACTTTGTAGATTTTGATATATATATATATATCAAAATATCTATACACATTTTGGCCCAGCCCTGCTGGGCCCCAGACCAAATGTTGAGAAACAGTGCTTTTTCTTACACCTCTTTCCACAAACCACAGATTGTGACATCATTCTGAACTTCAACTGTCAACCTGGATGCTATCATCAGCACCCTATGCTGCTGAGAGCCAGACATGCCGTGTCACAGTTATTAGGCCTACATAATCACTTCACTGCAATTTACTACTTGAACTAATCACACTTTCTTTTGCATAGTCGTTATAGAATCATTTCCATTCCTTTGTATAGAATCAGCTGATGGAAAATGAAAAGAAATATACTATTTTCATCATTTTCATTTTCATCCATGCTCTTTTAACCACCTGTTTATCCATTTTCAAATGGGCCTATTTTGGACATAGCACATTATTGATTTAGGTTTATTGGCACCGGCCATCGTCAGTCACTTCTTTCTTTGTATATTTGAGTAATATGCTTTATACGGTATCTAAATAATCTGAAACAACACATATCGCAAGTGGGCCTCCAAATAATTGGCTAAGCACTTTCATATTAAGTCTATTGTAAAAAAATTACATTCAAACCGTAAGTGAGTTTTCATTGTGATACCAAATAAATAAGAACTGACAGTATTTTAGTGCCATTGATCCAAGTCGGAAAACAACGATTGAGCAATCGATCATTCAAATGGTTGCTCTGAAAATGCACGTAACCCGCACAACATGCTTTTGAGATCGTCTAGAGGGCCCTGATCCAGAAAGGACTGAGAACCAGTGTTAATTTTGACAGCAAATCTTGATTCAGTTTAGTCTTTTGAATACATTTTCATTTAGTTTGAGTCACATTAAAGTCATTTGAAAAGCTTTAGTTTTAGTGGACACAAACACTGCAGGTGTCATCTGCAGTTGATTTTGACATATGTATCTTGTCGGGCCTTGATTTAATGGCTGATTTTATACTTGGTTGCATGCTGAAAATAGCTGATCTTGTAGATCTGCTATTTTCAGAGCACAGCACCGGAGCGCAACCAAACATAACATGGCTTTAGATGAGAAGCAGTACAGTAACTCATCAACGCCAGTGAACGCCGCTGAGAAGCTTGATGTCACTCAGCCGAGTCCTGCTGCTCCATGGAATCGATTGGAACCAAAACTCAAATTAAATCCTCCCATTACCGTCTGGTTACAGCAATGAGTAGCAGCCCTTCCAGACGACGACACTGCATGTCCCCAGGAGCTGGCATCACCTTGCTTAACCAGCCGTCAGAACAAGCAGCATCCGAAGCACCCAGAAACTAGATAAAACTCCCTATCCAGTTTTTAACTGTTCCGTAACAGGTTTCACCCTCACTGATCAGTTGACCACATTCATGTTCAAAGAAATAACAATAAGGTTTCTGTATTCACCGTGTATGATCTTGTCTCAGAGGAGCAGTAAATTTCCCTTGACAGATAAGGCTACATACACATACAATATGTACGCACACAGAGATGAACATGCATGTGCATTCACGCAAAGGTGCACACGCAAACACGCAAATACACGCACGCACACACACACACACACACACACACACACACACACACACACACACACACACACACACACACACACACACACACACACACACACACACACACACACACACACACACACACAAACGTGTAGCCACATACCCACAGTACACTGTATCTTCTGCAGGATAATCTTCCCCAGATAATAAGGGGCTGCAGTGAACATGAACAGTTCGACTGCAACTCTGGCTCGTGTGAATTCGCGTACTGAACAACAGTATGTTTGTGTACTCTATGTTCCAATAGGCCTACAGTACATGTAACTGTGTCCTTGAATTTATGTCTGTGTCTGTCTGCCTGTTATTGCCTGTGTGTGTGTGTGTGTGTGTGTGTGTGTGTGTGTGTGTGTGTGTGTGTGTGTGTGTGTGTGTGTGTGTGTGTGTGTGTGTGTGTGGGGCGAGCATACGGTAAGTGCTTTGTGCTCGGGGTGAGAGAGGAGCAGGTCTGGTTTGGGAGGTCCCAGCGTGGCCTGTTCTGCCGTCGGCCACAGCCTGACACGCAGGGAGACCAGGTGATTAGTGTGTTCCACACACACACACACACACACACACACACACACACACACACACACCTATACTGGTAGATGTGGTTTAGCAGGACCCTTTAGCTCAAACCTGCGGTTTACAACATTAGCAGGACACCACTTTCCACTTGCTTTACTAATATGTGGAGCATGTCAAAAAATCTATTTTGAGCCATAGAACACATATTTCACTTCAAAAGTTGAATAAACTCAACACAACTCAAGTTTTAACAATCTGACAAAATCCTACATTAGGAGGACATTAGATAATTAGGTTCTAAGCTCCGCCCATGTGAATTAACAGGACTAACTACATTAACAGGACAGCTGCAATTAAACACATGAAAATATGTCACTGCAGGGTATTTAAGGGTCAAATGTGATTAAATGTGACATAGCTAAACACAAACAAGGCATTCTATTGATGTTTTTAAATCTCTTCTTAAGACACATTTGTTTTTTCGCTGGCTTTTAATGTTCCTTAATTTTCCTGCGCAAATCGCTACACAGTATGTCTACACTCATGTCATCAACATGGATCTGTCCCATATAGCGCCCCCATCAGGCCGATTTTTTCAAACACATTTTTGGACACTGCTCCTACAAATTTTGCCCTAAAATCACGAAAATCGGTACACCCCACATTCTCTGAGCCAACCAAAACTATACATTGTCCACACAACTAGGAACCAATGCCAGTTACATCCGTCTTTGTGTATACATGTGACCTGACGGTCGCTTATCTCCCGATTAGGGAGTCTTACTGGTAGGCCTGTTTGTCATTTATGCACCATGTACAGCACTTCGGTCAATGTCTCTTGCCTACAGTGGTGTGTTACTGTTTCAACACCTGACTTGCCCTCAGGATCAACCATACAAGTGGAATATAAGCCAGTAAACATGCAGGACTGGAATGACATCGATACAAAGCTCACTAACTAAGTGTTGTTGGTGCCACTGAGATGGTAAACTACAATTCAATGCAATATGACTACTGTGTGTGACTTAGCAGGCCTGAGAACAGGCTGAGAGATGTGATTTCAACATCTTCAATGTTGAGCTACTGTTAATAAAGTTCTGCAGTGAACAAACTAGCATTTTCATCCATCTTGGTCGAAGGGGGACATTGAAAATGTCATGACTGAGGGGTCAATAGACTTAAGCTTTGTGAAGTTAACTTTACAGCTCGTCTGTTATTCTTGACTTCTTTAGAGATTTTCATAAGAGATTTACTGGAAGGGTTATAAGACCAAAAACTATAGCTGAAAAACACACCAATCATGAACAAGGTTCAACATTTATTTTTTGTAGGACACAGGAATGTAGCCCTGCCCCGCTGTAATCAGACAAAATTCGGGGAAGACCGCCAAAGCACCTCAGACCGTAGGGATGGGACAATATACGATATTATCGTTTATCGTGATAAAAAACACTCACAATAATCATATTGTGGAGATTTAATTTATCGTGATATCATCCTCTGTCATACACTGGGATCAATTCACCTTTTATTTGCCGAGCTGCATATCCAGTACTATTTAAACCCTCTGGTAAAAGGTACATAATATATGTACTTGATACAGTAGTTTTTCACTCTCTACCAAATCTCTTTGCCAAAAAATAGACGATCTACAAGCTCACAATGCTTCGTGCTGCGAGCTTGTAGATCTGCATGATTACTGCATGATTGATCTGTCGCAAAGCCCTCTCCCTAACTGTGAGGATTGGACGACAGCGTAGCAAAACACTTCCACCCAAATTTGGCTCCCATAACCCGCTAAAAAGCCCGTACCTTGGCCCCCCATCGACCGGGAGAGACGGGGCCAGCACCCAGGGGGTACCCAGGGGCCCAGCCACCGCCAGGGCTCCCCACGGACCCCCTGGGGAAAAAATATGGGAAAATAGTCAAAAGTAGCCGATCATAAATGTGACCCGATTAGGGAGTCTTACTGGTATATAGGCAAATTAATATCAAAAACATTTATATTACATTATTACGGCCATGGTGAAACGTTGCTGCTGGGGGACCTGCTACAGTGATTATAGCTACCCAGAACATTTGAAGGGAGCATTTTTCAAATCATTTTCCGAAACCAAAATCTGCCTTAGACTGCAGCCTGTCGATTGTAGGTATAAATTATCGATACATTTGTTGTTTTTGGGTGCACTGCAATTAAGCAATGACATTGTTTTTTCCAGCGGGTAAATGCACAGGAAGAAAAATTAAGTGAATCTTTAAAATATAGCAGATCCACAAGTCTAGGTATGCAGGTCGCCGGTTCGATTCCCGATCCGGACGACCTTTGCCACATGTCATTCCCCATCTCTCTCCCCATTTCCTGTCTGTCTACTATCCTAACAAATAAAGGCATAAAAAGCCCAAAAAACTAATCTTAAAAAAAAAGAAAGTCAGGTCTGAGATTTATCACCCAGCCCTACTTTAATGTTGAGTTACATGTTGTATGACATCATTTTTGTAGCTGCAAGGAATAATTATGGCAATTATAATTTGATAATTGATTTGCAGTATCTCATAAGCTACAGTGCGTTACTGCATCCCCATTATTCAGTTGCCTGCAAATGTATAAATAGGCTACTTTTTCCAGAATTATGTTTAATACCAGCGTTAGTCCAGAAACCCCCACATTTACATAAATCAAAACATCTATTTTCAATAAAGTAGTAAATGAGGATCTCCCTCAATTGATCTTTTCGAGAAATTAAATAAAGGTTGAATGAATGCAAATCTTTTGTATTGCTAAATGCTCATGATGTCCCCGAACATGCCATGACAAGGCAAATGTTTTCTTTGGATATTAATGTTATCACCACCGGCACCACCAAGATGGTTACTTTGTCAACTATCATTATTCTGATATTGCTACCATGCTGTTATGTAAAAATGTTCATATTCTGTTCACACAGTGGTTCTCAAAGTGAATTCCAGGTTGGAATCCACTTTGAGAACCACTGTTCAGGCCCAGGGACTCTGACACTGTTGTTTTTGACAACAAATTTTGATTTAGTTTTGAATAAAATGTCATTTAATTTTAGTCATAATTTAGTGACCTGAAGAGTTTTAGTTTTAGTCTAATTTTAGTCGACTAAATATCATACATTTTTAGGCGACTAAATCTACAGTTCATTTAGTCAACTAAAATGTATTTTGGCAGGCCTTGATGGCATCGTAATGAGTGATTTTACACTTGGTTGTGTGCTGAAAATAGCAGATCTACAAGCTCACAACGCGTTGCGCGACACGTTGTGAGCTTGTAGATCTGCTATTTTCAGCACGCAACACTTGAGAACAACCAAACATAAAATGACTCTCTACTCCACTAGTCCCTCCCTAACGTTTTAGTCTAGTTTTGATTTTGTTGACGAAATTGTCAATATAATTAGTCTTAGTTTTAGTCATCACAGCTTAGTTTTTATTTAGTTTTTGTCAGTGAAAGAAATGCAATCGACAAATACTTTTCGTCATAGTTTTAGTCAACAACATCTACACTGCTCTGACAGTACAAATGGAACCAAATGAACACTAAGTCTCATGATGCAAGGTTAAATTAACATTATCTGTCTGTCTGTCTGTCTGTCTGTCTGTCTGTCTGTCTGTCTGTCTGTCTGTCTGTCTGTCTGTCTGTCTGTCTGTCTGTCTGTCTGTCTGTCTGCCTGCCTGCCTGCCTGTTTGTCTGCCGAATGTTAACCAATTTGAGTTAAGCTCTCCTCCACTCTTTTCAAAGATTTCACCTTGTGCAGGGAAACCCTTTCACTCATTCTTTCCACTGTAGCCCACTTGCTGATTACTAGCTTGCAATGCAATCAGCCACTGATCAAATTCACCTGTGCTGCCTGCCCATCCCCCATCTCCCTCACTGCACTCACTCAAAACTGTGTGAGTGAGAAGCTGCCCCTCCCCCCACAGTCAGTTGGTTTGTTTGTATGCAGTCTGTACAAGGCAAGGCTTTAAATACTGTGAATATGTGTGAAAGTAAATCCTACGTGTTACTTTATGCTTAGGGTAGTCTTACTAGTGACTATATACAAATGGAACCAAATGGAACTCATAATCTGTGTAATCTATGCACATGGCTTATTTTTTTGTTCTGGTTAGTTAAAGCAGTGGTTCTCAACCTCTGGGTCAGGGAATTATTTTGGGGAGGGGGTCCCCAGATGATTATCTAAATGACTGTGCACCATTGCTTTCTCTCTGAACAGTAAACATACAGCATAAGGTTTAAGTGTAAGGGTATCTTCAGATTTCTAAAGTACCCTTCCGTAATCAATGGGGGCAATTTACCCCTTTTTGTGCAGATATATGACCGATTTGTTGCATGTCTGAGTCATCATGACATCACTGAGATGCCATAGACTCCTACCTACCCACTGTCTGACGTGACCTACCACTGCCGGATGCACCCACGCACACGCGCACACACGCACCTCATCCCGGATTGTATAACAGATATCTTAAGCCCGGTTCACAATGCAACATGCTAGCCCAGATGATCCTTTTGCCGTCCTATAACCTAAAAGCCTAACATGGGTTGTGACAGCACTGAGAGTAGAGACGTGCTACAGCCAATCAGAGAACAGGACAGGTGGCTTGTTTGATTTAATTCACACATTATTTTCTTTTATATAATTAAAAGACTGTTTGTCTGTCTGGATCAATCCAGTGATATAACTTTAATAATTCTCGTGGGCGAATCCAGGTGTGACAGAACACTCTCAATGGAGCTATTGTAGTCCAGCCTGAGGATGCAGTTGTAGCCTAGACTCCGAACCTCTTCAGGCGATAAAAGCAATATAGTTGCAAATTCTTTATCCTCACGTGCGTTGTGTCCCACTTGAGCTCCTCTTTATTGTGTACTTCAAGGAACTTGTGTACTTCAAGGAACTTTAAATCCCTGCTCCCTCAAGCAAGGAGATGAGGATTAGATTTGAGTCTGGAGGAATCAAGCAGGTTAGACTGATTGTAGTCCGAGCATTTCAGGCAAAAAAGTGCGCGATTCCATCAAAATACTGCACAAACTGGCCGGACTATAGTAACATTGTGTCACATATGAGGAAATGGCATATTCGGGACAACCTTGGTAGTAGGCTAATAAGGCTATGCTTTATTCAAGCCAAACGAGACACTCTATTTGGTGCTTTATGATCCCACAGGGAATGCTACAATTTGTCAATCAGTGTCATCACCGATAAACAAACTTTTACTGCACTGTTTTTACAGTACAGTAAAAGTACAGACAGTACAGTACAGACAGTACAGTTCAGTGATAAAAGGTCAAGGTCACAAGCTTTTTTAGAATAATTTGACCTTAGAATTGTAGTAAGCTACTTTGGTGTCATATACTGTATCTGAAGGCTAGTGAAGTCATTGATCTACAAGATGTACACACAATTCGTAACACAAGAATTTTGCCTATACTGTGTAATACTGTGTAGAGGAATAATTCTAGAATCAGTATCGGGATTTAAAGGGATATTCCATTTAAAAAAACTCTGCCTTGCATGGGTCTGCCTCCCCAGGCTCAGGGCCTCTCCCCACACACACCCATTGTAACTTCAAACTCCATTATATTTTTTTCTGGTGACTCATACTACCCTCCTAATACATGAGCAGGCCATGTTTTTTTTCGATACAATTTTTCATTTATTTGTAATAATTTTAATTTTTCAAATTTTCCCAAAGAATTATTAAAAATAAATGAAAAGGGTTATTGAGAAAACACGGCCTGCTCACGTATTAGGAGGGTAGTATGAGTCACCAGAAAAAAATAGTGTGTGTTTTTAATGAAGTTTGAAGTTACAATGGGTGTGTATGTGGAGAGGCCCTGAGCCTGGGGGGAAAGATAACATTTACATCAAATATATAAATATTAAAAACTGTTCAGGGTGTTCATAAAAGCCTGATTAGATGATAAAGTGACCAAAATGATCTGTAGGCTTGAACTTAATTAGCATTTTTAGCATTTTTTTTTAATTAGCATTTTTACCCAAGGGTAAAAACCCAAGGGTAAAAATTACCCAAGGGTAAAAATGGTGCCTGGGTGCCTGCCTACTCCTGTATGTCGGAGTTAACTTAAACTCATATGTACTGTACATGATGTCATGGTCATGATGTGGTCATGTGATACTGTATATAGGAGCTACGCTGATCAGCATACATGACTGTGCAGAGCTGCTACCAGTGGTGCTTTGGGGTTTTCTTTTCAGGGCGGACGGTCATTTATTGACGTCACATGCACGAGCGCCTTTAGATGTGTGCGTGCTAACTAAAAGTTTGCTTTGAACAAATCTCATCTATCACAGTAATGGAGCCAGGTAGCCTGAGACACGCACAATGCACATACAGTCACCGCTGGAAACCTACAGTAGGTGTTAAAGTAGCCTATCCATATGAATAGGGGGGTATGTGCAAGCCCACCACTCACTGCCTGCCTGGTAAACCTGTTATGCGAATAGCCATTTGATTACCATGGTCATCACTTGTATAGCTACACATTTTTAAAGTGACAGTTTAAGTACTTTCTAATACCTCTAGAGTGACAGTTTAAATTAAACATTGGCCAAATTGACAAATATTATGCAGAAATTGTGAAAATAGCCAATCTACATCCTCGTGAGCATGTAGATCTGCTATTATTATTAATTTAGGGGGTTGTGTCCTGAAAAGGTTGAGAACCACTGCATTAATCCATTTAGGCCTGGGGCCCATTCTAAAAATGCCTTTTAAATCCGGCCAAGATTTTCATTAAGAAAACAAATGCAATTCATTAATAAAAAATAGAAACATGTAAGAACCACAAAATGTACAGTCAATTGGATGAGTGGTTTGTAAAATATGCATAGCCTCCTTGGAGTGAGCTAAAATGTTGGCAAACTTGGAAAATGGACATTAATATAAACGTGATTTTTTGGGACGTTTTGATTAATTATTACACAAAATAACAATACAACAATTGCAATATCTGGTTAAATTTGTATAATTAAGAAACATTGTCTGTATGTTATGCAAATCATGTTGCAGGCCCATGGTGTGGCAAACCACCAACATGGTAGACCCCTGAACAGTGTTTATGCCAAGTTTAGTGTGGATTGGAGCAACGGTGTGCCTGTGGCAGCCAGGGGCCCCTGGGAGCCACATTGAGCCCCTTGTGTTGCTATTATAATGGCCGACCCCTGAACGGTGTTTGTTCAATCAAGTTTAGTGTGGATCGGAGCAATGGTATGCCTGTGGCAGCCAGGGGCCCCTGGGGGCCACATTGGGCCCCTTGTGTTGCTATTATAATGGCCGACCCCTGAACGGTGTTTGTGCAATCAAGTTTAGTGCGGATCGGAGCAACGGTGTGCCTGTGTCAGCCAGGGGCACCCGGGGGCCACATTGGGCCCCTTGTGTTGCTATTATAATGGTAGACCCCTGAACGGTGTTTGTGCCAAGTTTAGTGTGGATCGGAGCAACGGTATGCCTGTGGCAGCCAGGGGCCCCTGGGGGCCACGTGGGGCCTGTGGTGTTGCTATTATAATGGCAGACCCCCAGAACGGTGTTTGTACAATCAAGTTTAGTGTGGATCAGAGCAACGGTGTGCCTGTGGCAGCCAGGGGCCCCTGGGGGCCACATGGGGCCCTTGGTGTTGCTATTATAATGGCAGACCCCTGAACGGTGTGTGTGCCAAGTTTAGTGTGGATCGGAGCAACGGTGTGCTTATGGCAGCCAGGGGCCCCTGGGGGCCACATGGGGCCTGTGGTGTTGCTATTATAATGGCAGACCCCTGAAGAGTGTTTATGACTAACGTTATTCACCCAAAATGCTATGTCATTGAAATGTTCATAAAAACATGTATGTGCATTAACAGGACTCTGACACCCAGCCAATCAGGTGCTTCAAAACATACACTGTGTGTGAATATTCATGAGCTTGTGTATGAACATGCAGTAGCATTACACAACCTATGGGGGCGCTGTTCAGACACAAAAAAGTCGGGTGTATGTGTATTAACAGGACATCAAAAAAAAAGGTGGATTTGGGCTCTCTAGACCAATAGAAACACTTCTGCTATTTCAGAATTGTCCATGAATTAGCAGGACACCAGTCCTGTCCTGCTAATCCAAAATGTCCTGTTAGTGTGGTGTGTATTCAGGCCAATTGTCCCGTTAAACCACATTTACCAACACACACACACACACACACACACACACACACACACACACACACACACACACACACACACACACACACACACACACACACACACACACACACACACACACACACACACACACACACACACACACACACACACACACCACAACACGTTACCTCACACACCGTGCCACAGAGCAACTGTACACACTCGGCTAAAAAATGCATTAATGTGAGACATGTTAAATGCATAGATCAATGCTTCTCAAAGTGGGGGGTCCTGAAGGACCCCTGGGGGTCCTTCAGGAGGTTCCAGGGGGTCCCCATGCAGCGAAATGTGTTATAATACCATATAGTATCAACATCAGTTTAACCACTTTAACCCTATACATTGGAGTGTTTCAAAAATAGCCCACAACGCGTCGCACCGGAATTATTTCAGTCGAATATTTTATCATGCACAATGGACTAAATCGATGAGTTCGATTAAACGGTTGCAGCCCTATTGGATCATTCGTCAAACAATGTTACATGCATTTCATAAACACTGGCACAGTTTAAACTAATAACCTGCTGAGTGTGCTTCACTGTCGGGCAGAAACCTCGTATCTCAGAGTTTCACATACGTTTCTTCGTGGGGACTGCCCATAAGTCCAAAGGTTCATTAGTCAGAATTTAGTTAGGGTTATTGAACCTTCGGACTAATGAACCTTCGGACCAATGCCATGGCACCTACTCTTCGCAAAGTAAAGCCCTGCTTCATCATACAAGACTGTCGCACAAAACTAGTGAAAATCGCCAGTCTACAAGCACACAACGTTTCGCGGTGCGAGGCGTTGTGTGCTTGTAGATCGTCTGTTTTCACTATTTTAAATCATTATTAAAATGATGAATACAAAACTAACTGTTTTGGACATACAAGGTTTCCACCCAGCGATGACGATATGCCATTATTTGAATTATCACGTCACTACTAGGCCTGTCACAATTATTACATAATAATCGTGGAATCGCAATTATTTTGTCATAATCGTTTACATGTTGAAAACATTCAAAAATGTAAAGAAATAGTGGAAATAGCCAGCAGATCTACAAGCTCACAACACATTGCAATGCGTTGTGAGCTTGTAGAACGGCTATTTCAACTATAAATGCTTTTTAAGTACAGTATATAAGTTGTCAAATATGTCAGTCATAACATACCAATAACTCCATTGTCCTTAGTTCTTGTCTCTATCTTGTATTTATCTACAGTACATGCAATTAATCTTGCGCAGGGAAACCACACTAATCATCATCTGATGTAACACTAATCATCATCTGATGTAACCCTTCACCCAATCAGACATCACGATATCTTGATCGTGATGTCATCAGCTAGGGAGAAAAGGATGACATCACGATCAAGATATTGTGATGTCATCCTTTTCTCCCTATCTGATTGGCTACATGGTTGCCAATCAGAGAGTGAGATCATAATATCAAGGCATATATCACGATTTTCCCTGTATATTGTGATGTCACCCTTTTCAACCTCTCTGATTGGCTCCCCATTAGAGTCAACGGCAACCACACTTGCAATTTCCAATTGCATCTTTCTAGTCATGGATATCTTGTCATTAGCATGAGAAATGTTTTAACCTGAAAACAGCACTGGAATCCAATGGACCAAAGCAGCATTTCAAAGCGAAATGTGTAGAGAGACAAACACCTGCGCAAATCTATGCTGTTGCACATGCATGTCTACGACATCAGAGCAGAGCTCCAATCAGTTAGGGTTAGGTTTATATAAAATGCTGCAGACATGCAAGAGATTAAGGTGTTCAGTAGATTTTGTGCAGAGTGCAGGGACGACAGACAACAAACAGAGACAGATAAACAGACATACTTGAAAGAGAGAGAGAGAATGTTGTGCATGACAGGAGAAGCGGTGCATCCGGACACAGGACCATTAACACCCCTGTTCGGTTGTCCCGCTGTGCCAGTGAGGGACAAGGTTTTCTTCTTTACTCCTGGAGGGCTCCATGGGGGGAAGACCTACAGCACCATTCAGATTGAGGTACATGTCTTCAACACAGTGACTTTACACTGGGTGAAGTTGCCACCAGTGGCAACTAGAAGAGGGGGAAAACGTCCTTTTGAGGTTCCCTCCATGCGTTGGGAGAACACCGCCGTGCTGATTGAAGATACTGTCTACCTCTGGGGTGGGACAGTGAATTGTGATCTACAATATATAGAGAATAGGGTAAGATGCTGGGACAAAACTCTTTATGAATTTGATGATGTAGACAGATGCTACTTGGACAACACTCTTTATGCATTTGATGTGGACACCCACAGATGGTTCAAGCCACGTGTTTCTGGAAGTGTTCCGGAGAAGAGGGCCGGCCACTCGGCCTGTGTTTTGGAGAGGTTCATGTATGTCCATGGAGGAGAGGACGCGTATGAATACTTCAAATACTTCGATGACACCTACAAGTTGGACACCACGACAATGGTCTGGTCTTTGATCAACATCAGTGGCACGCCACCACCTGCCTCAACAGGTCACTCTGCCACCATCATCGGGACAAAGATGTTTGTATTTGGGGGAGAAGAAGACTTCGAAGACTTCGACAGCGTCAGAGAATTTGACACAGAGACCAACTCCTGGCTGAGCACTGAGACTTCCACAAAGCACCGTGGCCCCCTTCCATACAGACATCAGCGTAATGCAGCCTATGCCTACGATGGAGAGCTGTACATATTTGGTGGTTACAGCCCACATAACTATGAGCTGTGGAAATACAGTCCAGAGACCAGCTCCTGGAAGAAGGTTAAAGTCAAGGGGAAAGGGCCGTGTCTGTTGCATTGTAGGAGCTCCTGCATGGTTGGTGATCGTGTCCTCCTCTTTGGTTACACCCTTAAAAAACAACCCGTCTTACAGATCTTACATGTAAGTCCTAGCCTGAAGACGTTATGCAAGCTAGCGTTTGTTCAGTACGATCTGGATCAGTCGGAGTCTGGACTGCCACACAACATCAAATGGGAACTTAAAGCCATGGCTGAACTTAAAGCCATGGCTACCGACGACAGAATGATAAAGAAGAAGGAAAGAAAAAGAAAACATGAAAAAAAATTGTAGGTAATAACTAATATGAAATAAATCCCACCTGTGCGAAGTGAGCGGTGCAAACACGACACACATGCATATCTCCTTGAATGGGCCGTTCTGTCCGTTCTGTACTTTATGCACCCAAGAGTAGTGTCACGGATTGACTTTTACCGTGACCGTGGCTGCGTGCGGGGAAACCGTACGTGAGACTCGATCGGTGAGAGAAAAAAATCCATGCTTTTTACATTGTGTTTTCGGTGGAGAAGTCTCGTTGTAAACAGTCTGCCTTCCCTTCACTACCAAAAGAATCGCCCGTTTCAGCTTGAGTCGTTATCATTCTGAATCAATTAAAGTTACATTGTGTGATTAAACGTGAGCAAGTCTAACTCCGAGGCAAAGCACTGTGTGTGCACTGCGAGGCGGACGGTCAGTGTGTGAAGCGAAAGTTAAACAGCAGCTGGAAGTTTATTCTTCGCTGTATGACGGTGTCGCTAAACATGCACCCTTAATCTACAAGCCCACAACGTATTGGATCAGCGACGCACTGTGGACTTGTAGATCAGCTCACTTTTGCAGCAGCGAATGGAGACTTCTGCCTCGCGAGACCAGCCGCCTTTTAACGTTACATGCGCACAGAATCTTGCAAGAAGTGCGGCAGATTTGTTTTAATTAAATATACATTAATTCAAAGCTTATTTTTTTACTATCGAATCTTCTTTTATTGTTAACATTCGAACGAATATGAACATAGAGATCGGTGCTTTTTTTTAATATACATTTGGATCTGTATACTGTATATCAGTGCTTTCTTTCTCCATACAACATTTTTAGGCTAAAACAAAGTGAAACGTAGGAGCGGTTTGCTCCACTCAAAAACAAAGAGTGCAATACTAGTAGTAAGACAGCTCAGGGCAACATGCGACCTCGCCCTAAAGGGCTATCTGGCCAGTGATGTATATCGGACCAGTTAACCAATCTCAACAGTGCCTGTTGAGATTGGCAGAACATGCCCATATATGGGCATTACCAAATATGGGCCTAGGGATCTCCATATATGGCATAAAACGGACAAGGATGTAATTAATTTACAAGTGTGAACTGGGAATACATAGGTCATGTTCTGACATCACATTGTCGACTTTATATGGGCATAAAATATATGGGCATAAAAGGTACATGAAGCCAGAGTGTGATGTTAGAGCAGCAAACCCATTCTGTTAAGAGTGATTCCCCTACATCACAGTGACATCAGAGCATGATGTCAGAGTGATGTCACAGTGACAAGGGAACCAGTAGACTGTAAAAATGTGTACTGACTGACTGAAGGAAGGACTGACACAGACAGACAGACAGACAGACAGACAGACAGACAGACAGACAGACAGACGGAGACAAGCTGCAACATTTCTCATGGTATACTGCGACATTCGGTCGCAACAATTCATCAGTATGTCAAAACTCAAGTCGGCTGAAAACCCACTCAGAGGTTTTCAGCTTTCATGTAGTAACCAAAAATACACAGGGAAGACATATTTGCATTTTATTTTAACCACACCTTGGGGGTCTATTATTGTTAAAACTCCATAGACACATTCAAAACAGGAAAAAGTACAAAACTATGGCACCACCTCTAAATGTATTTCATTTTGACATCATTATCGGGACAAAGATGTTTGTATTTAGAGGCAGATGGAGGGGGGGTTATACCAAAGATTGTTCATTTATGAATATAGACCATCCCACTTGGAGTCACTAGAGGCGACATGGTAGATGGTATCCAAATCCTACAAATTCTATCCTGCCGTGTGACGGCAAATCTCGCGAGTGTCCAGTGGCGTCAGTTCAGCATACCTTAGCAACAGGCATGATGAATTTATTTCAAGAAGTACATTTTTTCCCCCTGTAGCCAAGGTATGGAAGCTGCCATACCTAGCCATACCCAATTAACGCCTCTGCAAGCGTCCAATGTTGACCCCGCGAGAGTGTGTTGCTGCCTGGAACAAAGAAAGGTTGATAATAAAGCACCTTTTCTCCTGATTCTCAAAAAAGCTATTTTAGTTTGATAAAAAAGATTGTGTGGCTTGTGGCGATTATGGGTCCAATATTTAAAGCTATAGGCCTATTGTGTAAGTTGCTCAACTACTGGTCAGTAGCGGTATTGCATGTATTTTACAGAAAACCGCGGTCGCGTCTGCTTTTCTTCTGACGTTTTTTTTTTTTACCCGGGCTTCAGTGACCATGGAGCTATAGAATGATTCAGAAGCTGTGCAAGTTCACAACTGCATTGTGAGCTTGTAGATCGGATATTTTTGACAAGAATATTTGGTGTAGAAGGGAAAAAAGACCGGACCAAGTACAGAACCAACCCCTAGGGTTTACCGTAAGTGGTAAAGACATGCGCACACACTCACGCACACATATTGCACACGCACACACACACGCACGCGCGCGCGCGCACACACACACACACACACACACACACACACACACACACACACACACACACACACACACACACACACACACACACACACACACACACACACACACACACACACACACACACACACACACACACACACACACACACACGCACGTTGTGAAACACAACTGTAAAATTGTTGGGTTTTCTTCTGTATGTGAAATTGAGGGCAGAGGATTACTGGGTGATGTTGTTTCATGCAGTATGAGGTCTTCAGGTCACCACCCACCCACCACTCATTTCACTCCCAGCTGCTCTGCTGACATGGCAAACGGCTCCAAACAGAGGTAGGCGTTCTTTTACAGCATGCTGTGGCTTGGGGTTAAGGCCTCATTATCTGTAAGTTATTGGTTATATTATATCGTCGTTGTCGGGTGGAAACCTTGTATGTCCAAAACCGTTCGTTTTGCATTTGTCATTTTAAAAATGATTTAAACTAGTAAAAACAGCCGATCTACAAGCACACAACTTTTATCCGTCTGTAAAAAAGTGTCCTCTCCAGCAGACCATGAATGCAGTTTTTACTACGGTGAAATAAATGCAAATGTCCTCTTTCGCAGCGTGACGCGTTGTGAGCTTGGAGGTCTGCTATTTTCAATATTTTCACCAAAAGGCCCTTTTAGAAATTTCAGCCCCTGCCTCTCTATTCTCTGCAAGTCCCTGGTCAATATTACCTTTGGGTTTATTATGCCTTCCCAACTTGACCAAACCATGTTTGAATTGTCTGACACCCTAAATATCCCCTCTTTAACCTGCCTCGTCATAAAGGCTATATACTTCCACTCTTCTTTATTTACAGTAATAGGGAGATATAGAACAGACATGGAAGTTTGGCTTTCACTTACATACTGTATCTGACCAGTCTATTAAAATAAACGGATTGAATAAGGCCCTTACTAGCAGACATACACTGCATTCCCACACAGAGTAGTGCAGACAGGTGCCCCCAATTATACACCCAATTTTACCATGGCCTGTCATTCAAATGAAGCGAGTACTTTGGGCTTAGACGTTTGGGCTTAGACTTTAACTTGGTGTTCTAGGTATAGACACATGTGGACGGACAGACGGCGGACGGATGGACGGACGGGCGGGCGGACGGACGGACGGACGGACGGACGGACGGGCGGGCGGACGGACGGACAGCCGGACGGACGGAGAAGTCTCACCTGTCTCTCTGTTTGTCCATTCCAAGAGTAGATGTCTTCCCGGACATCAATTATTTTGCTCGGTACGTCCGGATCTTATCTTTAGTGGTTAGTCGTTATCATTCTGCACGCAAACAATATGGGACAACCTTTCAAATTATCCTTTTTATTCTGATCAATGTCCTCCTCTTTGTTGGCTTGACATGGTTGAAGAGCTTCAACATCCACAGTTAAGTAGTTACAAGTGCAAAGAGAGTGCCTAAAAGTTCCTCCTAAATTGCAGCGATATAAAATTTCTGCATAGTGGAAACAGAATCTTCCAGTTTGCACGCATGCCAGAACATTAGAACTCACAGTGCACTGCTTACAGTACTGCATGTGTGTGTGCCTGTGCGTGCGTGCGTTTGTGCACGTGCTGGCGTGCATGCTTGTGAGCATAGTCTGTATGAGACAAGAGGCATATTCTTAAAAATCACGAAAACTCATTTAAATTCACTGAACAAAACTGTCATCTACCACTACCACTGTCATTATTCATTCCAAGCCCTAAGTGTGCCAATTTGGTTTGGCAGGTGGGCGACTACAATTTGAGTGACATTTCAATCTGACGGCCGGAGTGCAAGCAGGCTCTGCGTATCAAGGCTGGGAAATCTACAACTGAAGTCTAAGAACAGAGTTGAACTTTTCTGTTAATGGAAGAAACACACAGCACTGAGTGGGACTTTTGCATAACTTTATCTACAAGTAAATGCGTGCGTGCGGTTGCGTGTGTGTGCGCGCACAAAAACAAACACAAAAACACATACAGTATATACAGAAACACGCACACACATAGGCTATGCGTGCAGAGAGACAAAGCACTCACATAGACGTAGACACACACACACCGATGTATTGTGAAAATAGCAGATCTACATGCTCACAACGCCTCGCAAAGATCGTCTATTTTCACGATTTAAGCCTCTAATATTTGACAATTTGACCAATGTATAATTTGTCATTTTAGATGTCTTAAAAAGTCCTTAAATTGTCACTTAAAAATATATATACTCTCTATAGTTTATATACGCTTAAACTTTATGTTGGTTCGTTTAAAAATTATGTGGGGACCCCCCTGGGGGTCCCGACCCACAGGTTAAGAACCACTGGTATAGAGGGAGGGATGGAGGGAGAGATGGAGGTATAGAGGGATGGAGGGAGGGATGGAGGTATAGAGGGATGGAGGGAGGGATGAGAGCAGTGACAGTGTGAGTGTAGCGTGGAGAGAGCAGCTGTGTGGAGAACACAGTGGGTGGAGGTGGTGGAGACGGGGGTGAGTTTGGAGTTGGACTGCCAACGCTCCACACTCTCACACACTGTCCCTCACTCACTCACTCACGCACGCACGCACGCACGCACGCACGCACGCACGCACGCACGCACGCACAGATTTACTAACTGTTAGAGCTTACTTCTAAATCAGTAGTTCTCATTTTTATAAAAAAAAATATATAACATATTGGAATGATACTAAATATCCTTACAGGAGGAGACAAAAAATCAAGCAAACAGCAGGACTAAACACATTGAAAATAAACAATCTACAAGCTCATCATGTTGTTGTTTTTTTTTTCATTTTCCAATAACAAAGCATGGACTGACACGCGTCGCCAGCTCATAGTCAATACAACCCAAGAGATAGCGCCTTTATCTCAGTCAGAAACAAAAACAAATCACATTCATTGTAAAAAGTCTAAAAAGCTTTGTTACTTAGATCAGTAATATGTAATAAAATAATATTCAAATAGAACGTTACACTACTCGTTACTGGATAAAGTAATAATATTACAGTAATATATTTCAAAGTAATAACTAAGTTACTGCCCAACACACAGATGCTTTCCCGTTTAAATGGGTTCTCAGTTTGCGAAATGACATGATATCAAATTCTTATAGGGGATAAATGCTGGCCTTACCTGAAATGACACTGAGCACATATACTGTACCTTACATTATTTATCACTGATTGACGTGATTATACAGTTTTGCGCTCTTTGCGCCATGTACCGTATGTTGTAATCACCATCCTCCTTGCTGAATAAAAGGAGGGAGAGTGCGGGTCAAGTGTTTGCGTGTGTGCGTGACCATTTGTGTGACCATTTGTGTGTGTGTGTGTGTGTGTGTGTGTGCGTGCGTGCGTGCGTGCATGTGTGTGTGTGTGCGTGTCTCTGTCTCTATGCACACATGTTGTGTGATGCGCGACTGGTATTTTAGGTCCTCATGTACAGTCTATGGTTTTGGTGGGATCAGGGAAACACACACACACACACACACACACACACACACACACACACACACACACACACACACACACACACACACACACACACACACACACACACACACACACACACAGAGAAGAGGGAGTAGAGTTAGATGTGTGTGTTGGGGGTTAGGGTGGGGTGGGTGGGCAGCGTGCAGTGAATTGTAGGTTTCCTTATATGACAAATAATGAGAACAGCAGATCCTTCTGGTGTGTGTGCGTGTGCGTGTGCGTGTGCGTGCGTGCGTGCGTGTGTGCGTGCGCGCGCGCGCGTGTGTGTGTGTGTGTGTGTGTGTGTGTGTGTGTGTCTACTTGTACCTATTATACTTGCAAGTAGAAGTACTTCGTAGCAGAAATTGAGAAACAGACATTGTGACAACTGTCCTCATCCACACGAGAGAAGTGGTTGTTTCCTATGTATTAATGTGTTATTTATTTATTGTATTTATAGTTACAGTGTACTGTAGATGGGACAGGAAACAGGGAGAGAGAGAGATGGGGAGAGAGTAGAGACATGCAGTAAAGATTGTCAGGAATGGGACTCGAATCCACGGTGCACTTATAGGTGCCCTGGACGGCTAATAAGCCACGGTCCGGTTTAGGATTAGGATTAGGATTAGGATTAGACATTGGTTTAAGGGTTGGTGTTACAGTATAGGTAGTGGGGGAGATATGCCTTAGTTGTAGGCTACTTACAGTAGTTACATTTAGGATAAAACAATAAAGATTTGCGTTTCATCACTGTCGGGCAGAAACCTTGTAGGCTATCTCCAAGTTTCAAATTTGTTAGAATTTTCATAAAGTAACGCCCTGCTTCATCATACAAGACTGTGGCACAAAACTAGTGAGAACAGCAGATCTATGCACCGTGAGGCGTTGTGTGCTTGTAGATCAGCTATTTTCACTATTTTAAATCGGTTTTAAAATGATAAATACAAAACGAACAGTTTTGGACATACACGGTTTCCACCCGACAACAACGATTTATAAAAAATGTTTTGTCCTCACAAGTGTGTGTGTGTGTGTGTGTGTGTGCGTGTGTGTGTGTGTGTGTGTGCGTGTCATCCCTGCGGTCTGCTCTTGTGAAGCGCTCGTCCAGCCGTGACTTTTCCAAGTGATCCCCTCCCTGCCTCCTCCGCCGCTCTGGTTAGCATGCGAGGCTAAATCTGTAGCCGTGCGTCTGTAATTAGGCTCTGCCTGTGTAGCCCGGCTGAGGAGGCGCTGCGCGTTGGCAGCTGGCAGTTCCATGGGCAAACCAACACACAATCATACAGGCTCCATGCATAAACACACACTGACAAATGCGCGAGCACATGCACGCACGCACGTGCGCACACACACACACGCACACACACACACACACACACACACACACACACACACACACACACACACACACACACACACACATTTCTATTGCTATATTCTTGTGGGGACTTCGACGTCTTAGGGGTCCGCTTTTACGAACGCTAATTTATGAAGGATATTTCTTTTGCTACTTTTGAACCCAAACCTAAAGCCAGAAATAGCCAATCTAACGCACTCACAACGGTCGTGCTGCGGCGTGCTGTGAGCTTGTAGTTTGGCTATTTTCGGAAAACGGAACTGGTTTTTACCATAAAACAACCATCTCTTTTGCAGTGGTGGAAAAAGTACTCACATTCTTTACTTAAGTAAAAGTATCAATACTGCAATGTAGAAGTACTCTGTTACAATTAGAAGTCCGGAATTCAAAATGTTCTTGAGTAAAAGTACAAAAGTTATGCCATCAAAATATAGTTAAAGTACCAAAAGTAAAAGTACAAAATAATAATAATAATACATTTAGTGGAGTAGAAGTAAAGTATTGGAAATTGGAAATACCCCAGTAAAGTACAAATACCTCAAAATTGTTCTTAAGTACTGAGTACTTAAGTAAATGTATTTGCTCACCACTGCTCTTTTATGAGCACCAACAAAAATGGTCCTCACAATATCTATGTCTCAAATTCTACTATACTGCTGACATTTCAGGTATGGTAATACAAGTACACGAACACACACACACACACACACACACACACACACACACACACACACACACACACACACACACACACACACACACACACACTTGTGTGACACACAGATAGTGGTCACTGGTCACAGTGTCGTCCGCCTCTTCTGGTCCTTGATTCTGACTGGCTGAGCTGCGCTCCAAACCGTTGTAAAACGCTCTATAAACACACACCTGTGACCAGCATCAGCATCACTGCACCGACTGGATGCCAGTTTATGGAGGCATTCAGGGACTACTTTGTTGCAGAAATTATTCTTGTAGTGGAGTTTTTAAGATTTTTTTTTTTTTTGGGGGGCTTTTATGCCTTTATTGGATAGTACAGTAGACTGACAGGAAACAGGGGGAGAGATGGGGAGAGACACGCAGCAAAGGTCGTCCGGATCGGGAATCGAACCGGCGACGCCGCCAGGCATCAAAGCCTATATGGTATGCGCTTAGACCAGTAGGCCACCGGGCGCCCCTGTAGTGGAGTTTTTAACCACTTGAAGCCCAGCATCCATATCGTAGGGGCGAACATTAGCCAAAGTTGATCGTGTAACAGCTTTTGAGCATTGTGAGCTTGAGAGTGTGTTGTGAGCTTGTAGATCAGATATTTTTGGTGAAGAGATATGTAGACTGAAAAAAAGGTCTCAAGTGCAGAGCCAAATCAGGCGCAGTTTACCAAGTCTAGAGGGTTTAAAAACTGTTTTAATTAGGATATGTCTATGATTTTTCATATTGCTATATTTGGAAAACGGTTTCATAAAAGCAATAACAAGCCAAACAAGATGTCAGAACAGCTAAGGGGCAGAGCCTCTGCCCATGCCTACTGTACTATAACGTCGTCACATGTTCCCAAATCGTTCCCAACCACAGCTTCTCTGAGCTTATTGCTTTATTTCACCATCCTCCACCACATGAATAATACCATATTCTCACTTGAAACTCTGCCAAAGGGCTTCTCACTTCGTCATTTCGACTTTTCTCTCCAACAACTCTTACCGTCTGACTTTTCTCATCTCAATCAACTCCCACCCTCTTTTCCTGCCCCACCCATCTCAGCTTCGCTTTCAGCACCCCATGCCTCCCCCCACCAACTCAATTATTTTCAGTCAAACACTTAACCCATCAAAACCGGGAACGCCTCTCTGTTCGTAGATTTCATAAGCTGGCTATTCAAAAGTAGCAGATATACAAAGCTCACTGCGCGTCATGCTGTGAGCTTGTACATCTGAAATTTTTTAACATACCGGTATATTAAAAAAACATCTTGAAAGCATCCTTGGCACGAAGAAGTTTGAGAAATACTTATCTAGAAGGCATTTGTAGAGCCGGCCTCAGACCGTAACGGATTAAAAGCCAATATCATAACGCCCTGTAATACCGTAATATGATAACTACACGTCACGTCCAACAGCACCCAAAACAGGATTCTCAATAAAAAACTACAAATAAAAAAAAAAGACGCCCATGAAGACGCTTAAATAAAACACTTCCTGTTCCTCTCGGAGGGCCGTGCGTTCGGCCCTGACACTCGTGACATGTCCTCATGTGGCATCGGCGCGCTCGGGTTCCCCGTGGAGATGAAAGGCGGCGCGGAGGCCAGTCATTTGTGTCAGTGTGTGGTTCCACGGGCCCTGCCAGGACACACTCAAACCTCCAGCCGGGGCCTGTAGTCACTCAGCCCCCACCGTGCACAGGGGCGTCACAAGGGGGGGGAGAAAAGTGGGACTGAGTTACTAGGGCCCAAGGTGGAGGGCCGGCCTTAATTATTTTATACTTTAGCTATTGAAAAATAGCAGATCTACAAGCTCACAGCGCGGCACCGAGTGCCGCGCTGCGAGCTTGTAGACCTGCTATTTTTGAAAAGTCGTGAAAATGTGTGCAAATCGTTGAATATTATGTATTTTTTTAAAGCGAACATTTGTAACTCAAATTTTGCTTCTGGGGGGGACCCTGGAAGTAAATATTTTGAGATGGGGGTCCGTGGCCAAATACATATCATTTTGGGGGTCCTTCACGTGAAAAGGTTTGAGCACCACTGACATAGAAACATAGGTTTAAAAAAAGAAAAAAAAAAAACTTTGAAATATTCAAAGAAAGATTTTCAAGATTTTTCAAAAACAGCAAATCTACAAGCTCGCAGCGCAGCTTGTATATCTGCTATTTTTCAATAGTTAAAGCACAAAATAATGCGTAATAATGAAGAACATTTCATACGGGGCCCGCAGTGAATCCTTGTACCCAGGGCCCAGAATTTGATGCGACACCCCTGCCATAGCGGCACGGCTATTTTAGCGGCTCTGAACTGCAAAACCCACAATCCTCTGCTGACCAGACCAGCGCCCTCTCCCTCTCTAACCCCCCCTCCCCCTCGCCTCGGCCATAATGATTATGTGGATATTGATAGACCAGGGGGATTATTATCGTCCGCTGGATATACTTTTATACTGGCCCACATGTGACTGGCTCAATCTGGAACACAGTAAACAAGTAATCATGCAGAACGCCGTTGTCACGTGGAAAACCTTGTACGTCCAAAATCGTTTGTTTCGTATGTTAGACTAGTGAAAACAGCTAGTGAAAACAGCCGATCTACAAGCACACAACGCCTCGCACCGCGAGGCGTTGTGTGCTTGTAGATCTGCTGTTTTCACTACTTTTGTGTGACGGCCTTGTGTGATGAAGCAGGGCTTTGGCTTTGCGAAAACATTTACAAATTTGAAACTTGGAGATACGAGGTTTCTGCCTGACAGTGACGAGAACCACTCTGTTCTTTCTCTCTCTCTCTCTCTTTCTCTCTCTCTCTCTCTCTCTCTGTGTGTCTCTGTCTCTCTTTCACTCTCACTCTCTCCATCGTTCTACTCTCTCTTTCATTATATGTTTCCTGCCCGTTTTCAGTGACCTTAAGTTGTCCTGTACATGCGTTCAGTCTCGGATAGAGACGGGTTTCACACACAGCCACCGCAAATGCTAAGAATGCATTTGTACATGACATGTGTATGCACTTCTTTTAGAGATTCCTGCACGCGATTTCATGGTCTGGATTGGAAATCTAGTCATTTTACCCCTTGGGATAATAAAGGTATCTATACAGGGGTCTTCAACGTTTTCAAGCCGGGGACCCCCAAACTGATGGGGAGATGGAGCAGGGACCCCCTACCACCTCGTAGGGTGGGGGGGTCGGGGCTACGCCTTTTTTTTTTTTTTTTTTTTTAAACATGTACAAGTTACAGCGAGCAGGGTGGGCCGTACCACTACCATTTCTAAACATACTTATTAACTGAGAACCAATGTCAATAATATCAACAATCTGTCAATTGCATAGTAATCATGTATTCAAGCTATTCAAAATGGATAGAATCATGATTTATTTTTTAACATAAATGTGAAAAAAACAAAAAAAAAACATTTTTTTGAAATCTTTTTTTTTTTTTTTTTTTTTAAGCAATAATTTCGCGGACCCCCTGCAGTACCTCCGCGGACCCCCTAGGGGTCGCGGACCCCCTGTTGAAGACCCCTGAAAGTTAAAATGAGTCAAAGGAACGATGAATCAATCACATTTAAATCACCTGTATGGCTGCATGCCCGTTTATAATAAAAATAATAATAATGGATGGCATTTTTATAGCGCTTTTCTAAGCAAGTTGCGAACTCAAAGCGCTTTACAATGGTCTATTCATTCATACATAACAGTACACATGTAATCTATGACTGGTAGTCTCCAATGACTTCTTGTGAAAAAACCAAAAACGAAAAGAGCTCATACCGCCAACTCTGCACACTTATCAAGATATATGTCAGATAGTTCAGCACTATTTGATCAAATAAGGTCTCGATAGATAGACGATAAGTGGGACGACGGGAGAAGAAGGAGGAGGAGGAGGAGGAGAAGAAATGCGGTTAATGCCTCTTGTTCTCTTTGTCTTTCTGTCTGAAGATGTTGTCCGCTCATGTTAACGCTATGAGGACACATACCGTATCTGTTGAGCTCCTTGGATGTTAGGGGGCCTGTACAGAGGGCCGACCACAACAGACTGATGGTTAGTGTAGATACATAGACCTGCTGATAACGTTAGGCTCTCTCTGTGGAGTGGAATGAGTCCTACTGCCCCCACATCCTGTCTGTCACCCCCACAACAGCACAGCCTCAACTAGATCACGCAGACGGCAGGACGCTGTTACCGGTGTTGCTAAAAATGAGGGCAAAATGTGATGACACAGATGCATTTTAAAAAGGAGTTTGGGCAGTTAAGTGTTTTTTAAATAATTTTTCACTCTATTCTTGACACAAAGCAAGACAGAATTCACAGAATTCTTCTGGATACACATACGTCATGTCCTAGTATGAGCGAATAGGGGATGGGGATCAACGTCACGTGATTCATTGTTTGGCCCATGCAGCAAAATCGGTGGTTGTTGAATAATTGTCAAATAAATAATATAGCCTAAGATTCTTTTTGAAAATAGCCAACCTACAAGCTTGTAGATCTGCTATTTTCATCATATTTATCTGTGCAACAAAGTCAAACTAAATTCAACGCCTACATTCCATGAGTGTGTAGTGATGCTTAGAAGCAGGGAATGAACCCGGGACTCCCACCCGCCAGTCCAACGCACAACCAGTCGTGCTAATAGGGCTGAGCCCAGTAGGCAGGGCTGTCCCTAGTTCAAATCCCTACAACTAATTGATGCTGAGGCCCATGGGGTCTAGAGTCAGCATGTCTGGGGTCTCACAGCACACGGTTGGTTCTTCACACTCCAACTTTCGCACACAGATAGCTCAGATTTTTGCTCAGGTTCTTAGCTACTTCCCCTGCCGTTACTGTACTTGCACGGTGTACAGTTGTAAGAGTTGTACAGAGTGTGAGATTGCAGTAGGCACAAATAGGGGTGAAACAATCTTCCTCCCAAGAATACCTCGCTATGACAGAGGTGATGAGCTACCCTTCACCTTCATCCGCTTAGCTTTCTATGTTACCATCAATAAGGGTCAGGGCCAAGAGAATGAACAAGTTGGCATCTACTTGCCTCAACCTGTGTTCGCTCATGGCATACTCTACACCTTCTCCATTGGAAAGAAAGCCAGCGCCGTAAACGTTTTCATTGTTGTGGATAATGACAAGGGCATTACTGACAACATTGTTTATAGCGAACTCCTTTAATTATCCAAAGACAAGCATTCAAACAGCCATTTTTTTACATAACATTTTTTACATTGCTGTTACTACAACTGCTAGAGACACTTCGCAGACTATCATTCTTTTTTTCTGTCCTATATTACAACATGACAATAAACAATGACATCTAACAACAAATTCTATCTTATTTCCATCAACAACTGCCCATTATGCATTTACGGTGTACCCAATTGTCCACAATTGTGCTCAAACCGACACCTTCCTTACTCACTATACGTGCACAACTACACAGTACAATGTAACTGTGCGGCCCGAGCTCTTCGCGGCCCAAACTTCTAGTATGATTGCAGTTAGTAGTACACGGCCAAATCCTATACAGAGTTAATTTAAACACTGAGTCATAAAAAAGGACAGTTTTTTTTACAACAAGGGTTCATATTTTATTAGATTGTAATTAGAGAAAATAAAAGATGTGTGTTAAAATGTTTTAATTTACTGCTTTCTATCGCTTTAGCCATTTTAGCGAGTTTGATGTCAGTGGTTGGGGCATGCATACAAGTGGCTATGTCTTTTTAGATACATTCCCAACATACACCGCAATCTTTCATGGTTAGGTGTGACTTATGGGGGCTAGTAGTGTTACTGTAAACGGTAATAAATAAATTGTCGGCTCATTGTGTCTAAAAAGAAGACCAAAGTTGTCCTTTAACTCAGAGGGTGTGGAAAACGGACCTGTGTGTGAGAGAGGGAGAGAGGGAGAAAGAGAGAAAGAGAGTTGCGGGAATGACTGTGCCGGCGTGTGCCCACCCGTCCCTTCCCACCCACCCACCCACTCCCTCCGTCACTGGGGTCAGCTGAGCCCAGTGCAGGCTGGGTAAGTATACTGTAGTAGGATGAGAGAGAGAGGGAGGGAGAGAGAGAGAGAGAGGAGGGGATGAGCTGCTGCTGCTGCTGCCTGCCTGTGTGAAAAAGTGTGTAGGAGAGGCTAAGAAAAACATTACAGCCTGGCAACAATGTTGGTCGGGAGGAGGAAGAGGGTGTGGGGAGAGGGGAGGGGAGGGGAGGGGAGGGGGGGGGGGGGGGGGGGTCTGAGGGAGCAACGAGGAGAAGGTTGCGGGGAGGAGGAGGAGGAGGAGGAGGAGGAGGAGGGAGGAGATGAGCAGGGGGTTAGGAGGAGTGCACCGCCGTGGATAATGTCATCGTTGTCGGGTGAAAACCTTGTATGTCCAAAACCGTTAGTTTTGCATTTATCATTTAAAAAAATTATTTAAACTAGTGAAAACAGCCGATCTACAAGCACACAACGCCTCGCGCTGCGAGGCGTTGTGTGCTTGTAGATCGGCTGTTTTCACTACTTTTGTGCGACGGCCTTGTATGGTGAAGCAGGGCTTTCTTTGCTTGCTGAAAAAAGGTTATTTGAAACTTGGAGATACGAGGTTTCTGCCCGACAGTGACGATATGAGAGAGCAAAGAGGGAGAGAGGAGGGTGTGTGTGTGTGTACAGTATGTGTGTTTTTCTGTGTGCGCAGTGGTGTAAAGTAACTAAGTACATTTACTTAAGTGCTCTAGTTAAGTACACTTTTGAAGTATTTGTACTTTACTTGAATATTTCCAATACTTTTACTTCTACTCCACTACATCTCGGATCCAAATATTGTACTTTTACTCCACTGAAATTATTTGAAAACTTTAGTTATAAATGCAGGTATAAATTATAATGTTATAAAACATACATAAACCACTTTTGCCATATTTCATACCGTACAAGCTCACAACGTGTCGCATCGAGCTTGTAGATCTGCTATTTTCAAACATTTTGTTACTTTAAGTATATTTTGATGCCAACACTTTCATACTTTCACTCAAGTACATTTTGAATTCCGGACTTTTACTTGTAACGGAGTACATCTACATTGCAGTATTGAGTGTGTGTGTGTGTGTGTGTATGTGTGTGTTTCCGTGTGTGTGTGTGTGTGTATGTGTGTGTGTGTGTGTGTGTGTGTGTGTGTGTGTGTGTGTGTGTGTGTGGTGTGTGTGTGTGTGTGTGTGTGTGTGTGTGCGTGTCTGTATGTATGCATGCATGCGTGCCCTTGTATCACCATACTTGTAACTTACAAGTTGTAAGGGCACAAACGTCCCCGCGAGTACAGCAGAAATGGGAGGAACGGACACTTTCCCTTGCCTGGTCCACACCAGATAAATGGTTGTTTTTTAAGGTTGAAAAAAAGAGAGATTTTATGAGTTTAGCTAGAGAGGCACTTAGAGGTCAGGTTTTAGGGGTTTAGGGTTTTTTAGAGTTAAGGAACGATTTATAATTAGTCGCACGCCAGTGTCCTGCTTTACCGAAAATAGCACATCTAAAACGTGTGAGCTTGGAGATCGGCTATAGGGTTAAAAAAATAGCAATAGATTTTTCTGTTTTAAATGGCATTCATAAGACGTCGACGTCCTCGCAAGTATAGTAACGCAAATGTGTGAGTGCGTGCGTGTGAGTGTGTGCGTGCGTGCGTGCGCGTGTGTGTGTGTGTGTGTGTGTGTGTGTGTGTGTGTGGAGGGGAGGGGAGGGGGGGTCTGGGAGTGTGTGGTTAGATCACATTCCTCTCCGTGTCTTCTCATGCCGTGGGTGGGGCGGTGTGGTGGAGCTGGCTGGGAGAGAGACACAGGGAGGGAGGGAAGGCATGGTGAGAGAGAGAGAGAGAGAGAGAGGTGGGGGGTGGTATAGGGTGGAGGAGGGTGAAGGGTGGGTTAGGGCGGAGGATAAGGGTAGTGCCCTCGGCTCTCATGAAACGTGTGTGGATGTTGTGCCCCAGGGCAGCGAGCAGGGGCGTCAATTGGGTATGGCAGGGGTATGCAGCTGCCATACCCTGGGTCCAGGGGGGAAAATAAAAGTTACTTTTAAATATAAATCCATGAATGTCTCTTTGTCTATCTGTGCTGGTTATTATGGTGTTAAATTACAGTAAAATAACTACAAATGCAAAATTTAACAAAATGGTCCATTATATTCTTCACACTTTTATTCTCCCCAGCTTGACAAAATGGTATATTCCCCGGTTCCGCAGGTCAGCTGCACACAGTGCACAGGTGCAATTCATTATTATTTTTAATTGTGGCACGTTTACTAACGTGTCAAGTTTAGCTGCGCTTGAACAACCGTTCAAGGCTGCCATATCCAGCCCAAGAAACCGTAGAAACGTGGGGAAATATAGAATGTACTTATTAAAAAAAATGTATCATGCCTGTTGCTAAGGTATGGCAACATGACGTGCTGGTGTCTTGCAAGACACCAGTCATGTTGCCATACCTTAGCTTTTACTGAACTGACGCCACTGGCAGCGAGACTGACTGCTTCCCTCCGTGTGTGACTGACTGACTGAATGACTGACTGACTGACTGACTGGGATCAGGGCTTGTTATGGAGTTAATAATATCGTCAAACATGAGTTCATCTGATAACATCAAAGGGATGACATACTGTAACACAGCGGTTCTCAACCTTTTCTGGCTGTGTTAATCTTAATAATCATATTTTAACATATTTTAACTGCCCTCCCCCCCCCTGCCCCCCACTCTGACGAGCATTGAGCACGAGTTGAGGCATTACATTTTGTACAACACGGTTCTATTGTGAAAATAGCAGATCTACATGCTCACAACGCCTTGCGTTGCAAGGCGTTGTGAGCATGTAGATCGGCTATTTTCACAATTTCTGCCTCTAATATTTGACAATTTGGCCAATGTTTAATTTGTCATTGTATAGGTATTAAAAAGTCCTTAAATTGTCACTTTAGAAATGTGCATATAACCCATATGCACTTAAACTTTATGACGGGTTGTTACTGTTGAGTGAGAAAACAATGTTGCACATTAAGCTAATCATCTGGGGACCCCTCAAAATCATTTGGGGACCCCCCTGGGGGTCCCAACCCACAGGTTGAGAACCACTGTAACACATGTTACAACACGAGTTACAGTTATTATTATTCAATAGAGGTTAAGCCCTATATACTGTAGTGTACGTCCTTGCTGAAATATCCATGACAGATAGTTGTGAGGTTGTAGAGCTGCTATTTTCTCAGGGAACCAAACTAGACCCGAGTTGTTAACGATGCCCCACCCGGTTATGCGAAACCTGTTTAACCCAATGTACCCATTGTCAGAATACGCATTGTACCCGTCTGTCTGTGAATCCTGACGTCATCAGTAGGCTATACACCTTTATATGGCATATCATTTTCTCCTTACACTCAACAGGACAAAAAAGAAGAACAAATAAATAAACAAGAAAAAAAATATATAGCCATTTGAAAATGTTCAAGAGGCATTTCTTCCTCGGCCTAGTAGTGGGAATGTGCATGCAAAACGTCACGGCGATTGTACGCTGTGTTCATTATTTGGGGCATTTTGTTCAAAACGGAGCACAACTGCAAAGTTTGGAAGCCAATCTTAGTCAGTCAATCAGGATGGCAAAGTCTCGCAGACTGTGTTCGCACAATCGCACGCCACGTCTGGCACACCCTTGGCTACCCAGTACCCAGCAATGCGAGGAGCGCCCCTTTTTCTAGTCCCATCAGGCTTCAAAATCTGGGTCTTGATCACAGCTCCTCTTAAGATGGGATGTTCTTTTTGGAGGATTAAAGCTAAATGTGCCCCAAGCAAAGTGTTTCTTCAACAGTAGCATGTTGCCGTTTCTCTTGTGAACTCAGTTTCATTGTGTCATTTGTAGCATTCAAATATCTGGGAAATGATAAAGCCAGATTCATACTTTGTAGCCACGTGCCCGAAAATAGCCAAAGTACAAGCTCACAGTGCGGTGAACACGCTGATGATGTGACACGTTGTGAGCTTGTATGTCTACAACATGCTATTTTTACATTTGCTATAATAGTTCCTGTCCGGTACCTGAGAAAATGAATACAAGTTCATCTACTATTTATGACGCCATAAAACTTGATGTTACCGTTGAACTAGTCATGGCAGGGGATAATTTTAATATATAGTTTCTCCCATATGACCACATGAATAGATTGGCCATAGGCTCAGTGCATAACAAGCTCCCACAGCTGTGCCTTTCCATTGTTGATACACAGTGGATCATTTGAAAAAATGAAAAATAAATGAATAAACATTGTTTTTAAAGGGCCCATTCAGTAAGTCTTAATGGGAAGTGTGTAGGTGGTTTTGCTGTGTCTATTCAGGTATGAGTGTGTGTAGGTTTTCAAACTGTGGCCAAATGCGCACCAATGGGCAAGTCAAAAGTTACACCTGTATTCATAGCTAAAATAGCAGATCTACAATCTCACGCCGCGATGCAACATTATTTTTGATAGATGCTACTTTGATACCACAATTCCACCACTGATTCCACATTGGAAACAAGCCCCCTGCGGCTTTTTGTGTTATCCTTTTAGCATAACCTTTGACTATACTACCTACTAGTAATAAACGTGTTAATAAAAGTATTCAATCAATCAATCAATACCATGCAGATGTACAGTATGATGGTTTCATGTTATGTTCCTGTATACCAGGGGTCTTCAACGTTTTCAGGCCAAGGACCCCTTAGTTCGGAAAGAGATGAAGCAGGGACCCCCACAACCTTTTCATAGATTCCATATAGTTTCATTGTTTGACGGCACTATCGTCAGTTTGTTTTGGATTCATGTCAATTTGTGTTTTCAGACATTTAACCACTTGAACCGTCAATACTTATAAAATGTAGTCTGCTCCTTTTTCCTCTAGTTTCATGCTTATACGGACATTCCGTGCTCATACAGACACTCATACACATACTGTACAGTACATACACACAAAGCCAGATGTACCACCAAAATGTGGAAAGCCTTACCGAAGGTCATAAAGGAGTGTGGATCTCTAGCATCCTTTAAAATTGCCCTGAAAAACCACTTACAGGCAGCAGCCGTTCGCAACTGGTAAAAAAAACTAACCTAGCCCAACCCTACCCTCCCCTGCCCCTTCTTTGTATATACTGTTTGTTTAGACTTACTGTTTTCTTTTTTGTTTTTCTTTACATATCTACTGCATAGTACTGTGTTCTATTTGTCTGTCATTCAATGTTATATGAGATACTTCAATGGTTTCCAGTGGAAATAAGCTTAGTCTTTTCATGGATCTCCTTTTAGTAGACCTTGTACAAGTGAACTGTACCGTCATGAAACTGTACCTTTTCCTATGCAAACTTCTAATAAAGTCTTCAATCAATCAATCAAAGCGCCGCTCAAAAAGGAGGGGGGCCAACCCGTCCTAGTATAGAGCGCTAGTGGGGGACTCCGGTCAACTAAGTATAGCCTTTAGTGTTTAAGTGGTTAATTCCTACCCTTTGCAGACCTTTACCGCACCTGTACTTTCACCCCTAAACATGGCCTGTCAGCAGAAAAAGAGTCTGATCTGACAGATTCTATGAATAAAAGGATGGCACCGCCACCCCACAGGTGTCAGGATGAAAGCAGAAAGCACCGCGTGGGAGGGACTCAGAGTTGCTGCTACATGTGTTCTTGTTGGTTTGTTCAAGAGGGTAAACTCCCCGAACCGTGGGGCCTTTAATGCAAACACAGAAACCATTCTGCTGTGAAGCATATCGTCGTTGTCGGGTGAAAACCTTGTATGTCCAAAACCGTTCGTTTAGCATTTATCATTTTAAAAATGATTTAAACTAGTGAAAACAGCCGATCTACAAGCACACAACGCCTCGCACCGCGAGGCGTTGTGTGCTTGTAGATCTGCTGTTTTCACTATTTTTTGTGCGACAGCCTTGTATGATGAAGCAGGGCATTACTTTGCGAAAGAACGTACACATTTGAAACTTGGAGATACGAGGTTTCCACCCGACAACGACGATATACACATATTGTTCTGAACAGGGGTTGACAAAAAGGTCTCAGCAGAGGCACTTGTCCGTCGGACAAGTACAGGTCACGCTCTACTTGCCCAAAAGTCACTTTGAAAAACCAGAATGAGTGCAACTTCTAGTTGTGAAAATGTATAGCATTGTTCTTCATGAACAGCCAATATTCAAGGAAGACGGAATGCACTTGCATTCCTTTTTTTTTTTTTTTTATATAATTTTTATCCCACGATTTTGCAACCCATTTTCACCCAGTGCCAATTGCCTATGTAATCCTGGGCTCTGCTCTCTCTCTGCCGCGCCTGGGGAGACAACGGACTGACCTCATGCTTCCTTCAATGCATGAGTAGTCCAAGTTGTTTCTTTTCACCTGACAGGGGGGATTTTCCCCGGGATGGACGTAGCGCGTGGAAGGAACACGTTATTCCAACCAGTTCCTTTCCCCTCCATCAAGCGCCCCGGCTGGCCAGGGGGAGGCATTATTGAGACCAGGATTACTGCATGTTTTTGTGAGGGTATCAACCCTAGGAGATACGGGGAGAACATGCAAACTCCACACAGAAAGGCCCTATCGCCGACCCCACCTAGGGTGTGGGCGCTGATGACGCGGAGGGAGAAACACGCCCCCAGCACCCACAGCGTCCCCCGGTGGGAATCGAACCCAGGACCTTCTAGCTGTGAGGCGAAGCGCAAACCACTGCGCCACCGTGCCCTGCACTTGCATTCCTGAAAGCAAATTCCACTTGCCCAAATTGTATTTACTTGCCACAGGCAGTCGGGCAACCGTTAGTGTCAACTCCTCCTGAATGCGCACACACATGCACACACGGTCACATGCTCACACACCGTAAAGTTTTGTGTAAGTACAGATGGACCTGTAAACTCTCAGAGTTATGGGGTGTCCTTCCAAATAAAACGTTTGAGAACCACTAGTACCAGCGGACTCATAATGTGCCATGGTATCATAGTAAATCAGTGCCATACATATTCTGTAGAAGACCTAGAGACTAAGAACATTATAATGGTGTTTAAAAACAAAATCTAAAATTTGCCACGGACGAGACCAAGTCTTGCCACGTATGGACATTATGATGACCCCTGCTAAAGGCACTGTATTAGGCCATGGCTACACAGAGCTGGATTTTTCAGATATCCTGTTTTTTCAGATATCCACATAAAAAAATATCTAGGTCCACACGGAGCTGGATATTTCATATATCCTGGTTTTTCAGATATCCACATAGAAAAATACCTAGGTCCACACGACAAAGATATCTAGGTCTAACAAGCACACACACAGTAAAGTCTTCAGAGATATCCGGGTTCCCTGTCTACATGGATCCAGTGAATCGGATATTTTTCAATGTCTTCACTTATTTATCCGGTTTAAAAGATATCCAGCTTCGCGGCCAAAATATCCAGCTTCATGTGGCTGCAAGCCCCAACAGCACAAAAAAATGTCTAGCTTCAGAAATATCCAGCTCCATGTAGCCATGGCCTTTCCCTGCTGAAAACTGAGACGTCGACATGGTGGAGATGGGGCAGGACAACACTCTGAACGAGAATGATTGGCTAGCTGCAAATTGAAAGAATCTGACTGGCTAGGAGTGCTTCAACGCTTGAAATTGTGAATGAATTGGTTTTGACGGCGTGGGAAAAGAGGAAGCAACATAGTGGAATTCCCCAGGGGAAAAAAAAGAAGAAAGCATGAGAGCAGAATGATAGATATGGCGTGAAAGAAAAGGTCTTCCTCGTTGAACTTTAGCAAAAGCTTCATCTTGTCCAAATGAGACGTGGAGCTTCACCACGCTAGAGCGAGAACACAAGCATCCAGCCTGTACACTGAACACTACATTGTGATTGCCATTGTATACTGTATGCCAGTTATTCTCAGACTGTGTTTAAACAGTTTAACCCATTTAGGCCTAGAATTATTGAATGCTTTAACCAGTGAAAAATAGCATAGATCTGCTATTTTTGAAAAAGTCGTGAAAATTTGTGCAAATCTTTGAATATATGTATTTTCAAAGCGAACGTTTGTAACTAAAATTTTGCTTCTGGGTGGTCCTGGAACTAGATATTTTGAAATGGGGGTCCGTGGCCAAATAAATATCATTTTGGGGGTCCTTCACATGAAAAAGTTTGAGAACCACTGACATAGTAGTCTCTCAAGAACAGACTTAAGTGAAAAGGACCTTTTCTTTGACGATGGCTGGCCAGATTGCTGACATAGAAACATACCGGTAGGTTTTTTTCCCAAAAATCTTAGAAGGATTCAAAAGACACTTATAGAATCGGGTCAAAATTCTAATTTTCAAGATTTTTCAAAAATAGCAGATCTACAAGCTCGCAGCGCGGCACTCGGTGGCGCGCTGTGAGCTTGTATATCTGCTATTTTTTTATATTTAAAGCATAAAATATTGCGTCATAATGTGTTCAGGCCTAAAACAAGTTGCATAGACATGGTCAGTTCGTGTGCAGCTTTGGGCTGTACAAGTAGACGCACCTTGGAGAATAGATCGTGTGGAACAGGGACGTGCAGAGAATGTTAGAGAGGCAGCGGCTGACATTTCTAAAAGGGTATTTTGGTGGAAATATCGAAAATAGCAGACCTCCAAGCTCACAGCGCGTCACGCTTGGAGGTCGGCTATTTTCAGTGTGTGATACCACACTAAACTAAGCATAATCAAGTCTGGAGATGTGGCGCAACGGCATGGATTTCTTCACAGAGAGGGACATCCTTTCAACATAAGATGCTGCATTCAAGTTCAGTAGAGTTTGGACAAGGAAAGTCTCTTGAATGCTGCCTTCAGATATGGCATGGAAAGGAGGCATTTGCATTTATTTCACCATAGTAAAAACAGCATTCATGGTCTGGAGAGGGCACTTTTTACAGACAGATAAAAGTGCAGGGGCTCAAGCCCCCTTTGATGGCCTGCATTTTTCACATCTGTCTTTTATAGCGCCACCAGGAGGCCGACTTATGTAAAACAAAGTTTTTGATATTATCAGATCTACAAGCTTACAATGCATCACAGTGTGGTGTGTTGTGAGCTTGTAGTTAAGCCTTTTTAATTCTCTCCGCCAGGCCGAAAGGCATGGCCGAGACTATGTTGTGTAATTTGCACCCTGTCCGTCATGTCCGCAAATCTTTGCACTGCATTTTTCACATCTGTCTTTTATAGCGCCACCAGTAGGCAGACTTATGTAAAACCAGTTTTTAATATTACTCATTGAGACGTTATCCAAATTTCACACAAATCAGTACAGATGATCTCTATATTCATGTGATCATCACAGACCTCTTAGATTTTTCACATTCCATCCTGATCAGTAAAGATTGACATTTAAAGTTTTCAGGGGTGGCCCATTGTGAAACTGTGAAACCGTGTGCAGATTCCCACTAGGCTGAGGAAGAAATGCCACTTGAAAATATACAAATCAGCCTCATGATGGCGCTATAACAGGTCGGGTCACGTATTGACCTATACATGTAACTGCACCGATTTGGTGTCTAGCTTTTTACATCTATGCGTTGTATGCCCAGTCGCTAGAGCCCAAGGAAAGATATTTGCCCTGCAATCATACTGTAGTTGGCTAAAATTGACATCTAAAGTTTGCAGGTCTGTTTTAAAAAACATATTTGCACACATTGAGGAACAATTGCGACCCTTTTTCATTGTCCTGTTAAAGCGCAAAAAAGTAATCAAAAACAAACATCTAAATATTTTACATACCTCGATGATCACTCTATCAAACAATGCAAGCCCGCAACAAACAACAGACCTGTGCTCGGAAGAGCACTGCTTCTTTTTCACATTTTTTGGAAAGTTTTCAAAAATGTTGGACGCTTGTGAACATTATTTTGGAATAACCTGTCATGCGCGCCGCGCTGCACCCAGGGTCGACCCCCTCGTTCATTGATTCCAGCCTCTCATTGTGTTCCTTTGCAGGGTGGTACATACGTACCAGTGTTCTCTCCTGCCAGCCAGGTACAGGTTGGCACACTGAAGCACACGCCCCAGATACACTCAGATACTGTCACCAACACTGCCTTTCTGTTCTCCTCCTCCGATATGTCTTTTGTTTCATGCTTGATACGAATCCCTTTAAGCTCCTGTTTGGCACAGCCAGCGAAATAACCCACCCCACCCTACACCCTGCCTTCAGTGTGCACTCAATGCTTTGACATTCTTTATTGTTGCTTTCTGACAGTCAGAGGCGTCACAAGCGGGGGAAAAGTGGGACTGACTTTCTAGGGCCCAAGGTGGAGGGGCCTCAATTATTTTATACTTTAGTCAATAGTTAAAGTACAAAATGTGAGTGAATCTTTGTATCCAGGGCCCAGAATTTGGTGCGACGCCCCTGCTGACTGTCTGTGTGTTTTCATCACCTTAATGGCTGCACAAGGTGTTGTTTGGGTCCCGTCTGGCTCTCCAGATCGATCTCTGACCTCAGATCAAGTCAGTTGGCTCTCAAACTGGCATCCTTGAAGGGGTTCCAAGTGGTCCCCAGCTAAATGATTCATATGAGGAACCAAAATGGAACCTTTACAAGTCTGTAACTCTGAGTGTACAAATGGAAGCAAATGGAACCGCAAGTTCCACTTGTGCCCTTTCAGAGTTATGGGGGAAATTCAAAGGTTTGAGAACCTCAGTCTTAAAGGGATAGTTCAAATGACTTTTTATCAATCAGTTTCTCACCCCATGGAGACTTGAATTCATGTATATTTATTTTGTTTTTGTCTCATTCCTAAGCCCATTGACTATTTGTGTCTCCATAGGGAACATGCTGGTCATCAAATTATTGGCTTACGAATGCGACAAAAACAAAAAAGTCTCTATGGGGTTGAATAATTGATTAAAAAAAGAAGAAGAATGGGTGAACTATCCCTTTAATAAGTCACCCTTCTCCAACATCACCACAGACTTAAGAAAAAAGGGCCCAGACCTGTCTTTCAGTGTTTCATTTCCTCTGCCATTACAAAAGAAAAGGTGAGCCCCCTGCTTTGCCCCCAATACCCCACCCCCCCCCCCCCAGTTTCACTCCCCATCTCTATACCTCCAGTCCCAGAACGTTGGCTTGGTCACTCTGGCTGGCCCATACAGCCAGAGAACCAGCACCACCACCCAGACCCAGCCCACGTACAGTCCTAGGCGAGAAGCAGGTTTTCAGGCAGGGCCCTGCGAGTATGTGTCACTCCCCTCCCCTAAGCACAGGTGGACGTGTAGGGAACCCTGCCAAATACTTTTGGTTTAGAGGGAGGGAGGGAGGGGTGTTGGCTGCATGGGCCTGGTGGGTGGGTGTAGCAGGTTTTTTTTTTTTGTTTTGTTGTGTTTCTTAGATAACCGTTTGGTGGTAAGGCTAAATCACTGACACACCTTCAGAGCAAATTTGAGCTTCTCTCGCTCTCTCTCTCTCTCTCTCTCTCTCTCGCTCTCTCTCTTTCTCCCTCTCTCTCATCTTGTCTCTCACTTTCACAAGTCTGTCTGCCACAGAAGACAGTGCTGAGTTTCCTGACGGGGGACGTATGCACAGAGAGAGAGAGAGAGAGCGCGAGAGAGGAACTGAAATCAAAACTTCTTCTTCTAAAAAGGTCAGTAACAACTCTCTCTCTCTCTCTCTTGCTCTCTCTCTCTCTCTCTTGCCATCAACCCTCTTGCATTCAGTGTCACACACTGCTTTATTTCAACACAGGATGTCATGTCAGACAAGGTTTGTATTTTGCTCAGAAGGGGTGGCATATAGTTTTAGCGTTTGTGTTGCATAGGACCATGCTCTTACAGATAATCACAATCACTCGAATTCTTTTCTATCTTAAGTGGTTGGACACGTAAGAAAAGTGTAAACCAGGATACAAGTGAAGTCTAATTTGCACCAGGGCCTCTGAAAAGATGTTCTCAGTGGTGTCTTGCTACAGTAAGTGTCTTTGAACAGTTTTGTGCTTAATTGGATGTCGGTGAGATTTAACTATATTCCATTCTCTTTAGAGCCAGAGGAAGAGTCGTGTTAAAAAATATAGTGGCTTGCAAGCAGATCTAACGTGCATATTTTTTTTGCTTTGATGTCTGTATTGTTGTGATGACATATGCAGATATATTGGGCGTTGTCATAGCATGTATGACTATCATATGTATGACGATCTATTGTCCCTAAAGAATGGTCTTAGCCATGACAAACTGAAATCAATTGGAGAGCACAGTGTATATACTGTATGTGACTTCTCTCAGAGTCAGACACACTTTGTGATGGTTAGAGTAGAGACATCAGTAACTACTCCATCTAAAACATAGGAAACTACATTAATTGAATTATCCCCTTATCTGTTGAAGTTTACAAAGTGTTAATCAGACATATCTACTCAAAACACTGCCATTTCTGTAAGTGAACCACCCGTGATTCTTCCCAGGATTCCTCCAAAAACAGCCTATCTACAGGCTCACAATGTGTCCCATCACATCGCATCGCATTGTGACCTTACAGATTGTGATTTTTTTTGGGCCAGTGACACCGTCATAAAATGAAATATAATCCAGGCTTAGTGCATTAAAACCAAGAAAGCATCTGTTTTATTTTACATTTTAGCATTGGGCTGTTCAAAAATGCTATTTTTGAACAGTTTATTTATTTATTTTTATCCTGAAAGTATTAGATAAAATTTTAATAATTTAGATTTCTTTTTTAACACAAATCTTCTCTTCTGGGGGTCCCTGCATGGCACAACATTCTTTTGGGAGGGGGGTCCGAGGCCACATATGTATCAATTCAGGCGGTCCTTGGCACGAAACAATTAGAGAAATACTAGAGGGCGTTCTTAAACGGGACCTCAGGTCTCAATGGTTTACATTTGAGGTAGTTTCCCTCAGCCTCAGATGACTGGCATTCACTCATTCATCTGACTGTTTGTAAAACCCCTTCAGTCACTCATTCATTCATCTGTCCAGGGACGTGCAGAGAATGTTGAAGAGGCAAGGGCTGACATTTCTAAAAGGGGCCTTTTGGTGAAAATATTGAAAATAGCCGACCTCCAAGCTCGCAACGCGTTGTGAGCTTGGAGGTCGGCTATTTTCTGTACTTTTTCATGGTCTGGAGAGGGCACTTTTTACAGATGGGTAAAAGGGCAGGGGCTCATGCCCCCTTTGATGTCTATGTGTGCACGTGCTTGCATCTGTCTGCAGTATTGTAAAGTAACTAAGTACATTTACTCAAGTACTGTACTTAAGCACAATTTTGAGGTATTTGTACTTTTCTTGAGTATTTTCAATTTCCAGTACTTTTACTTCTTCTCCACCACATCTCGGATCCAAATATTGTACTTTTACTCCATTACAATTAATTGAAATCTTCAGTTACTAGTTACATTACAGATTTAATCACATTATTATAAAAAAAATATATTAACCACTTTAGCCCTATTTTATAGCTAGGCTATTTGAAAATAGCCGATCTAAATGCTCACACCGCTCATTTCCATTTTCAATATTTTCACCAAAAGGCCCTTTTAGAAATGTCAGCCCCTGCCTCTCTAACATTCTCTGCACGTCCCTGGATACACTATAATATTATTCCATAGGTAAACCCATACAGACTGTGAGGTTGATTCTACAAATGCCTTCTAAATCAGTAGTTCTGAAACTTGTCAAAGAAAGACCCCCCAAAAAATTATATGTATTTGGCCGCAGACCTCTCCCCCATCTGAAAAGCTTTTGTGCCAGGGACCCCTTCAGATGAGAAGATTTTCCAAAATATTGAAAATCTTTAAAACGTGTTTCAAAAATGTTCAAAAATAGCTGATGAGCAAGCTGTGTGCTTGAACTGTAGATTTGCTATTTTTTAGAAGAAAAAGGGTAAACATTTCTGCAGGACAGTACTGCAGTTATACCGTACCGCTAATGTACTGTAATAAAGGCTTGGCTATGTTAATTATTCTATTATAAGTTGTTTTATTCTTAGATCTCTCTGGCCCCTATGTACAGTATAGCATCTTTGGGTACTCAGAAAAGCGCTATATAAATTAGACTTTAGTTACAAGTTACTTTGTATATTTTGATTATTATTATTACAAAACATATATTATTACCTACTTTTTCAGCCCTATATTATAAATTCCGGCCATTTGAAAATAGCAGAGCTATCTACAAGCTCACAATGCGTCTTCATGCGACACATTGTGAGCTCAAGTACATTTAGAATTCTGGAACTTTACTTGTAACAGAGTATTAAAATAAATGAAAGTATTGATACTTTTACTTCAGTAAAAAAAAGGTACCTGTCTGTGCGTGCTCAGTCACTTAATTGTATAGTATTCTGCAGGGGCGTCAATTGGGTATGGCAAGGTATGGCAGCTGCCATACCTTGGCTACAGGGGAAAAAAAGTAAATGAAAAAATCATGCCTGTTGCTAAGGTATGGCAACATGACTAGTGTCTAGCATGCGCGCAAAGGCACCAGTCATGTTGCCATACCTTAGCTTTTGCTGAACTGACGCCACTGGTAGATACAAGGTTTCCACCCGATTATGACGATATATTAACACATATCGTTGCTGTCGGCTTGAAACCTCATATGTGCAAGACTGTTGCTATGATGGCCGGTATGAGACTTATTTTAGCTGAACATGACATACCGGTACTGAATGAATATGCTTGACAATTTTAACATAATCAATTTAACTCGTAGGATGAATGTCATCTTCATCCATTTCAATTTACTGAACGCATGCAGGTAATGGTGTAAATCTAATTTCTTTTTTAATTACAATTTAATGACGACACACTACACTACTACTACAACTGTGTCTGCTGGCGTCTCCTTTCAATTACAATGTGTTCACGTTATTCACTGTTTCACAACTAATTATAATTGAGGAAACTAAACCCGTAGCGTCTGAGCTTTCTTTCTTGTGGCAGAGGGGTTACTTGGGGATAGAGTCCATTAGACATACACACACACACACACACACACACACACACACACACACACACACACACACACACACACACACACACACACACACACACACACACACACACACACACACACACACACACACACACACACACACACACACACACACACACACACAGTGACACACACACACACACACACACACACAGGACCGCACCCACCTTTATTCACATACACACGCACGCATGCACGCACTCATGCGTTAAATTCTCAATGTTAATGGAACTACGAAAGCTTAAAAATGACCTGACTTGACCTACCTGAACACTGAGGATTTTATTGTGTACTATGATAGCTCATCCCCTCTTCTTTAGTCTGTCTGTCTGTCTCCGTGTTTAGTGCGTGAATGGGTGTCACATCAAATTCTGGGCCCTGGGTACAAGGATTCACTGTGGGGCCCCTGTGCTTTAACTATTGAAAAATAGCAGATATACAAGCTCACAGCGCGGCACCGAGTGCCGCGCTGCGAGCTTGTAGATCTGCTATTTTTGAAAAATCATGAAAATCTTTGAATATTTCAAATCCTTCTAAGGTTTTTTTGAAAAACCTATATATGTTTCGATGTCAATGGAGCTCAAACCTTTTCATGTGCAGGACCCCCAAAATGGTATGTATTTGGCCACGGACCCCCATCTCAAAATATTTACTTCCAGGGACCCCCCAGAAGCAAAATTTGAGTTACAAATGTTCGCTTAAAAAATACATATATTCAAAGATTTGCACACATTTTCACGACTTTTCAAAAATAGCAGATCTACAAGCTCGCAGCGCGGCACTCGGTGCAGCGCTGTGAGCTTGTATATCTGCTATTTTTCAATAGTTAAAGCAGTCAATAATTAAGGCCCCTCCAACACCTTGGGCCCTAGTGACTCAGTCCCACTTTCCTACCCCTTGTGACGCCCCTGAGTGCGTGTGAGCCTCTCTCTCTCATTCTCTCTCTCTCTCTCTCTCATATCACACATGAACCTGATCCCGGCTAGTCTTTTGTTGTAAAGTCCTACCAGGATACTTTTACATCAGTGTGTGTTTAACAAACACTTCCAGGGGCAGAGCAGACTCCCTCTGTAATGTTTGCACAATTAGGACTCTGGCAATAGAAGATAAGCCCGTGCAATCCAGCAAGTCAATAAAGGACCTCATTTCACCTTTTTTATTTGTACAAAAAACAACATTCGAGTGATGCGAATTTGTGCACAGTAAATCTTTAGGTCCATTTGGTTACTTTTGGTTATAGCTCAGTGTTAAAGGTGATGTAAGTGATATTCTTTTGATTAATTGATTTGTTGTTGTTAAAATATATTCTCATAGTAATCATTTATAGACCGATTTCCCATAACTGTGGTGTCAAGTGGTACCGCTTTGCACAGCTACACTGCAGCTACACGGCATCGCTCTGGAAAAAAGTCTGTAGACTCTAGCAATGATTAGGAGAATAGTTTGATCAGTAACATACTCTATCTGTCTCCCTGTCTTTCCAATCAGGAGAGAGAACTCATTCATCAGCTTAAATGTATAATTATAGTGTTCAAATTAAAAAAAGAAATCAGTCTGCTCATTTTATTTGTTTCATCACTTCCAATTTCTCTTGTTTAAGCTGTATGAGTTCACTCTCCTGACTGGATGAAATTAGCATCCAACCTAAACATTTATTTTCTGTTTACTAACTGGAGAGACAGGGAGACTGTTTTGATTGATAGATTGATTAGTCAGAAATGTAAACAGCACGAGTACAGTCAAACATTAAGTCCCTGACCATCCCTTAAAAAACGGTGGTTCAATGGCTTTCTTTTAAACAGGCCTGAAAATACACCTTTCGGTAGGCCAAAGGGTAGGGGGAGGTACAGTAATTATCACTTCTCCCTTAGACAGCTGATTACTGTTTGCATTTCTGTCTAATAAAGTATTCAATCAACCAACCAAGGCTAAATGGTTAACACAAAAAAAAAGTCCTGGTCATTGTGGTCCCATGTACATGTATTCAATTAATCAACATAGCATTAAAGAATGACACAATAATACATAAACACTATGTACAAAGGAGAAACCGGTTAAAAAAACATTGACAGTGAAAGACCCCTCCTTTCTATGGGAAAACACTTTCACCTCCCCTTGTGGTCTCCTGATAGATGGTCTTTAAGGCTATAGTTTTGAAAGAAACCAGTGATTTACATCTTTTAATGGAGGGTGTCAGGGCATTCCACGTTTTGGTGGCAGAGGAGTAGAACGAGAAACGCTCCCATGTTTGTTCTATATGTTTGTTTCTATACCGGATCGCTGTCACTCCCTGTTACTGAACAAACAACTCTATAGTAGATATGGCACAATATTATTGCGATAATCAAAATTATCCTGGGGCAGAACATTTGCCAAAAAATAGCAGATCTACAAGCACACAACGTGTCGCGTTGCGACGTGTTGTGAGCTTGCAGATCGGCTATTTTTTGGAGAGATTTGGTAGAGATAAAAAAAAAGACTGTATTACTATTAAGTATGTATATTTGTACCTTTTACCAATTATAAAGAGTTTAAATGATACCAGATATGCAGCTCGGCAAATAAAAAGTGAATTCATCCCAATGCATGACGGAGGACGATTTCACGATAAGTAAAATCTCCACAATATGATTATTGAGTGTTTTTTATCACGATAAACGATAATATCGATTATCGTCCCATCCCCTACTCTATGATAAGTCATTGCAAAGTCACTATATAGATAACACTTGCTGTAACAACAACAACAACCACACACCCCCGTTAATCCATTTGTAACTCTGAGAGTGAACAAATGCACATTTATCTGAACACTGGGTGTTCCACTGTGTCGGTGGAACATGTGTCCTGTAATAAAATGTGTTTGTTATGAAAGGTGAATGAGAGCTCACACTCGGCTCCGCCCACCCGTAACCCATTTCATTGAAGACACAAAAGTGACTGCATGTGTCAAAGAAAAGAAGAAGAAAAAAAACGTTTCCGTGTTTTCTTCTCGCTTAAACCAGCCATGAAAAGGTTCCGCGCCACAAAGCATCAAAGATATGTTTTTCTCCTTTGTAAATCTACCCAATGTAAGTGGATTAATAGCTGAATGTGTATGCCTGCATGAGCATTCATGTGTTTTTTCAGTGTGTGTGCGCCTGCATGCTTGCATCCGTGCATGAACATTTGCGTGTGTGTTTGTGTGTGCGTGCGTGCGTGTGTGTGCGAGCGCGTGCGTGCGTGTGAGTATCCCGCAGTGGCGTGAAGTAACTAAGTGGATTTACTTAAGCACTGTACTTTTATACAATTTTGAGGTATTTGTACTTTACTTGAGTATTTCCAATTTCCAACATTTTTACTCCACTACATTTCAGATTCAAATATTGTATTTTACTCCGCTAATTGTATTTGAAAACTTTAGTTACTATTTACTTTGTAGATATACATTGTAATATTATAAAACATGCATAAGCCAATTTAGCCCTATATTTTATACCTTGGCCGATCCGACGCGTTGTGAGCTTGTAGATCTGCTATTTTACTTTTGGTACTTTAACTGTTCTGCTGCCCTTGACGACGCTCACCGTCAGTGAAAGGGTTAATACCATGGCGCCGTTGACGGCGAGGACTGTCAATCTTACTGTATATACAGTAAAGATATTATTACTTACTGTACGTCGCTCCGGTCCCGCCCGCATCGGTAATGTCCGCGATTTGTTTACAACGCACGTCGGGCGTGCACGCGAAGTTAACGTCCTCCATAGTAAATCCATTGAGAGGCCCATAAAGAGACTTCATTTTCTCCAAAAGGGACATTCTTATACAAAGGATGGTCTCCACTCTCCATACTATACACAAAAGCTGGGCGCAGCCATGTTCTCTTCTGGGCTCACACTGTCATGTGACTAGATGACGTAATCGTTGCCGTCAAGTGATAATCCAAAAAAACAAAAACAACCCCCTTCCGGCCCTTCAAAATAATAGCGGCGGCCTATGGAGGAAACGGCGTGGCACCGAGGCACCAAGCAAACCTTCAGATTAAGAGGCAGTAGTTGTGTTAAGACAGCACATTTTGATGCCAACACTTTCACACTTTTCCTCAAGAACATTTTGAATTCCGAACAGAGTATTTCTATATTGCAGTACTGATACTTTTACTCAAGTAAAATATGTGAGTACTTTTTCCACCACCGGTGTCCAGCCTCCTCCACCTCCGTAGCGCGTCGGTCGGTCCAGGTTGTGCTATGCGTGGTGGTACTGTACTGTACTGTACTGTACTGTACTGTACTGTACTGTGGGCACAGGCAGGGTGCAGAGTGAGTAAGCCCCGCCCCCTCACAGATGAATAGAGGAGCGGGCCGAGGCTTCAAGAGGCTGCCGTGGGTGGGAGACCTGAGCCCTGCCAAAAAAACACTCCTCCTGCGCGTGTGCGCGTGTGCGCGTGTGTGCGTGGACCCAGCAGCAGCGAGCCTTGATCCACCCACCCACCCCGGTCCAACAGGAGTTAGGCCCGCTAACAATGCAACACACTGGAGCAGGGACATGCTGGGTCCCTGATTCAGCCCGGGAAAAAGAGTTGGAGAGGCCCTCTGAGAGATCTCTCTCTATAGCGCTGCTGCTACTCAAAGATTTGCCATTTCAGATCATGACAAGTGACAAGCCAGTGGGCTAATTACTGTACAGTACATGAGTTATATTTCGTCGTTGTCGGGTGGAAACCTTGTATGTCCAAAACCGTTTGTTTTGTATTTATCATTTTAAAAATGATTTAAACTAGTGAAAACAGCCAATCTACAAGCTTGTAGATCTGCTGTTTTCACTACTTTTGTGCAAAGGCCTTATATGATGAAGCAGGGCTTTGCTTTGCGGAAAAATGTATACATTTGAAACTTGGAGATACAAGGTTTCTGCCCGACAGTGACGATTTACTTTGTTGGCCCGCTTTTCCCAATGGCCAGCACGTCCCTGCGCTGGAGCCTGGCTTATATACTCTGCAAACTGACAATGTACAGTGTGGAGATACTACTGTATACTATTACTGTATTACACACGGTTATGTTTTCATTCTGCGTTGAGAGAAAGGATGCGTCATAGAAAAATACAATAATCCTACGCATGTATTGTAGCCTATGGCAATTAAGGGACTTCAACAGTGGGTCCAGCACCCCTAGGGGGTCCTCAGAGTTATGACAGGGGGTCCTCCAAATCTTAGTGTGATAGAGACTTTTTTCTCCTTTTTATATTAACCATTTGAACTACTTTAGCCGAAATTAGCAGATCAGCTATTTTTGGTAAAGAGGTTAGATGTAGAGGGGAAAAAGAGCAGACTAAGTACAGAGTGAAAGGTCAAGTTTATTAAAAACACTTTGCTAGCCGAAATAGAATGGCTTGTTGATAGATTAGCCGTGAAATTTCTATTATTGTATTATGATCTGATGTTTATAAACATGAGCCCGCCACCCCTCCTTCTTGGACGTCGCCGTTGTTTTTTCTTTTTTTTCGATCCCCCGGTCGTTTGCTCACCATGAATATCTGGATCTCCATTGACATAGAGTGGCGGTTTTGGCCGAGGCATCTTCTCCCCGTGCGTTTCGCATGCGCGATCCGTGCGCATATAATCCAAGCATATGGTCCAGGTATGACTGAACAGTCGATGTGACCATTTTGGCTAGCTTAGCCCTTAGCATTCCAGCTATGCTAATGTTATCGTCTAAACAGTAAACGGACGGCTGCTAGGAAGCCTCTGCAGGGAATGGACCTGACGTCACTTCCGGTTCATGTCAGAGCAGCCATGAGCTATCGATGGACGAGCGGTGACTAGGGAAGGTTAGACGAACGCCGATTTTCGAATAAAAATCATTTATTTCGTTTTTAATGACCCAGTACGGTAAAAGACGGCGCGGCTGAGACATCCTTGCTCAGATGTCCGGTATATTCCGGTTTTAATACTAAGGGGCTCCCCGTGGCTTGGAAAGGGTTAAGTATTGACGGTTCAAGTGGTTAAATATCTGAACACACACATTATGAATCCAAAATACACTGACGATTGTGCTGTCAAACAATTAAACTATAAGGAATCTATGATAAGGTTGTGTCGGTCCCTGCTTCATCTCTCTCTTAACTAAGGGGTCCTTGGCCTGAAAACGTTGAAGACCCCAGGCCTATGGTATGGATGGATTGATTGATTGATTGATTGATTGAATACTTTATAGGTGAAAACAGCACGGAGGGACTGTAGAGTAAAACATTTAAGCTAAACACAAAACGACTCTTCAACAGAGTAGAATATTAACACATTAATATCAGTGTCATTAAAGAGCAGTGGTTTGTTAAACTTTTTAATCTCAAGGACATCATTTTGCCGGGGACCCCCTGGAACCCCCTCTCACGGACCCCGGGGGTCCCCGGACCCCAGTTTGAGAACCAGTGGTGTAGATGACCTTTGCATGTGTGTGTGCGTGCATGTGTGCGTGGGTCCGTGCTTGTGAGTGAGTGTTTGAGTTATTGAGTAACAGCTAAAAGCGTGTGCTTTTGTTCTCGGCTAGTTGTGTTCTCGGTGAAGCGAACCCGCCTGGCTCGAACCACAAAGCGACCACGCAGGCAAGCGCTCACACACCCAGAGGTCGAGCCTTTCTCAACCTTTCTGCTTTCTTAAAGTATTGTTCTTTTACAGACTCTCTTTCTCATCTATACTCGGTGTGCTTGTGTGTGTGTGTGTGTGTGTGTGTGTGTGTGTGTGTGTGTGTGTGTGTGTGTGTGTGTGTGTGTGTGTGTGTGTGTGTGTGTGTGTGTGTGTGCGCGCGCGCATAGTAGCTTAACTACTATACGCATAACAAAACTTTTGCAGTGTGCATTATAGAATGCCTACAATATTACATGTCCATCATTGGGAGATGATACATACAGTCTTGGAAGAAGTAAGCATCATAAGCCTGACTTATAGTTTGTCGTACTACAGTGTCGCATACAAGTAGCCAAGCTATACAAGCTTGTAGATCTGCTTTTTTTCCCCCAGCATACTCACACCATTATATGGACTATAACGCTGGTTTCCAGCAGCATTGTCTTTACTTTGCTGGCAGGGAAAAAAAGCTCTTAAAAATAATAACGCTGTACAACTGAATACTCAATATTTTCGGCGGACGCGTTTTATAATAATACGGCACCCTGTAATAAGTGGCTATTCTACTGAAACATTTGAGCGCGGCAGCCAGTGAACTCGGAGCAATTTTTTACCAGTATGTAATATAGCTACTTGACTCTTCTTGTGTGATGTAGGTGTTTCCTGTATGTGGCGGCCAGGATCATCAGAAATAGTCCCCGGTAACCACTGGCAACCTACAGAGCGTTAACTTCTAGCTAAGTGACATATATATGCCCACATGGAGAGAAAACTCCGTTCCTCAGCCAGCCAGGCAGGCAGGCACAAATTAAGCCCTAGCAAAATGGGAACATTCAAGTTCAAATACCGCAGCACTAACTTTCAACCTGATCTCCTCTCTATCTTGGGCATGTCATTATTATAGGGAAATTGTCAAATAATAGTCAAAAAACTTTTGAGAAATAGCAGATCAATTACAGTAGCTACTTTCGTTATTCGTCGCACATATTATAGGGCTTATACCGTGGTTCAAATAAAACTCACATAAACATTAGCTGCGAACAAAAAACGGAATGGCACGGAATTAGATGTCAGGTTTAAAAAATAATAATAATGAAAAAGAAAGAGAAAAACGAACACTGATTTCATAATGTCTAAAAAGAAAGATCTGGGTTGAATAAGTGGGTCCACCCACCTGTACACTGCTGTATGTGAGAGGCAGAGACAGAGAGAGGGGTGGGAGAGAGAGAGAGAGATAGAAAGAGAGAGCAGGGACGTGCAGAGAATGTTAGAGAGGCAGGGGCTGACATTATTTTTCAAAAATAGGCATAGCAGACCTCCAAGCTCACAACACGTCGCAGTTGTGAGCTCGGAGGTCGGCATTTTCCGTGCGTGATACCACACTGAACTAAGCATAATAAAGTCAATACTGGAGAAGCGGCGTAACGGCATGGATTTCTACACAGAGAGGGCAATTCTTTCAACATTAGATGCTTCATTCAAGTTCAGGAGAGTTTGAACAAGGCAATTCTCTTTTATGCTGCCTTCACGTATGGCATGGAAAGAGGGCATTTTGCTTTTCTTTCACCGTAGTAAAAACTCAATTGATGGTCTGGAGAGGGCAATTTTTTACAGATGGATAAAAGGGCAGGGGCTCAAGCCCCCTTTGATGTCTATGTGTGCACGTGCCTGAGAGAGAGAGAGAGAGAGAGAGAGAGAGAGAGAGAGAGAGAGAGAGAGAGAGAGAGAGAGAGAGAGAGGGAGGGAGAGAGAGAGGGGAGGGGAGGGCTGGATGGATGGCAGTTTTAGAGACACGAGTGTGTGGGTTATGTTCGCTGGCCCAGCGCATGCTATCTAATCACTTGGAGAGAGACGGAGCCCAGCGCTGCCTTGATCCACCCACCCACCCCAGTCAAACAGCAGTTAGCCCGCTAACAATGCAGCGTGCATGCATGGAGCTCACAGCCCGCCAGCCACACTGTGATGATAATGTTATGGAGATAGGTGGTTCCTAGCTCATATTATGTACATTCTAATGGACGTGATTAGGATGACGTCTCATTCTGTGGTGAGAGCCAGATTGATGTGTCACTTTATAAAGGGTGCTACTATGGGTCATGACCTTAGTGCGTGTGTGTGTGTGTGTGCGTGCGTGTGTGTGTGTGTGTGTGTGTGCGAGTGTGTGCGAGAGAGAGTGTGAGAGAGCAAAAGAAAGTTTGCTACACCAGTGGTTCCCAAACTGGGAGTCGGAACCCCATGGGGGGGTTCCCCAAATTATTTTGGACGTTCCCCAGATGATGTAGCTCGCTTAATGTGCAACATTGTTTTCTCACTCAACAGTAATCAAATCAACATACAGTGTGTATGGTGTATCAGCACATTTCTTAAGTTACCATTTAATGACTTTTAAGACCTCTTTAATACCAAATTGGCCAAATTGTCAAATATCGTGAAAATAGCCGATCTACAAGCTCACAATGCTTTGCAGTGCTTGTAGTTCACATATTTCCAACAATGTTTATCTTTGGAACTGAGTCAAACATCAAGTTCACAACGCGCTTGTACAACTTATCATAGATAAGTGTATTATGACACCATCAAGGCCCGCCAAAATACATTTGAGTAAAATCACTGTAGATTTAGTCAACTAAAACAGACTAAAACTTAAATATTTCAGATGACTAAAATGTAATTTGCTGTCAAAATGAACACTGCGGTACAGTGAAAACTAAAGATAACCAGCAGAGAGTGAATGGGCCTCATTACAACCTGAGGCAACACATTGAAAGGAGAACAGTATTACCATGATGGATCCGACTGTCACTGTGGTTCACTTGAACTTGTCGCTGCTGCTGCTGCACTGTATGAACACTGATATTTAATTCCAGGGACTCCCATAACTCTGAGAATGTACAGAGACAAATAAGTGTAAATTGTTTTACCGTTGAGCTAATAGAGCCTGCCTGCCTGCTTGCTCAGGGGATAAATTGAATTGTGTGAGATCCTGTCTAGGTGAGACATGATCTTTGACACGATATAAATGTTTCAATAGAAGAGTAGGGAGATCAAATACAACCACCCTGATTGTATACGTTATATTGTATTAACATACTCAGAATGGGTACACATTATAGTGTATCATTATTTTATGCTTTAACTATTGAAAAATAGCAGATATACAAGCTCACAGCGCGGCACCGAGTGCCGCGCTGTGAGCTTGTAGATCTGCTATTTTTGAAAAATCGTGAAAATTTGAATTTTGACCCGATTCTATAAGTGTCTTTTGAATCCTTCTAAGATTTTTTGAAAAACCAATGTTTCTGTGTCAGCAATCTGGCCAGCCATCGTCAAAGAAAAGGTCCTTTTCACTTAACTGGAGCTCAGTTAGCCTGTTCTAGAGACTATACTATGTCAGTGGTTCTCAAACCTTTTCATGTGAAGGACCCCCAAAATGATATGTATTTGGCCACGGACCCTCATCTCAAAATATCTAGTTCCAGGGACCCCCCCAGAAGCAAAACTTGAGTTACAAACGTTCGCTTTAAAAATACATATATTCAAAGATTTGCACACATTTTCACGACTTTTTCAAAAATAGCAGAGCTACAAGCTCGCAGCGCGGCACTCGGTGCCGCGCTGTGAGCTTGTATATCTGCTATTTTTCACTGGTTAAAGCATTCAATAATTCTAGGCCTGAATGGGTTAACATACTCAGATTGGACAAAATTACATTTCACTCATAGAAAAAGTTACATAGCGCTGCTTTAGACCTCACGGGATGGCTGTTTGAGTTTTAGTTTTTCTCCCTTTATAAGTGGGTTATGACGTTTACATGAATTAATAATTCATGCAGTATGCCAGTATTAGTAAAACATTTTCATATAGATTTCACTCAGGTAGGCATCACACACCCTTTTATTTCATTTTTTTCCCTAACACTGTTTCTCAACGTTAGGTTCTGGGACCACCAGGTGGGCCTAAATGGACCCTTACACGGGTCTGTAACTCAGTGTGCAAATGGAACCAAATGGACCTGTAAGGGAGCAGATTGGAGTCCCAAACACACTATATTTGTATAAGACCAATAAGGGTCCATTTGGACCCCTGGTGCGCCCCGAACCGAACCCCAAACCGAACCCCAAACCACTACTTTATAACAGCTGGGTGGGTCGGGTGGGCTTTGAACCCCCAAAATAGCCGACCCGTCCCGTATGTGTGTGTGTGTGTGTGTGTGTGTGTGTGTGTGTGTGTGTGTGTGTGTGTGTGTGTGTGTGTGTGTCCGTGCTCACTGCACACCCAGGTTCGCAGACGTGCATGTGTCTTTTGAGTTTGTGACAGCCTACCCACCTGTGAAACTCTGTGTGTGTGCGCGTGTGTGCGTGTGTGTGTGTGTGTGTGTGTGTGTGTGTGTGTGTGTGTGTTTGCGCGTGTGTGCGTGTGTGTGTGTGTGTGTGTGTGTGTGTGTGTGTGTGTGTGTGTGTGTGTGTGTGTGTGTGTGCGTGACAGGCATCTGTCTCCCCTGCCCTGCAGCCTGACTGGTTTTAATTAGGAGGTGCCAGAGTGCCCGAGGGCTCTCCTGCTGACATGACACACACACACACACACACACACACACACACACACACACACACACACACACACACACACACACACACACACACACACACACACACACACACACACACACACACACACACACACACACACACACACACACACACACACACACACACACACACACACAGCCTACCTGAGGGCAGACAGAGGCTCTCCCACCAAGCCTGGCCTTCTCGTTATCACCGTCATGTACGCTAGTTGTCCTCGCTCACCCCAACGACCCTCCCCAACCACGCGCACACACACACACACACAACATAACAATCCATAAACAACATAACAATCGATATACAGCTATGGTGTGTTCTAGATTTGTTTTAGGGCATACTATAATCTACGATCGGCTGAAAAAAAATCAGGTAAAGCACAACACTGATAAACAGTACAGATATCTATCTACAATATAGTCCTCGCCCGTTCGAACATACCGGTATGTGCTCCGAATTATGTGCAGTATGGATTATGGGGTATGCACAGTATATGAGGGATTGAATGTAGGAGTCTCAGAAGTAATGTTGGAGAATCCAGACACATCATGTGATGTCAACTCCAAAGTTGGAGACACATGTGATAGAAGTACGGTACTGTAGGTATAGAAGAGTAACATCAGGATAAACACCCTTTAAAGAGCAATTTTCTTTTAAAACAAGGGTTCATATTTAGAGAAAAGAAAAGATGAGTGATAAAATGTTGCATATGTTGCAATGCAAAGTGTCTAATATGTCTTTTAGACACAATAAGCCCATTCCCAAGATGCACCGCAATCTTTTATGGGCAGATGTGTTATGTGTTATGGGGGCTAGTAGTGTTACTGTAAATAGTAAGCTTATTGTGTCTAAAAAGACATATTTAGCCACTTGTATGCATGCCCCCAGATGGAAAGCATTCAATTAAAATATTTTATCACTCATCTTTTATTTTCTCTAATAAACAATCTAAACTATGAACCCTTGTTGTAAAAAAAAACAAAGTTGTCCTTTAACAAATATTGATAAAAGTATATACAGACGTATACACCCTATACAGTCATCCCGCCTGATGCAGAGCCAGGGAGTAGTTATGACAACAGCGCAAACCACTGCAACGTTACAGATGACAACAGAGTGGATGTTACAATAGTCGCACACCACCAAAGGTGGAGCAATAGTTCAACGACATCAGCCTTATCCACAGCTTTGGTAAATGGTCAAATGCTACAGTCAATGGTGCATTTCTATAACACCTTTATCCAAAGCCAGACATCAATATGTGACAAATGTGTCTGTGGCAAAGACTTGGCCTTGTCTGTGGAATGTTTTAGATTTTCTTTTTGACATATTTATAATGTTCTTATTTTGATCGTAAGACCCAATTACTGAATGTCAGTCTCCAGGTTTTCTTCAGAATATGTTTGACACTGATTTACTACAACACTATGGCACATTAGGAGTCTAGTGGTTCTCAAATGTTTTATTTGCAAGGACCCCCTTAACTCTGAGGGTGCAAATGGAACCAAAATGTGCACACTCTCAAGGTTACAGACCTGTTATGGCCGTTCAGGGATAGCTCTTTGTGTTTCTGGTAATATTAGTGTCCACTCATTTTGTACAGTATGTCTACGGTACAAATGGATTTGTAACAAGAATGTCCACCACAGGCCTTCATGGAGATGACCCCTGTAAAAGTACTCCAAGTCACTCACTGAAACCATGCAAGGTACATTACCTGCTCATCGGGAGCAGTTACAGCTTCAGTGTCTGGCTCAAGGACACAAGCCCATGCCATGGGGAGCCATGCATGCATGCAGGGATTGAACTGGGAACGTTCCATTTCCCAAGTGGCCGCTCTACTGCCGCCCCACTGTATTATTTAGATACTGCAGATACAGCAAACATCATTATGAATATTGAATATGATTCTGCATGAATTCTAACGGAGCCTCACTCAGCTTCACAATAGAGATGCAACTATCCATTCATTTATAGAATATAATTGACACGTGTGTTTAAAAAATACTTTAAGAATGTTTTGTGTATCAACAAATCGATTAACGACTTACACCTTATTTCATACTTTATTACACCACAGTGTCATGCAATAATAGTGAAAATAGCACATCTAATAAGTAGTATAACTATTTTTTTCCACTATTTTTTTTAACTATTTGAAAATGTAAAACAAATGTTTTTGCCAATACATGCCCAATTAAATGATCGATTAACAGTTCTTTTTTTTTTTTTTTTTTTTTTTTACAATCAATTAAATCGATTAGTGTAAATGGGGAACTATTTAATTAGTGTAAGCTTATTTAAGACAGCCATTGCGGCTGTGCAGAGAAGGGGGTTCAGGGTCTCATTCTGTACATACAGAGCATGATGGCCACCTGTGAAACCCTGCGATTCAGCCAAGAAATCTCTGTCTGTGTGTGTGCGTGCGTGCGTGTGCGCGACCGCGCGCGACCGTGTGTGTGTATATACAGTTCAGTACGCAGCCAGCGGACTTCACCTCCCTTCTGGCAAAGCCTCCATTACTGATTAGGATGTTTGAAAAAGAGACAAAACAAGAGAAAGTTCGAAGACAAACAGACAGGTCAGCAGAAAGCAAACGCCCTCACTCGCTCTCTCTCGCTCACCCGACTAGCATGCTCCGAGGTGAGTTCTAATGACCTCGCCTGCACTGATGGACGTGTGTGCGCGCCTTTGCGCGTGTGTGTGAGAGAGAAAGACTTTGGCTGGTGTGAAGGAGATGGCAAGTTTGTTCGCATAATGTGTGACCCTGCTATACAGAATGTGTTTTTGTGGCTGCGATATGTCCCTGCAACATGTGTCTTTCTGGTAGTTGTATGTCCCCGCAACATGTGTCTTTCTGGTAGTTGTATGTCCCTGCAACATGTGTCTTTCTGGTAGTTGTATGTCCCTGCAACATGTGTCGTTCTGGTTGTTGTATGTACCTGCAACATGTGTCTTTATGGTAGTTGTATGTACCTGCAATATGTTGTTGTATGTCCCTGCAACATGTGTCTTTATGGTAGTTGTATGTCTTTGCAACATGTGTCTTTATGGTAGTTGGTCCCTGCAACATGTGTCTTTCTGGTAGTTGTATGTACCTGCAACATGTGTCTTTATGGTAGTTGGGCCCTGCAACATGTGTCTTTCTGGTAGTTGTATGTACCTGCAACATGTGTCTTTATGGTAGTTGTATGTCCCTGCAACATGTGTCTTTATGGTAGTTGTATGTACCTGCAACATGTGTCTTTATGGTAGTTGTATGTCCCTGCAACATGTGTCTTTATGGTAGTTGTATGTCCCTGCAACATGTGTCTTTATGGTAGTTGTATGTACCTGCAACATGTGTCTTTATGGTAGTTGTATGTCCCTGCAACATGTGTCTTTATGGTAGTTGTATGTACCTGCAACATGTGTCTTTATGGTAGTTGTATGTACCTGCAACATGTGTCTTTATGGTAGTTGTATGTCCCTGCAACATGTGTCTTTATGGTAGTTGTATGTACCTGCAACATGTGTCTTTATGGTAGTTGTATGTCCCTGCAACATGTGTCTTTATGGTAGTTGTATGTACCTGCAACATGTGTCTTTATGGTAGTTGTATGTCCCTGCAACATGTGTCTTTATGGTAGTTGTATGTACCTGCAACATGTGTCTTTATGGTAGTTGTATGTCCCTGCAACATGTGTCTTTATGGTAGTTGTATGTACCTGCAACATGTGTCTTTGTGGTAGTTGTATGTACCTGCAACATGTGTCTTTATGGTAGTTGTATGTACCTGCAACATGTGTCTTTATGGTAGTTGTATGTACCTGCAACATGTGTCTTTATGGTAGTTGGTCCCTGCAACATGTGTCTTTCTGGTAGTTGTATGTACCTGCAACATGTGTCTTTATGGTAGTTGGTCCCTGCAACATGTGTCTTTATGGTAGTTGTATGTCCCTGCAACATGTGTCTTTCTGGTAGTTGTATGTACCTGCAACATGTGTCTTTATGGTAGTTGGTCCCTGCAACATGTGTCTTTATGGTAGTTGTATGTCCCTGCAACATGTGTCTTTATGGTAGTTGTATGTCCCTGCAACATGTGTCTTTATGGTAGTTGTATGTCCCTGCAACATGTGTCTTTATGGTAGTTGTATGTACCTGCAACATGTGTCTTTATGGTTGTCTTTAAGGTCTATGGGTTTGCCGCTCTGATGTCACTGTGATGTCAAGGGAACCACTCTAACAGAATGTTTTGCCGCTCTGACATCACGCTCTGGCTTCACTGTGATGTCACATTAACAGAATCCCTTTTATGCCCATATATGGAGTTCCCTGATGTCATCAATATTAATGATGCCCTATGGGCTGTTAAAGAGATCCCTGTGATGCCAGTCCCTGTTATGCCCATATATGGAGATATGGAGTTCCCTGTGATGCCAGGGGAACAAATCCCTTTTATGCCCATATATGGAGATCCGTGCGAGGATCCGCGCGAGGTCGCTTGTCGTCCTGACATATACTTACTAGTATATGTCCCTGCAACTTGCGTCGACAACACACGTCGAAGGGACATAACAATGTACGCAACAACAATGATATTGTTGTTTCTTTGCACTGGTCCAGAGCAGACGCGTCAATTGGGTATGGCAAGCTATGGCAGCTGCCATACCTTGGCTACAGGGGGAAATAATAACATTTACTTTTCATTGTGCCTGTTGCTAAGGTATGGCAACATGACTGGTGTCTTGCACGCGCGCGAGGGCGCCCGTGCAAGACACCAGTCATGTTGCCATACCTTAGCTTTTTCTGAACTGACGCCGCTGGACCAGAGCCTGACACAAAGTTAAGATCTGACCATAGTGCAAAAACAAAACAACACAATTCATGAATAATTCACCGGCCATAACAGTTAAAGTTAAAGAGTTAAAGTGACGCTGTGGGGTTCTTTGTTTACGCACCCTCGTGTCCTTGGAGTCCAGCATTACTAGAAGGTGTGTGTGATGTTCTATCTCCAGGCTGCCGGGGCGATGAATGTTCAATGCCAGATGCCTCCTCCCTTCCTAGCTGCTCTCCCCCACTACACCACACCACACCACACCAGAACAGACCTGCTGGTGTCCCAGACTCAAGGATAAAGGCGTGTGCGTGCAGGCGCGTGCGTGCACATGTTTGTAGAGATGCATGCATAGCATGTACAGTAGCAGGCACGTGCACACATACATGTAGACATCAAAGGGGGCTTGAGCCCCGGCCCGTTTATCCGTCTGTAAAAAAGTGCCCTCTCCAGACCATGAATGCTGTTTTTACTATGGTGAAAGAAACGCAAATGCCTCCTTTCCATGCCATACCTGAAGGCAGAATTCAAGATAATTGCCTTGTCCAAACTCTGCTGATATCTTATGTTGAAAGAATTGCCCTCTCTGTGTATAAATCCGTGCCATTCAGCACCATCTCCAGTAGTGACTTGATTATGCTTAGTTCAGTGTGGTATCAAGCAGCGAAAATAGCCGACCTCCAAGCAGCGCGACGCGTTGTGAGCTTGGAGGTCGGCTATTTTCAATATTTTCACCGAAAGGCCCTTTTAGAAATGTCACCACCTGCCTCTCTAACATTCTCTGCACGTCCCTGTACAGTAGCTACTGTACTAGTGTGGCGTTGATATAGTTGGTGCTATGGCTGCATGTGACCATGATGTGTGTACGCGTGTGTGTGTTTATGTGTGTATGTGTTCGCATGCCTGTGTACCATTTTGTGTGAGTCCATATGATTATGAGTAACAATTTGAATGCATGAATAAGTGAGCACAAATAACGCGACCTTCCCGCGACATCCCCATTCACCACCTACTGTACGTACTGTATATGGCTTCATCAATGTAGATTTATGGATCTCGACGACTAATAACACAGCTATCTCTTGACTAGCCTGACTCCAGAACCCTGTCTCATTGGCAACAAACACCACATTAATGCCGTGTAACGCTTGTCTAAAAAAGATAGACGGTTTTCAGATGAGATGCAGTACAGTTTTTATTTTTTTATTTTCCCCCAAAATGACACGAAAAACAAAAACAAAACTGCCTAACCAGCCAAGTTCACAAAGCTGTGAAACTATAAGTTAGTTCGGTTTCAGGAATAGGTTGCAAAAAAAGGAGGAAAAAGAAATCCTGCTTCTGCAATCTGCTAAGTGCCGTTTTTATGCAAAATAAAAACTATGTTGGGTAAAGCCTCAGAATGCCTCCAGTATGTTAGCGTTCAATCTTTAACAACCTCCCACCCACCCCTTCCGATCTGCCAATCTGGCAGCGGTGTGGAAGAAAGCTTACTTTTACTTTAAGTAAAAGTATCAATACCACCACGTGGAAATACTCTCCCACAGGTAAAAGTCCTGCATTCAGAAAGTGTTATTTGAGTCAAAGTACAAAAGCATTGGCATTAAAAATAAAGTCAAGTACTGAAAGTAAACGCATCTTCAATCTTCGAGCATCTTCAAGCTCTCAGCGGGTCGCGATGCAATCCGATGTGAACTTTCAATCGACTATTTTTGAATAGATGAGTATTAAATAAGGATATATTGTTGCTGTATGTTTTGTAAGAATAATGTAGATCGACAAAAGGTAATAACAACTAAAGCTGTCAAATAACTGTAGTGGACTAAACAGTTATTTGCCTCTGAGATGTAGTGGAGTAGAAGTAATACTGTAAGTATAAAAACTACATGTAAATACTAAATAAAGTTAAAGTACCTCAAACTTAAGTAATTAAGTACAGTACTTGAGTACGTGTACTTCCGCCACCCACCCACCCACCCACCCCTCCGCTCTGCCAATCTGGAGCCTTGCAGGGCGCAGCGGGCACACACACAGCGGGCACACAGCGGGCACAGCGGGAGGCAGTAAACAGGTACAGTGAGGAGACAGACACTTACTCAGCCCCAGCAGACCTCCTGTCTGCTGACTGTTAACGCACTCTGAGTGATATGCCTCGGATCTTACAGCACCCGCAGAAGAGAAGTGGCAGAGATTATGAACCGTTAAGCCCTGTATTTTCCCCTGTTTATCGTATACTTATTACAATGTATACTGGTGTTGATTTTGGCCACTAAAACTATGAAGAAAAATGTTTGTCGACTACCTTTTTTCACTGACGAAAAAGTAAGCTATGATGACTAAAAGAAGATTGACAATTTCTTCAGCAAATAAAAACTAGACTAAAATGTTAGGGAGGGGCCTAGTGGAGAAGAAAACCGGTAGAACTAAAAAACAAGTCATTTTATGTTGCGCTAGGGCGCTCTGAAAATAACAGATCTACAAGCTTGCACTGCAACGCATAGTGAGCTTGTAGTTCGGCTATGTTCAGCATGCAACCAAGTGTATAATCAGCCCTTACGCCTTCAATGCTCAATAAAAAATAAAAATAAATTGTCAACCAAATCAACTGTAGATTATCTTCCACTAAAACTAGACTAGAAGTTAAACATTTCAGATGACTAAAATATGACTAAAACTACATTTTATTTTATTCATAAGACTATGACTAAAACTAAATGAGAAATTGCAAGTTGAAATTGAAAGTAAAAGGTAAAATTCACTATTCTTTCTCCACTTCTTTAGTAAACAGAAAATCCATTTTTAGTTGGGGCACCAATTTCATTGATTCAGACGAGAGTACATTTATCAGCCTCAATTTCATAGTGTTCAAGTTCCAATTATGTCAGCTAATTTTGTTTGCTTCATCACTTCCAATTTCACTTGTTTATGCTGTATCCTGTATGACTTCACTCTCTCTGTCTCAATATTATGTTTGATATTTATTGAGATTTGATTACACTAGTTGTCTTTATAGAAATACACAGCTGTTTATTACAGGCGGGTGTTAAAAATATATATCAAACTTTGTTACATACTGTATAACTACAATGTTAAATACTTGAGCCATATATGCCTCAAAAAGTGACACAAAAAAACAAATATGTCACTCACAAGTATAGTAAGTAAATTAATAATAAATATAAATTAATAAAAAAAGATCCCTCGCTCTTTTCACATCGTGTTGTCAGCTTAGTTGAGAAAAGGATACTTTTGCTATCTTTGAAAATCTGCATTTTCTGAAAGTTTTGAAAAATCTGTGAAAATATTTGAAATTTGTCTTCTATAATTACCTGTCTAAAATATGGACTCTATTGGCTAGAATGCCAGAAATGTGTGTCTGAAAACAGTGCACAGGCAAAAGCACATGAACACACAGTACCGTACATGGGATTTAACATACGTGGGGTAAACCTCAGGGGTTTATCCATGTCACCCTCCTTATTTCACTCGTAGTGTGATGCATTGTGAGCCTTGTAAATCAGCGCAATTCTTTTTGGAAGAGTGGTCGTGTATTTTCACAGAATCTTCTTCATATTATGACATGCCCAGAATAGATATCCAGTAATTACTTGAAAGTCCTGATGGCCCATTCATCAGTGACCACTGACCACACATCTGCTGTGTTAAGTGGAGAGATGGGTGGTCACTGGTCATGTTTATTTTATCCATTGTGTTCCAGCTCTGATCAATGGAACTAACGTAATATAGAAAACAACACTGTCCCAAACGTAATATAGAAAACAACACTTTCCCAAACACTGGGTCGGGATCCATTTGTGGGTCGCAGGCAGATTTGTATGGGTCCCTTTTGTTTTCTTGTTTCCCGCATTATTGCGATGATAGGTTGCACATGTCAACTATGAAAACAGTCACATCTTGTACGTGAGTAAGGCCTCAACGTCTATAGCTGCTGACCTGTTTGTTGACATTGTGACATCACATTGTTGTGACATCACCTCATCAAAGATCAAACCTTGGATATCCATACATGGATGACTGGATCATCACCTAGATCTCCATATATGGAGCTGACCTCTACATCTGATTCACAGATGATGCCACAGATGAATACCCTCACGGCCCACCAGTGGTCCCCGGCCCACAGGTTGGGGACCCACTGGCATACACTTTTTACAAAAAAGAAAAAAAAAGAAAGAAGAAAACTGGTCACACAGGTGTTCCTGTTCCCATTGTGTTGCTGCGTGGAACAACAAGCGAGGCATTTAAAATAGATAGCCCCCAATCATCAGTTATCTTATAGGATGGCCAATAATGTTTGTCTGGCTGTCTGGCTGGCCTGCTAGCATTTAGTGGCTAACCCCGTTTATATATACTGTAGGCCACTGTGAGCTGGCTGCACAAAACAGTGTAAACCACCCGGGCCCGTTGGCCTGTGGTTGTGCACTTTGCTTTGGTCTATGTATTCCCAGGGGGGAAGTGGGCACTGCAGTCTGATGTGTATGGTCTGAAAGTGTACTTGTTTGTACGGGTTTGTACGTGTATATGTTACAGTTAGTTTGGGTAACTCAGCTTCTGGTGCATATACGCCGTGCTGGTGAATGGTCATTTGTAAAGCATCCTTTCGTCGTTGTCGAAAGGAAACCTCGTATCTCCAAGTTTCAAATGTGTACATTCTTTCGTAAAGTAAAGCCCTGCTTCATCATACAAGGCGGTCGCACAAATGCAGTGAAAACAGCAGATCTACAAGCACACAACGCCTCGCGGTGCGAGGCGTTGTGTGCTTGTAGATCGTCTGTTTTCACTACTTTAAATCATTTTTAAAATGATAAATGCAAAACGAACGGTGTTGGACATACAGGGTTTTCACCCGACAGAGACGCTTTACTAATCATGGCCATATAATCTTCATCATAATTTTGATATCTTGTGAGTCCAGCAACGTATGCTGAAACCACAAGGTAACGGAAATAATCATAGCCGTAGCCCTGTGCGGAATCTTTTCCCTTTTTAATGAATGGGAATTGTATTAATACAACTTGTATTTCGTAATGTAAGTTTGTAATGTTTTTTTTTTTTTTCAGTTTGTCAACTTCAATAAACAGTTATAACACATCAGATGGTATAGCCTACTGAGAACCTTGCTTCATGGCATGGTTTAATGATGTCATACAGGAAAGCCTCCATGGCACAACGGCTCAGAAGCTGTGAATGCGCGGTGTCATGTTAACACGCACGCACGCGTACACACACACACACACACACACACACACACACACGCGCGCGACACGCACGCACACACGCGCACACACGCACACCCTAACCCTGACCATGGAGTGTTAGTAAAATTGGGTTGCAAAATGCAGAAAGGAAACAAGAAAGAAAAGCTTTTTTTTCCCCATTATATTCTTCAGTGGCCCCTTCGCACCACGGCGCATTGTGAGCTGGGAGAACTGCTATTTTAGATTTGCTCATTTTCACAGTTTTTGCCTGTAATGACATGACTAGTTTGAAAGTGGTTGATGAGGAGGCGTAATGCTGTGTTTTATGTCTGTCTGTCTGTCTGTCTGTCTGTCTGTCTGTCTGTCTGTCTGTCTGTCTGTCTGTATGTCTCAGTCAGTCAGTCAGTCAGTCAGTCAGTCAGTCTGACAGACAGACAGGACCAAACAAGACCTTTGATTTATCAACTAGGATCTGTAGCTTTGTACTCCAATCAAAACAATATTTTATTTTTCTTGATTTAGTGAAATCATATTTAGTCAAATACAACATTTTCTAATAATTAAAACACAAAGAAAAAACATAATAAGTCAAGAAGAAGCAGTTTGTAATATAAAGATATGAATAAAACGTTTGGACATAACAGGGACTGATGACGATCTAAGGAGACTGTTTGTATGTATTTCATATATTTGTGTGGTCCGTAGGGGATGAAAAAGAATAGGCTACATGCAGTACTGGCACTGGTATTATAATAAAGTACAAAAGTACTGAATGTGAATGTGTTCCCTCCCTGAGAGTGTAATAATGGACTCAAAAGGTTAACAGTATTTGACAGTGAGAAGAATATAGCAGGTAGCAATCACCACTTCAACACCATCCGTTCTGGGGGGAACATTCCCAGAAAATGGCTGATGTAAAGCTCACATCACGTCAAGATTTGGTGTAGAGGGAAAAAAAGAGACCAAGTACAGAGCCGACCCCAGTCAACTAAGTATTAGTTTGTATAGAGAATTTAAGTTGCGAATGGGACAAATTTTTCATTCATTTTGTTTTCTCAAACTAGCATCAACATAAAAAAAGACAATGTGAATGCTACTTCAAAACCGAGTGCAACCTGAAATCAAAAGGTCGCTCCCCATAACTCTCTCCCTCGCCTTCGACGTCTGACGAGCGGAGGTGCACAAAATAGTTTTCAAACTTTTTTCCTTCCCTCCCCCATGTGTTTGGTCTTTTTCTTTTTATACCCTCCCTCCCCGGCGTACACTCTCCCCAAACAACCCCTTCCAGCGTCGTTTGCCCCACTCCCTTTATGCCGAAATCCACTCTAACACAACTAAAAATTCATTTTGTCTGACCTAAATCAGAGGGTGTCTGCGCCATGGGCTTATTACACACTGCGCTTAAACTTGTGTTGTGGAGGAGGATGGGGTATTATTATCTTCCAGCTACCCACCCTGCTATAAAAACTAGTGGTGCGACATCTCCACAGCGCAGTGCTGCTGCCCTCCCTTCCTCTCTCTCTCTCTTCTCTCTCTCTCCGTCTCCCTCCCTCCCTCTCTCCCCCTCTCTCTCTCTCACAACAGTGCCTGGTTCTAAAACTCCACACTAGCCACTCCGGTGCAGGGAGACACAAGGATAAGAATTACACACTCTCCTCTCCTCTCAGCTTCGCTGGCTCTCCTGCTCTCAATTGGATATTCCTCCCAGGCTGTTTTCTTTCTTTTTTTCTTCTTCTTCTTTTTGTGAATGGGCATCCGGGACCGGGCTGGTGTAAGGAGCTTGTGAATGGACTTATACTGCCTGCCTGCCTGCCTGCCTGCCTGACTGACTGACTGACAGGCAGTCTGATTGACAGACAGACAGAGAAAGAGAGAGAGAGAGAGCGAGAGTGGTTCACTCAAAGGAGACAATGCCGGGAGGTCAACCTGGGAACAGCTAGGAGAGTTTCTTAATAGTCTGGGAATACAAACGCGCCGCGCAGTGAACCCAGGTGCGTACTGTATATACATACGGCCATAACTGCGTGACACTGTGGAATGCATGTGAGACGTATCGAGACATGTGGAAATCTATGTTGATGCCAGCCAGAGTTTTTGGGGAGTGTGCGCGCGTCTGCGTGCGCATCAGTGTGTGTGTGTGTGTGCGCAAGCACGCGCACCCGCGTGTGTGTGTGTGGAAGCGTGTGGCATATCATCAGTATTAGTCACATTAGTGGAGAGAATGGATGAAGTTGTTTGAGTGTTTATAATGTCCAGAAGTGCGTTGTCACATTAATATAGATTCAGTGAATATTTGCATAAACATGCTTGTATGTATCCAGTGTGCATCTGTGTCATCATGACTGTTATTTAAAACCCTCTACAGGCTACTTAGTTAACTATAGTCGCCTCTGTACTTGGCGTGCTCTTTTCCCACCCTCTCTAGACCAAATCTCAGTGCCAAAAATAGTCCATCTACAAGCTTGTAGATCGGCTATTTGCGGCCACCATAATAGGGACGCTATAGGGTTCAAGTGCTTAGACGTGACGGCTGTTTCACATCATTAAGGACCTGGACCTTAGTTCTCGCAAAGGGGCAAACAGGTCAACACAACAGCCACTGACAGAACCACCATTATAGTCATTTAATGACTCATGTAATGATTTAAGTAGCACTGTAAATAATGTCCCTGCTAAAACTTAGGGTGTCATGTCACTATAGTCGCCGATGCTGCTGTCGGGTGGAAACCTCATATGTCCAAAACAGGATTCAAATTCCAAAATAGCAAAAAAAAAAAAAAAGACAAGCGTGTCAGTGTCACCTTTTCAACTGGCTGTTTTTACTAGCCTACTTTCTGTGACGAAGTATAGGCCTAGGTGTTAATTTACGACGGAACATAAAAAGTTCAAATATGGAGATAAGAGGTTTCTGCCCGTCATCGTCAGTGACATGTGAGAGTCGTGTGCTGAGATTCATTATAAGGAATGGGACCTGTGTGAGACATCACAACTAACAGGTGTCATCATAAGGTAATTTTAGAAATTTCAGGTGTTTTCTAAGCTCTCTGAGTAGTTACAGTATGTTCACTTTCAGATTTTAAACATTTCCCTCATTTGTTAAAATATCTGCTACTGTATATATCGTCGTTGTCGGGTGGAAACCTTGTGTTCTTTTTTTCTATTACTATTTTTAAAATGATAGTGAAAATAGCCGATCAGCTATTTTCACTAGTTTTGTGTGACAGCCTTGAAGCAGGGCTTTACTTTACAAAAGGAAACATACAAATTTGAAGCTTGGAGATACAAGGTTTCTGCTCGGCAGTGACGATATACATACTGTATATTAGATAACATATACTATGGCATTTTATGAAATTAATGAAAATGTTGATAGCACGGGGCAAAATAAAAAACATGTTATGGATTTGAGGCTGAGCTTTAAATGATTGTTTACGCCATGCTTGTTGCCAAGACAGCTTATGGATGCGTTGCCTCATGTTGTTACAAAAGACGATGACCAGGATTAGCAGCGGTAATGTTTACAAGTTGTTTTTCATTTAACTGCTCGTAAACACACAACTCGCAACCGAGATCATAAGCAGGTACAGTAGGTAGAAAAATACAGAACGGCAGTGCATGTAAATATTTGCCGTGCGGTATTTGAAAAATATTTACGGACATGCTACTGGAAGGAATTATTTGATGGCTAAATTATACATGGCATGTATGTTATGTTATTTATTTGACATGGACATCACAATCATATTGGATTAACCAGATGCATTGCGCACGAGTGCCGGTTTCAACACCTTTCCACATGAGGCTTTTCTAAAATAGACTAACAAATACTAGTCTAAAACCCAATCAAGTACAAAAAAGAATATGTTATATACTAGTAATAATTAACATCTTCATGCAGACCCGATACATTAACTTGTGAAACAAAAGTAAACATATTCATTCAAATAACCAGTCAGTGACCATTATACATGTGAGCACAGTTGATTTGATTTTACAACCAAAATTTGAGTCCTCTATTAAACTCATTACCATCCTTATTATCATATTGTGGCACTGAAGATGGTCTTGTGACTCTGTGAAAGCCTCTTTTCACTTTGCACTTGAGAGCACTTCATAGGGTTGAGCATGTAAAGAATTCAATACAATTGTATTGTCTATCTAAGGAGTCATCCTTACATTTTGTGTGACGTACGGGCCTATCGCCTCTTCAGTTCCTCTGGCTAGAATGGATTATACACAATCTAACGTTTTCTACCATTCAAATAGATTATTTACTTAAATAATTACCCCTTTTAGTTGGCAATTTGTCAATGTCAGTTATAGACACAAAGTCAAAGAATGGTATTCAAATTCGGGCAGCAAAAAATATATTTGACTGCGCTACAAAAAAACTAAACAGAATTAGTTTACGCTTATAATATATAGATATAATGTGTTTAGCAAACAATGTATTTATTTATTGATGTTACTTAAGGTTTCATTTTGTGTCTGTTCTGGAATAAACATCGATCTAGGGATGGGACGATATGGGACGATTATTGTGACTCGTGTGACTTGTGTGAAATCACAATTTACGATATTATAGCGATAATCAAAATCCATTAACCTGGGGCGGAACATTTGCCAAAAAATAGCAGATCTACAAGCTCACAAAGCGTCGCGTTGCAACGCGTTGTGAGCTTGTAGATCGGCTATTTTTTTGGCAAAGACATTTGATAGAGTGAAAAAGGACTGTATCAAGTAAATAAATTATAAGTACCTTTTACCAATTGTAGAGGGTTTAAGTGGTACCGTTAATGCAGCTCGGCAAATAAAAGGTGAATTGATCCCAGTGCATGACGGAGGACGATATCACGATAATTTAAATCTCCACGATACGATTGTCCTGAGTGTTTTTTTATCACGATAAACGATAATATGGCTTATCGTCCCATCCCTACATCTATCCCACCTTATAATAATGGGTGACCCTACATGGTACACTAGACAACAAGTCTATTGTTTACTTTGGGGTCTGGACCTCCAGTAATGGGGAGCACTAATGATGTGCGGCTGTAGGGGCCCCTGAAGGATACAGGGCCACGCAATGTCTACACACTCCACTTGCTGTAAGCCCTGGCTGTATACAGTACACTGTCCTGTGACATATAGCAACAAATAGCCGATCTGCAAGCTCACAACGCTTCGCATGGCGAAGCGTTGTGAGCTTGTAGATCTGGCTATTCTGGAATACATATATGAAAAGGATTTGATTTTTTTTTTCAACATTAAGTGTATTTTATTTTGCAGGTAATTTACTGTACTGTAGTTTTATTAAGACGAAGAACATATTTTTGTTCCCCTCTGCTTTCAAGTAAACACATTGTGTAAGGTCCTGTAAGGGGATTCTTGTCGCCTATAGAAATAATAACATTTTACTTATGAATCAGTATAGGAAATTGTTTGCTCATCACCAGAAAGATAGTGTAGTGGTATTCATGCTTCCCTGAGTTTTACTTGCCTACAACAGCATAAAGGTATAAATGTAAGGAATTCACAATGCCTGCATTCAGAAGAATAGCACTCCATTCAAATATCCAGTGATTTTCATGGATACAGTATCTACCGTAAATTAGCCAACTCATGTATGTAATGATAAAAAATAAATATATCACAACTCCAACTGTCACCAAACCAATAAAGACAAATTTAAAGCACTCGGAAGTGCTGGAAGATGTACTAAAAGTCCTGTAGTCATAATTTGACTTGACTTAAAGTAGAAAGGTATTGGCATCAATGTACACTTACAGTATTCGTATGTTCAGTATAATATAGAATGTCCCATTTCACAACATCTTCGTAAATAGCAGATCTACAAGCTCACTGTGTCGTGATGCGACGTGTTCTGAGCTTGCAGATCTATTTCTGAATAGCCAAAGTACAGTATAAGATATAATAATACTATATTATCAAGTATAGTAAAGCTGTCAAATAATTGTAGTGGAGTGAAAAGTACAATATTTGCCTCTGAGATCGATAAAGTATTGAAAAATGTAACTACTAAGTCAAATTACACCACGAATAATCACACAAATTAGCCCATACGTGTATACTGTAAGTACAGTACTTGAGTAAATGTACTTAGTTACTTTGCACCACTGCCAGGGGCTCCATAAAGTTATGTTGTAGATCGTCGTTGTCGGGCAGAAACCTCGTATCTCCAAGTTTCAAATGTGTACATTTTTAGGCAAAGTAAAGCCCTGCTTCATCATACAAGGCCGTCGCACAAAGGTAGTGAAAACAGACGATCTACAAGCTCACAACGCCTCGCACCGCGAGGCGTTGTGAGCTTGTAGATCTGCTGTTTTCACTAGTTTAAATCATTTTGAAAATGATAAATGAAAAACGAACGTTTTGGACATACAAGGTTTTCACCCGACAACGACGAGATGTTAGTTCATTATATACACAAGTGTCTCCTGGAGCCAGCGCTGAAACTTTTTTTTTTTTTGTTATATTGTAGATATACAATAATTGACCAGCTTACATGAGCCAAATGAATGTCTATCTAGCCCCTGATAAGGGCGCGGATTGTAGCTGTCAATGACATCAATTATTCTGGCCATGCGATTGTCCATCCGTGACAGTTGTGGTATATAGCAGGTGTTTGTTACGGGCCATGCAGCGTGTGACAGGGGACAACTTTTGGCCGGCCGGTGATTTAGCTCATGCGAGGAGGCCCAGGTGAATGTTCCGGTCTGACAGGGCTAAACTAGGTTTTATCTGCTGTGGTTTACGGGCCAAATGAGTGTCTGTCTGTGACAGGGGAGGAGGTTGGGGGGGTTGAGAGATGGACATTAGCTGTTCATTTGTGGCCTGAGTGGTCAGGGCTGGGGACACACGGAGAGCCCGGCTAGTTACTGGAGTCTGGACATAATGATGGTATACAGCTGCAAAGGAATAACAACAGCATGAGGAGAAGGGGCGAGGGGAGGGGAGGAGAGGAGAGGAGAGGAGAGGAGAGGAGAGGAGAGGGAGAGGAGAGGAGAGGAGAGGAGAGGAGAGGAGAGGAGAGGAGAGGAGAGGAGAGGAGAGGAGAGGAGGTGGTCACAGCCAGGCTTGAATGTAGAAGGATGTGACACATGATTTGAGGTGGGTGTCTGAGATGGTACAGAGTTGAGGTGGGTGGGTGCAAATCGTTGTTGTCGGGGTGGAAACCTTGTATGTCATCCTTGTATTTATCATTTTAAAAATGATTTAAACTAGTGCAAATAGCTGACCTACAAGCACACCTTGTTGCGTGCTTGTAGATGTGCTATTTTCACTAGTTCTTTGCGACAGTCTGATGAGGCAGGGCTTACATTTATGAAGAAAAAAAACATGATATGGTACAGGTGGGTGTCTGCAGATATGGTACAGAGTTGAGGTGGGTGTGTGAGGATATGGTACAGAGTTGAGGTGGGTGTCTGAGGATATGGTACAGAGTTGAGGTGGGTGTCTGAGGATATGGTACAGAGTTGAACGTGTTGGTGTTGTTGACTAACTGACACACGATGACAGAAGAATGACAAGTGTACACGGAAACATTTAGAGAAAGTAAAATTGTTACTGTCGGGCGCCCGCTGGCCTAGTGGTCAAGGTGCGTACCACATACTAGGCTATGATGCCTGCTGGCGTCGCTGGTTCGATTCACGATCCGGACGACCTTTGCCACATGTCATTCCCTATCTCTCTCCCCATTTCCTGTCAGTCTACTGTCCTATCAAATAAAGGCATAAAAAGCCCAAAAAACAAATCTTTATAAAATTGTTACTGTCGGGCAGAAAGCTTGTATCTCCAAGTTTCAAATTTGTACGTTTTTTTTCATAAAGTAAAGCCCTGCTTCATCATACAAGTCTGTCGCACAAGACTAGTGAAAATAGACGATCTCCAAGCACACGTTGTGTGCTTGTAGATCGCCTATTTTCATCATTTTAAAATGATAAATACAAAACGGTTTTGGACATACAACATCCGACAAAAACAAAATGTAACCACATTGGTGCACTCTCAGAGTTACACCCTTTATAAATGAATACTAAGGATTCTACAGTGTAGGCAGACTGTCCCTCAGTGGTCAGTATGAGGGGTGTTGATAATGTATGTACAGTAACGCAATACTAACTAAATATAAAAACATCAGGAACTCCTGTTGAGTAGAGTTACTCCATATCATTCTGTGCAGTGGTGTAAAGTAACTACAGTATAAGTACATTTACAATTAAGTAAAAATTTTAGGTATTTGTACTTTACTTGAGGTTAACCTTAACCTTTAGTAGAGTTTTATTTCCAATTTCCAATACTTTTACTTCTACTCCACAACACATCAGATCCAAATATTGTACTTTTCCTCCACTACAATTATTTGAAAACTTTAGTTATTGTTAGTCGATTTTTGGATTATTATCACAAAACATACAATAACCACTTCAGCCCAATATAAATTTCGACCATTTGAAAATAGCCGATCTACAAGCTCACAAGGCATCGCAAAGTGACGCATTGTATGCTTGTAGATATGCTATTCTGAAAATATTTGTTACACATTTGAAAACTTGAAATGGGACATTCTGCATAATGAGTACTTTTACTTTTGCCACTTTAGGTACATTTTGATACCAATACTTTTGTACTTTTACTCAAGTACATTTTTAGCACATATTGTAACAGAGTATTTCTACATTGCAGTATTGATACTTAAGTAAAGCATTTTGGTACTTTTTCCACCACTGCCCTCGATGTCTTTCTGTGATCCTTTGCAGTCATTTAAAAAAGGCTATAATTGATGATTGTCATGAGAGCTGATGTTCAGACATGTTTAATTACAAGCATGTGGTTTAAGTTATAAATAGTCAAACAAGCTTTCTTTCATTTCGTTCTCTTTCTTCGGTTAAACGATCAATGCCAAATGCCAAATACACCATCTTAAAGTCATGCTGTGTAACTCTTTTAATAAAAAAAGAATAATGATTATTTTTGATATAATCTTTCACTGGCATATTTTCCCACAATAACCATCCCAAATAATCAAACGTGTATTTGACAACTTCTCAAGACAAACATTTATTTTAAAGGTATTACAATATGGTTTGTGAAAAATTACCAAAAAATAACCGTGGCACTATACTAGGACCCTGCAGAATCTGTGGTACTACAAAGTTATAGTTTCGAACGGAATTCTGGGAATCGAGCTGCTGTACCCGAGGTGTCGCCAAAAAGACTACTACAATGGACGTTACTCAGTGTGTCTTTAAAAGGTCAGGGTATTAAGTCTCCTCACATCACATCGCTCACAAAACCGGACGAGTTTTCATGTCATGTATTTAGATCCATAGACCTGTATTGATCGCACGGGGGAAATTCACTTGTCATGACAATGTTGTCATGACAAGTGAAAATTAAGTACATTTACTTAAGTACTGTACTTAAGTACAATCTTTAGGTATTCGTACTTTACTTGAGTATTTCCAATTTACAATACTTTTACTTCTACTCCACTAAATCTTGGATCCCATCATTTTACTTTTGCTGCACTACAATTATTTGAAAGGTTTAGTTACTAGTTACTATATAATTAGTTACTTTGTAGATTTTGATTATCATTACACACCTTACGTTAACAACTGCAGCCCTATATACATTTCAGCCATTTGAAAATTGCCCATCTGCAAGATCACAATGCATCGCTTTGCGACGCATTGTGAGATGCTATTTTCAAATATTTGCACACATTTGATTGTACATTAACTGAAGTACATTTTGAATTCCGGACTTTTAGGCTTAATTGTAACGGATTATTTCTACATTGCAGTATTGATACTTTTACTGACGTATAAAACGTGAGTAGTTTTTCCACCACTGACAATACTGCATTTATGACAGAAAAGGCAGCTGGGAGGGGAAAAAGGTAAAACACGTACCCAATGTGATTCTACAGTATGTCTTCATAAGCATAAACACTGATAAATACGTACAGAGAACAGATTTGATTCATTCAGTGTTGATTTTGTTGAATAATGACTATGACGAAAAATGTTTGTTGACCTGACAAAAACGAAATCAAAACAAAATAAAAACTAAGCTATGAGGACTAAAACTAAGACTAAATATATTGACAAAATGTTAGGGAGTAACAAGTGTAGAAGACATCCAGTAGAACTAAAAGTCATTTTACGTTTGGTTGAGCTCGGGTGTCTGAAAATAAATAGCAAATCTACAAGTGTTGTAAGCTTGTAGATTATCTATTTTCAGTATGCAAGCGTAAAATCATCCATTATGACGCCATAAAGGCCCTCCAAAATACACTTTCAGATTTAGGCGACTAAAATCTTGTGCTATTTAATCAACCAAAACTTCTCAGATGATTAAAATATGACTAAAACGAAATGAAAATGTATTCAAAAGACTATGACTGTCAAAATCAACACCGGACTCATTCCCCTTCAACAAGTGGCATCCCCTCCCTCCCTCCCTCCCTCCCTCCCTGGCTGTTTGGATGGGTGTGGGGGAGTGCTAAAAGGGTTAAACGGGATGACTCTTGACTTGACAAACCGTCGCTCCGGGACGCTGCGGTGGGAACGGCCGTGCCCTCCCTCCCCTCCCCTCCCCTCCCCTCCCCTCCCTTCCCTGTCTATGTGGCACATCCTCCTCAGATCCTCTCCAACGGTGTAATTAGGGGCCCTGGCCGCCGCTAAGCGCGCAGCGCTAGCTAGCTATACAGCTATAGTGGCAGCCAGGGGAGAGAAAAACACAGTGGGAACGCAAGCGAGGAGGGAGTGGCGCCAAGGGCGTCACAAGGGGTAGGAAAGTGGGACTGAGTTACCAGGGCCCAAGGTGGTGGAGGGGCCTTAATTATTTTATACTTTAGCTATTGAAAAATAGCAGATATACAAGCTCACAGCGCGGCAAGCTTGTAGATCTGCTATTTTTGAAAAGTCGTGAAAATGTGTGCAAATCTTTGAATATATGTCTTTTTTAAGCAAACATTTGTAACTCAAATTTTGCTTCTGGGGGGGTCCCTGGAACTCAATATTTTGAGATGGGGTTCCGTGGCCAAATACATACCATTTTGGGGGTCCTTCACATGAAAAGGTTTGAGCTCCACTGACATCGAAACATAGGTTTTTCAAAAAACCTCAGAAGGATTTGAAATATTCAAAGATTTTCATGATTTTTCAAAAATAGCAGATCTACAAGCTCGCAGCGCGGCACTCGGTGCCGCGCTGTGAGCTTGTATATCTGCTATTTTTCAATAGTTAAAGCACAAGGGCCCCGCAGTGAATCCTTGTACCCAGGGCCCAGAATTTGGTGCGACACCCCTGAGTGGCGCTATAGCCGGGGCCACGCTAGGCATGCGAGTCAAGCGCTACGGCAGCAGCACGTGTCCGAGAGTGGGTGGGAGTCGGGATGGGGGGGGGGGGGGGGGGGGGTGGTAGCGGGTGGGTAGGCCGGGCCCTCCCAGTCTCTCTCTCTCTCTCTCTCTCTCCCTCCTATCCACTCGGTGTTGTTCTAAGGCCGGCTCTATTGTTTGCCTTGGCAGGCTGTCTCAGGGAGGGGCCCCTTGCACTGGTGTTTGTGCAACCTGTTGGGGAACTTTCAGGGCCATCTGATCTCTCGCTCTCATGCTCTCCTCGTTTTGGGAGATTCTCACACCTCTTACAGTACGTCCTCTTAAGCCTATCACCTTTTTATGGGGTATTGTGTGTGTGTCTGTGCGCGCGAGCGTGCGTGCGCGCTGCAGAATGCATTATCCTGATATGTTCCGGGTGAACTCTTCATAGGCGAGAGATATTGTGAAATGGTCAACCTTTTTTTTTTGAGCGGAGCTAACCACTCCTATGTTTGGCTTTGTGTGTTGGTCCCTATGTCCTTATGTCTGTATGAGTGTCCGTATGAGCACGAGACTATCGTCACACGAGACTAACGTCATAGAAAGTACGCAGAGACCGACATCACTTCAGCTGATGTGACGGACAGAAGGGCCCATAAGATGAGATATGAACATGTGTCATGTTTGATAGCATGCAAAGTGAGCGGGAGCGATTTTTGAACATCATAAAATAATTTCTAAAATCACCTGAAAACATTCAAAGAAACACTGCGTATACACAGTATGAATTAGGGCTTACCCATGCACATAAAACCTAGTACGCCTCGCATGGGGTGGCAATCATTCAGCCAAGAATACCTGATTTACAAGCTGCACGACACCTCGCCGCATGAGGCGTTGTGAGCTTGTGGATCGGCTAGATTTTAGCGTAGAGCGAAAACAGGAGGGGGCGTCACGGCCCCGGGGGGACGCCAGTCAACTAAGTATAGGGTTTAAAAGTGGTTTCTGAGTGCTTAAGTATGACTGGTGTCAACATCCAATATGACTCAGGAAAAGTGAAGGGAAACACCTTTAGCCTGCCCTCTTGCAGGGGACTTTACAGCCGAGTTCACCCATGCTCCATTATAACACTAGGACTAAGGGTTGGGATCCGGAAACGGGAGGAACCGGAGGAACTGGATCTGACATTGAGGAACCGGAATCGCTTTCCATCACATTCGGAACCGTTTCTCCCGGGAACCAGGTTTTTTAATCACACTAAAGGGGAACCCACACTGGACGCGGAGGCGGCGCGGAGGCGGCGCGTCAAAACATAGCAGGCATCTGGACTCATGTCTGCTAGCTGTAACTTCATGTTACAGCAAATGTAACCAATTTGGTTACATTAAATGTTGTACTCTCTCAGAGTTACAGACCTGATAGGGTCCATTTGGAAGGAACCTCCTATACTAGGAATCGTTAAAGGAAACCATTAAGGAATAGGACCGCTAAAGGTGGCTTTTCACCAAACAGACTACAGGAGACTGTACACAGACTGCAAAGAACTGCAAAGAAAGAACTGCAAAAGACTAAGCACATTTTCATCTGCCAACTGTACACCGACTGTAGTTACCGTACGCAGGTGTGCGCATGCGCACTGAGATCGCATGAAATAACACAAACGCTGTCTTGTTTTCCTATAATGTTAGTTGCGGGTTGCTTTTGTTTGGGCTCGTTTCTGAAGTGTAGTTGCTTATTTTTGGCCTTACTTTCAACATTGTTTTAGAAAATAGCTAATGTAATAGAGCTCAAGTGGTGAAACTGGTCGCTTCTTTTGGGCTTGTCTTCATAGACCTGATCGATTGTTTCACTCAGAATCTGGCAGGCGGAGAGTTTTCTTCTCCCTGCTGTGTTTTCACTCCAAAACAACACAGCACTATTACTATCTTTGCTTTGGAGTCAATTTGTAAAGGAATTGAGATTTGAGATTGAGAATATGGTATTTAGTTAAAATGTGCGACGGGAAAATGTCTCTGGCTAATTTAGGCTTGGTTCTGCAGCAGTAGCAAACTAAAGGTCCACTCTACAGGAGTATCCAGTCGCCTCAATTCTACCGACTCCTTGCAAAAGACGGCAAAAGACTGAGCAGGTTCAGTTTTTTATTGACAAAAACAGCCACACCCACCAGTTCATTAAATATAGCTGGTTTTCACCGCAGCACCACCCGACTTGAGTTAGCCACACCCACAGCTGTTGTTGGATGATAATAAGGAGAGGGGATGATTTTAGTGCGTCAAAATATTTCGATTGGTCCTTTTGACTCTTTCAGAGAGCTTTCAGATAGAGAACAAATATACACAGGGAAGACATACAGTATTTGCATATGATAACCACACCCGGGGGTCTATTGTCCATAGACACATACTGTACAAAACAGAAAAATCACAAAACTATGGCACCCCATCTTTAAGGAACCAAACACTGTCATGCGACAAAGGTACAAAATATGCTTCAGTGCCACGGCAATTCTTTCATCATGCTCAATGGCACTTGGCAGAGTCGATGTATCATAGGTCTGTGGGTCTATAATATCTTATAATGAAACCACCACCCCCTCTATAGACATTTCAATTATGTCTAAACTGCATCGGTGGCATCAACATAGCAACTGTTCCCTAGCAACAAGATCGACAAGAATAAACTACACATGAGAAGATTCGTATCCAACTTGTATACCTGGGCGAACGAAAGGCGTTTTTTTTTCCTTCTTCTTCTTTCCTTCTGAAAGAGTTGTCTCTTCTCCTGCATGTTGTGCTGCAGCGAGAAGCTGAGAAGCGAGTGTCAGTGACTGTATACCTCCCGTTTGAATAGCTCCCAAATGTTTTCAGCTCCAGATCCAAGAGACTAAGTTTGGCGTCTCCCCAGGACCCAAACAACAACAACAACAAAACATTATGAATTAACCACTTCAGAGATAGTGAAAATAGCAAGATCTACAACAGGGGTTTTCAAAGTGGTGCCGTGACAGCAGTCCAGGGGTGCCGCGAGATAATTTGATAATATTTGGAATTTATTTGGACACACTTGAAGTACAAAGTTATTTTCAGTCAGTTCTAACCAAAATGGCTGTTATCTCAACGTTTTCCTCGCAACATAATCACTAAAATATCGTCACTGTCGGGCAGATATTTATGGGGTGCCCTGAGACAAAAAAAGTTTTGGAACCCCTGATCTACAAGCTCACGTACCGCAAGCTTGTAGATACAGTATGCCATTTACTCATCATGACCTACAAAGAAATGGGTCTGCGACACCAAAAGCGGGCCGCGACCCTACTATGTGTGACCCGGGAAGCCACTGGTTTTGGAGCCCGTCAACAACAATGCAGCTGTGGCGAGCCGAGTTGCTGCTTCAAAGTATTTATCCACACATGCCTCCAGTGACCGCCGAGTGTGGACTAAGGCTAAGTTTATGCTCTATTCATAGGATGTGAATGAATGAGCGCACTGCCAACGGCACTCTTTTAACCCTCCACTGTAAACACTAGTAGTGAATCAACAGGTAGGAACTCAGACAGCTGCGGAATTCAGAGAGGGGGAAGAAAAGAGAGAGGAAAAAAAAGACTGAAATAAGACAATATCTCCTGTGTGAAGGAAGAAAGTGATGTTGAAGTGGCTGCTTTGAAGGAGAGTGGGGGTTGGAAATAGTGCAAAGATAGCGTTTTTGACAGGATACTAAATCTAGAGTACAATCTGACCTCTTTTGTTTCCCCTCTTCATTTCTTACCACAACACTATCATCATTTTTTTTCTCTCTACAGACGCTAGATATAAACCTGCTTTTTTGCTCATATCTGATCACAGAGAGACCAACCAGCAGGAACTATACACAATCAGTCCTACCTTCGTCGTTTGACAGGCTATGCTACACAATAAGAACAAAGATATTTGATGTATTGTTTATTATTTTACGTTTTCGAATGTAATAGAGCGGGTGAAAGTCTTTTTGCACAAGATCCCAATGTTTCAAAAATATCATCATATAGAAAATATAGAGACGGAAACAAAGTCAGACAACAAGACACTATCAAAATAGAAAATAAAAAAATGTCTCTCTTGTGCCAGTGAGAGACATCATATTCATCAGATACATTAAGTTGTCAACCTAACCTTCTTACCTCATAGTTGCACCTCTTTTTTACATTTAATGTACACAAAAATCCCTAGATCCTAGATAGTTTTGAAAAGAGATATGCAACACTTATGGCCTCATCTTGCTCAAATCTCGCATAACATATCATCTTTACTATGATAAAGCTACAGTATGTAATACGTGGATTTATCATCATGCCTTTAAAGATCATGTGGGAATAGCATGGCATTGTTAATATAGCCTATTGTTCTTGGTATTGTTCAGTGACCTCATCAACCAATTCAAGTTCATATTGTCTTTGAAAACAGATAATAGACTGGGTGAAGGTTTAACATTTGTCATTTTCACTCCGGGGGAATGAGAGAGAATGAGTAAAGTTTCTCTTCCTATACTTGTAAATGAAATATTACTCCTTTCCTGTTAATGATTCAGCAGAGAACCTTTCTGAAAACATCTGACATAAACATGAATATGTCAGTGATGAAAATAGCTTATCTACATGCTAACATTAACAATGAATCACATCGCATCGTTGTACCGTAGATCGTCTATTTTCAGAGCGCAACACTATGTGTGCAACGACGTGTAACTAAGGCTTTGGCGACAACAACAAAAAAGGCATATTTTTTCTATTATTCCAGTTGTAGTGACAGATATTTTTCTCTCTGTCCCCTCTTCCCAGAGAGCGATCCTGCATTCAGAAGACACAGCATGGCGCGCCACAGAGAAGAGGACCTGATCGGGATCCCCTTCCCCAACCACAGCAGTGACGTGCTGTGCAGCCTCAACGAGCAGCGGCGCGACGGCCTCCTCTGCGACGTGGTGCTGATCGTCCGCGACCACGAGTACCGCACGCACCGCTCCGTGCTGGCCGCCTGCAGCCAGTACTTCAAGAAGCTCTTCACCGTGGCCAGCACCGCCGGCGACGGCAGCGGCGATCACCACCAGGCAGGGGTAGGGATGTTAACAATGAATCTAAAATCTATTAATTGCTGCAAAGACATTATTCGAGGAGAAATGAGACAGACTCCATATAGAGCACTGCAGAGGGGAGGTGTGTGTGTGTGTGTGTGTGTGTGTGTGTGTGTGTGTGTGTGTGTGTGTGTCCAGCTGAAGCTTGTTGACGTAATGTCAAGAAATTTCCTTTTGGTCCTAAAAAAATGCAGCCTGATCGATTAATCGGTTGATAAGGTAATGAACTTTAAAGAGGCGGTGCCATGATTTTTCCCCTTTAAAACATGATCAGGTATTATGATTATACTGTACGAGGAAGATTTAAATGATGTTCTTTTATGTGGCCACACCCACCAGTTCATTAAATATGCCTGGTTTGCAGGTGGGTGGTGACCCAGCTGAAGTTATCCACACCCACAGTGTTGGGTGTATGGTAAAGGGGGAGGGGTTGATTATATCATGTCATTTACTCAGTGTTTTTTAGTTGGGCCTTTTGACTCGGAGGCTTTCAGCTTTCAGGAAGTAACCAACAATACACAGGGAAGGCAAATTTGCACATTATAAGCCCACCCCGTGGTCTATTAGAGTAATGTTAACTTTATAGACACGTACAAAACAAAAAAAGTACAAAACCATGGCTCCACCTCTTTCAATTAACTAATGAATCGATAATTTGCATCCCTAGACGGCAGCCGTGTACGAGATCGACTTTGTGGAACCGGAGTCCCTCACGGCCATCCTGGAGTTCGCCTACACGTCCACGCTCACTGTGACGGCGTCCGACGTCAAGGAGATCCTGAGCGCGGCTCAGATGCTGGAGATCCCGTGCATCATCGACGTCTGCCTGGAGATCATGAACAGTGGCGACGGAGGAGGAGGAGGCGGGGGAGGAGGAGGAGGAGGCAGGGAAGAGGAAGATGAAGAGGAGGAAGAGGAGGACGGAGACGAGGACGAGGAGGAGGAGGAAGAAGAGGAGGAGGAGGAGGGCGGCTCCCAGAAGGAGGAGCGGGACGAGGAGGACAACGCCAGCGAGAGGTCCACGCGTTCGTCCGGGAGCAGGGGCGAGGAGACGCCCCGAGGGAGAAGAGACTCCAGTCCTCCCGGCACCTCCCAGTACCAGTACGACCTCCACAGAGACTCCTCCCAGTCCCAGTCCCCAGACACCATGTGTGGAAAACAGGTCTGTCGTCTAACATTATCATTTTTCCTTGGTTCTCCTCAAAGACTACCATGACTCCGAGTGTACGAATGGAACCGAATGGTTCAATCCATTTTCACTTCCATTTGTCCATTTTCAGAGTTACAGACCTGTTTGCCACTGTCATATTTGAGGATTTGGTCATTACGTTTTGTTATGACCTTGTTGTCTTCTTAAAGCTGAAAGGTTATACTCTGGACTTAAACCTCTGTCTCCCGCATGGGAGACCACATTTCTGCTGAACCTCTGCTCGATATTGAGCTTACAAGCTTCAGGCAGCATTGACACCAGGGTCTAAATTTCGCAGTGGAAGATGTACCACACACATTGGTTAAAGTAACCTTTTATTAATCAAAATGTATTTTGCATTGCAGCTTTGAGGTTAAAACAAGTGGTAAATGGTCCACCTTAGGTTTGCGTACTGAAGTTGTGTGCTGTGCTGTGTTTTTTTAGGAGAGCATGGAGAGCCGTGCCCTGAAGGACTTCTCCATCGAGTCTCTCCTCCAGGAAGGGCTGTGCCCTCGCATGTCAGTGCTGGACAGGAGGACCAACTTCTCCCCTCTCCTGCCCAGGTTCTACCCCTCCATGTGGGCCACGGAGTTCCCCGGCTTCCCCCAGCAGCTCCTAGACGGCGGCCACCACCCGCCGTCCCACATGGGAGGCCCCCTGCCGGCCAGGCCTCAACACCCTTACGGCGCTTCCGGACGAAGCCATCTCGAGAACTCCAGGCCGCTCGACCTGGCCATCAAGCGTGCCGTCATAAAGGAGGAGATGAAAGAGGAAGTCCCGCCCAGCCTGCTTCACGGCGACTTCCTGAAGGAGTTTGTCAGCTCCGGACTGGGCAGCGCGGTCAACACGGGTTCGGGGGCGCCGGAGGGCCACCCGCTGGGCCAGATCAAGGACGAGGCCGACTTCCGCTCCTACTTGAGTTTCCTGAGCTCGGCGTCCCACCTGGGGGCGCTGTTCCCTCCTTGGCAGCTGGAGGAGGAGAGGAAGATGAAGCCCAAGGCGTCGCAGCAGTGTCCCATCTGCAACAAAGTCATCCAGGGGGCTGGCAAACTGCCACGACACATGAGGACGCATACAGGAGAGAAACCTTACATGTGTACCATCTGTGAAGTGCGATTCACCAGGTAGAGAAAACCCCACTTATTATCACAAATAGGGCTGTCACAATTATCACATAATCGTCTAATCGCAATTATTTGACATAATCGCAATTATTTGACTTAATTTTTTGTCATAATCGTCATAATCGTGAATGTTGAAAATTTTTTCAAACATTTTCAGAAATAGTGGAAATAGCAGATCTACAAGCTCACAGTAAGCTTGTAGATCGGCTATTTCCACTATCAATGTTATTTTTTTAAGTAGTAAGTTGTCAAATATGTAATAAGTAATTTCTTTGTGTTTAGGTTATGTGTCATATCTGCCATGTGCATCTTCAAAGCCTAAAAGCCAAACAGAAATGTAATTATCAACGGCAAAAACATAATTAAATTGTTAATCGCAATTATTTGAGTGACAATTAATCGTCATGTAAAATATCATATCGTGACAGCCCTAATCACAAACCCAGAGTTTACGATCAGTGATTCATGTGTTCATTATCTACAATCAGCAGTTCCTCTTAGTCTCCACCAGACAATCGGAGATCTACGCCTACTGTATGTCTGGTGTGACATCAAAGTTCAATCTAGTGGCGAGAAGGCTACAGAGAAAAACGGGGCGCAGTCACACCTACTGCTTTAAAAACAGACTCATATCACTGTCCCAACAAAAGGCCGCCCTAAAGTCTTTCCGTTGGTTCCGCAATACAGTTATTTTATATATATTCTCTGAATTGTGTCCACCCAGTTTTAGCCACCACACTAAATTTAGATGTCTGATTGTCTGGCTACGCTTGACTATCTTTTAGTAAGCCACAGGAAACAATCATAATTTACAGCAAAGAAATATATAATTTGCGTAAAGCGGTAAGTAGGGTTATAAGGGAAAAGTACCCCATATTTTCTTATCTGCTTTTACCTCGTGTGAACAACACATACGCAGCTTAGCAGTGGAAAGTCCCGTCAAGGTGGTTTCTGTGTATTAGTTAATACCTCAGACACCTACGTCCTGGCGCTTGGGCATGTTTCCACCAGTACTATACAACTACACAGTATGGACAAGCTTCGAATGTGGACTTCGAATTTTTAGAACACCACCAGATACAAAAGGGCAAAGAAATATTGTATTTTACAATAACTGGCATTAACTCTGGTGTCCTGGCCTAGGCCTATGTACAGTACTTAAGTGTTTCTCAAAGTGGATTCCAGGGACTCTGTGGGTTCCTTTAAGGGGGTCTAAATTGACCCATACGAGTCTGTAACTCTGACAGTGTACAAATGGAACCAAATGAACCCGTTGGGGTTCATTTGGTTCCATTTGTACACTAAGGTGTACACTAAGGTGAGACCTTGAAATTTGAAAGTTTGAGAAACACTTCAGTACTTCATTTATACATGTTGCACGCGAGTGATGCAATCTACAAACTTACAGAGCTTGAAGATCTGCTATATTTTTTGGAGCTGTGTGGAACACAAGCTCCCTATACGTGGCCGTGTGTGTGTCCGTCCGTGTCTGTCTGTCTGTCTGTCTGTATGTAGCCTCAAAGTTTGGCACGCTACTCCTCCCACAGTTTTTGCACCACACACTCGCACCATATGTCAAATCGACCGGCTTACTCGGGAATCGTCTGCTAGTAACTTGCTAAGAGAAAGGTTCTATAGTTTAATTGATATTAATTTATTAGTGAATTAATTTTCCCCATTGACTTATAATGGGAATTGCAAAAACTCACATTCAAGTATTTTTCTCTCGTAAACCATAGGAGCTACAGTTTCAAACCTCAGAGAGGAGATTCATAATGATTTTAAGAATGAATCCAAAAAAAATTACATCACTCGGCCTCATGGTGGCGCTATAACGGCCCACTTTGCGTTTTGCCCCGTAACTCTTGAACCGTAGATCGGAAAATTTTTCCCTGGATTCCTTGGGTCAAGACGCATCTCCCCATATAGGCCACACCCATTTGCGCCAGGATAGATTTTCCGCCATCTTGAATTTTCTCCAAAACACACTTTTTGCACCTTTTCCTACATATTTTCTTCAAATGTCACAAAAATCGGTACACATGATCCTGGGTGACCAGAGAGGTGCCACACACACACACACACACACACACACACACACACACACACACACACACACACACACACACACACACACACACACACACACACACACACACACACACACACACACACACACACACACACACAGCTCCACTTCGAACAGAGGTTCGATTTTTTTCAATACAAAAGAACTGACCCAAAAATGTCTCCTCTTCGCAGACAAGACAAGCTGAAGATCCACATGAGGAAGCACACGGGCGAGCGCCCGTACATGTGCCTCCACTGCAACTCCAAGTTCGTCCACAACTACGACCTGAAGAACCACCTGCGCATCCACACGGGCGTGCGGCCCTACCAGTGCGAGCACTGCTACAAGAGCTTCACGCGCTCCGACCACCTGCACCGGCACATCAAGCGCCAGAGCTGCCGCACCTCGCGGCCCCGCCGGGGACGCAAGCCGGCCGCCTGGAGGTCCGCGCCGTCGGCCGCCGGCTTCCTGTGTCCCCCAGGGGGGGCGGCGGGGGGGGCCCCCGGCGCCGGGCGGTTCGAGGACCAGGGCAGGCTGAGCTCCACCTTCCAGAGGGTCAAGAGCCACGGACTGGAGGAGATGTTCAGCCTGCACGCGGGCAACAGGGGCCTCAGGTACAAGAGCGTGGTGGATGCCGCCGGCAGGGAGGAGCAGCGCGCAGAGAGGAAACACATAGTGGCGGGGGAGGACAGGGCGGCCGGCGTGGAGAGGCAGAGAGGCGTGTTTGCCTTTGCCCTGGCCGGAGAGGAAGTGCTCACCCGCTCTCCGTTTTTCAAGGCGACCTCTGAGACGTGGACTGAGACCGGAGCGTGCTCCGCTCTTCCCTGAACCCTGTCCTGTTGTCGGCTGAACTCAAACATAACTGTGTGGCCAGCCACATGAACGCATTGCGTCCAGATTCTGGGGGTGGGGGGTGGTTCGCAGAGTATGATCCCTGCAAAGATAGCTGATCTGCAAGCACAAAACATGTCGCAAAGCGGAGTGTTGTGAGCTTGTAGATTGATTATTTTTGGCGAAGAGATTTGGTGTAGAGACGGAAATACTAGTGGACCTAGTATAGATCCCTGGGGGACCTCGGTCAACTAAGTATATAGGGTTTAAGGAGGCTAAAGCAGCTATTGAAGGTTTCAGGGAGAGTAGGTGATTTCAATGAACTTTTGTTGTGGCTAGAATCAGTAGATCTCACGACATGTATTAAATAGAGTACAGTTGCAAATGTTTTCCAGGTGTTTTTCAGAGCAGAGTCCTTTTTTCAGTCATGTTAGCCTCAGTATAGAGTGTGTGTGTGTATAGGCTAATTGATCATCACAACTAATAAGGAGCAAACACAATCAAGATGGTTACTATAGCACGCACACACACACACACACACACACACACACACACACACACACACACACACACACACACACACACACACACACACACACACACACACACACACACACACACACACACACACACACACACACACACACACACACACACACACACAATTACCAGGTCTTCTTTCTCCCATCTCAAGCTAAATACTTTTTTTTCAGTTCAGTGAGAGAGAGAAAACATGAAGAAACACTCAAACCTCACACTAACGTGCTCCCAGTAAGAAACATTTCCTGAAGATATCGAATCAATCGAAAGCACTCGGCCAAAGCTCATTTCATAGGGCACCTTCGTTCCTGTAAATGTATTTAAAAAAAAAAACACCATTTCCGTGCATGTATCCATTAATTTCATACGTGTAATCTCAAAGCATAATATTTCAGCTACCACACGTTGAGATTTGATGACTGTAATTAGTATGGTATGGCAGTTATTCCAGAATTACTGTAAGTACTTCATTTCTGAATATACAGTATGCTAATCATGTTTGTCCCCACGACCCATCTGTTTATGAGCCTCGTTAGAATATATATTTTATATTTCTTATTTGCAGTCAAGGCAACAACAACAAGTGATTTTTTATTTATTTATTCAGAAGCCCATCCTCCTCCCCACTGCTATAAGGACGTAGACATCTACCTTGGTATTTACTCTGATGTAAATGCCATTTAAAGGACAACTTTGTTTTTGTTTTTTTACAACAAGGGTTCATGTTTTAGATAGTCATTAGAGACAAGAAGAGATGAGTGTTCAAATGTTTTAATTTACTTCTTTCTATCATTTTAGCCCATTTCCAAGATGCACTGCAATCTTAGTGTAAATAGTAACAAAGAAATTGTCAGTTTATTGTGTCTAAAAAGACATATTTAGCCACTTGTACGCATGCCCCCAACCGCTGAAATCAAAATACTAAAATGGCTAAAACGATAGAAAGCAGTAAATGAAAACATTTTAACACTCATCGTTTATTTTCTCTAATTACAACCTAAAATATGAACCTTTGTTGTAAAAAACTAAAGTTGTCCTTTAAAAAATACCCTCATTTGATCATAACTAGAGAAACGATAGGTTCTTGGCCAGGGATGAGCAGAATCACTCCAGGAACACTCTGCAGACAATCAGTGACAGTTTACAAGCAACCTAATATTCCTCTTATTATTCAGAATGACAGCTCGATCAGAATAAAGATGCCTCATGTAAACTAGGGATGCAGGACGATATGAAAATGTCATATCAGGTTACTGTGACAAAAGAAATCGCGATTTACGATGTTATCGCGATAATCAAAATCCTTTATCTTGGGGCAGAATTTGCCAAAAAATAGCAGATCTACAAGCTTGTAGATCGGCTATTTTTTGGCAAAGACATTTGATAGAGTGAAAAAAAGACTATCAAGTACGTATATTTTAAGTACCTTTTACCAATTATAGAGGGTTTAAGTGGTATACCGGATATGCAGCTCGGCAAATAAAAGGTGAATTGATCCCAGTGCATGACAGAGGACGATATCACCATAAATTAAATCTCCACGATACGATTATCGTGAGGGTTTTTTATCCCGATAAACGATAATATCGTGTATCGTCCCATCCCTAATGTAAACACCTCAGTTGGATCCGGCCTGATCGGAAGGGATTTTCCTTCAGGTTAAGAGGGGTGGTACCGTACGAACTTTTGATGGTCAGATCAACAGGAAAAAAGTAAACACTTACTCTGATTGTTTTTCTCTCTGGTTGATTAGTCTCAGGTTGGAACATCGACAAAATGATAAGGGAAAAAAACAGGCAGATAACCACTTTGTGCATGTTAAAAGGCCTATTCAGATGAAACGCTTTGAGGCATGTAAACGAGGATTCCTCAGGTGTCCAGGTAAACAGTAAATTGGAATCTCTGATGAAGGAATTATTGTCCATGTAAACAACGCAGTCAGTGTCAGCCCACATGCGTCCATGTGGAGGCCTCATTCTGGACCTCTGTGACATTCCTACGGGTAACACGTCCGTCCACACACAACACCGTGAATGAGGATGATCTACGGTTTCAGCCTGACTTTGAAAAATAGGCTTCCTTTAAGATAATGGAATTGGCATGGCTCTGACTGCGGGTTCATCGAAATCTACACTGTATAATCCACTGGTCCTTGAGGGGTTTCCAGGGAGTCCCCAGATACATTATTGACAGTTAGTAACAAAATGGACCCATTGGTGTGTGTGTGGTGGGGGGGGGGGGGGGGGGGGGGGGGCTGTGAAATGAAAACATTTGAGAACCACTGCTGTAAACTACCATTTCAACCGTTGGACACCGGTAGTCCACCGTCACATATTTGACTACTGTCTCCTGGCCCTGGACATCACCACTAGAGCTCTCAACAGGCCTAAAAATTAAGGCCCGGCCCTTACTGAGCCCTAACCGACTAATTAGTATACATTTCAGGCCCCGCCCGGGACGAAAACGTCAGGTCGAGTAGGGTCGGGTTCGGGCAGAATTTGAGAACTCTAATCACCACCATCAAGTCCAAGGAACTTTGCCAAATGCCTGCTGCTAAAGACGGTTACTCTAGACCAGTGGTTCTCACCCTGTGGGTCAGGACCCCCAGAGGGGTCCCTGCGGAATTTGTCCCCAGATGACAGTGATGTGAGAATTTAGGGACTTGAGACTTTTTTTTAAATCTAAAAAAAAAAGAAAAGAAAAAGTCAAAACAGATCAAACACTGGCCAAATTGTCAAATAATAAAATAAAGACAATTCTGCTATTTTCACAATGTTTATCTGTGGAGTGGAACAGAGTCAAACAAAATTAAATGCCCAATTCCTACATTCCAAGTGCTTAGCAGGGTGGGGAGGTCCCCAGTTCAAAAAATATTATTTTGGGGGTCATGGCCTGAAAAGGTTGAGAACCACTGGCCTGCTTTCTGACCCGAAAAGATTCCTCTTCAGCCAACAATTCAGCTCCACTTTCCAGTATGCTCCTGCAAAGGAGCAAAGGAGCGATAGCATAAATATCCTTTTTATAACTTTGGTCAAGTTAAACTACCTGTTGATACTTTTCTGTTTTCTTTTTTCTTTTCTTTTTTTCCCCTCAATATCATCTAGGTTAATGCCTTTAAACTGGATGTGTAAAAGTCTCTCATATTGTTGTTATTACTTATTTTGGCTTAGAACGGTTTTATTCTTAATTCACCCAGGGCCACGCTATCGCGATAATATACAAGGTTTTGATCATTTCTTTCCATCCATCCATCCATCCATCCATCCATCCATCCATCCGTCCATGTTTATTCCATCATTCCTCAAGTTACAATTTAACCCATTTAGGCCTAAAATTATTGAATGCTTTAACCAGTGAAAAATAGCAGATATACAAGCTCACAGCGCGGCTGTGAGCTTGTAGATCTGCTATTTTTGAAAAAGTCGTGAAAATGTGTGCAAATCTTTGAATATATGTATTTTCAAAGCGAACGTTTGTAACTCAAATTTTGCTTCTGGGGGGGGGGGGGGGGGGGGGTCCCTGGAACTAAATATTTTGAAATGCGGGTCCGTGGCCAAATAAATATCATTTTGGGGGTCCTTCACATGAAAAGTTTTGAGCACCACTGACATAGTAGTCTCTCGAGAACAGACTAACTGAGCTCCAGTTGAGTGAAAAGGACCTTTTCTTTGACAATGGCTGGCCAGATTGCTGACATAGAAACATAGGTTTTTTCCAAAAATCTTAGAAGGATTCAAAAGACACTTATAGAATCGGGTCAAAATTCAAATTTTCACGATTTTTCAAAAATAGCAGATCTACAAGCTCGCAGCGCTGCACTCGGTGCCGCGCTGTGAGCTTGTATATCTGCTATTTCTTTAAATATTTAAAGCATAAAATATTGCGTCATATTGTGTTAACAGACGCTCTTAAAGGGATATTCCACTTTCAAAAAACTTTTTGTCATTGTATGGTCTAATCAGGCTTGTTGAACACCCTGAACAGTTTTTAATTTTCTTCATTCAGTATTTAGATATTTGATGTAAATGTTACTAGGCCCTCCAGGCCAAGGGCCTCTCCCCACACACACTCATTGTAACTTCAAACTCCATTTTAACCATGATAGATTCATTAAAAACACCCATTATTATTTCTGCTGACTCATACTACCCTCCTAATACGTGAGCAGGCCATGTTTTTTCCATAACGTTTTTCATGTATTTTTTTATATATTTTTATTGCATTTAATTGTTTCCATTTTCCCAAAGAATTATTAAAAATACATGAAAAACGTTATGGAAAAAACACGGCCTGCTCACGTATTAGGAGGGTAGTATGAGTCACCAGAAAAAAATAATGGGTGTTTTTAATGAATCTATCATGGTTAAAATGGAGTTTGAAGTTACAATGAGTGTGTGTGGGGAGAGGCCCTGGGGCCTGGGCGTGCCGGAGGGCCTGGTAACATTTACATCAAATATCTAAATACTGAATGAAGAAAATTAAAAACTGTTCAGGGTGTTCATACAAGCCTGATTAGACCATACAATGACAAAAAGTTTTTTTGAAAGTGGAATATCCCTTTAATCCAGAGCGATTTACAATAATAAAGGCCACATAAGGTGATAAATCAAATGCATAGCAGCAATCTGGGATCTATGGGATCTAGGATCATCCATTCAAGAGATCCAGTCCCTTTTTTGCCATAATTATTTTAATTTCTTTTATTCAGTGTCTTTCGAATTTGTGTCTTAGTAAAGTAACAATTATAAAGTGTGTGAGTCCTTGTATTCTGTGGGCCCTGAACAGCTAAATAAACACATTCCGATCAATGATTTATTTTATAGGTAACAACCCTACATTCATTTGATATTCCTCGTGAAAGCTGTCAAATTATTTGCACTCTTCAACTATTACGTTTTCCAAAATACACTTAATTGGGGGTGGGAAAAAAATGTAATCTTACAAATTCAAAGAACCCACTTGAAGTTTGATCAAATCATGAGATTTGAAAATGTGTTTATACGTTTTTTTATTGCCTTGTTATGAATTAAGCTTTTTCTCTGCACTATTGTATATAGACAGACATTTGGCCATGGTGGTGTTAATTGCTGTTTCATTGCTGATGATATTAAAATATAAATATAAATATATATATATATTGCTCTAAAAAGACTTTTGAAAATCCTTAAAAAGTTGTGGATTTTGATATTTCACAAACTTGAATAAGCCTTGTTTTAATGTTTTAATGAATTATGTGTCTTAAGATGTACATTTCGGACAAATCAACTGCCGCTTTAGCTATGTACTGCTCGTGTAACTGCGCAGTAAGAAATGGAGAAGGGTTTAACCCTATTTTCATATTTTCTTTGATTTATGTATACAAGTTGTTGATTCAAAAAATATTTGAATTGAAATGGGAAAATATTTTCTTGCTATTTATGCATATTTAAATGAATGAGCCTTGGCTATATTTTGCAAATCTGTTTTATAAAGACACTAAATGTTGAAGTTTGCTTTGTGCCAGGTGTAACATTTCTTGAAGCTGGCTGACTAAGGTGTGTGTGCATGTGCGTGCGTGCGTGTGTGCGTGCGTGTGTGTGTGTGCGTGCATGTGTGCGTGCGTGCGCGTGTATTTACGTGCGCGTGTATTTGTGTGTGTGCGTGCGTGCGTGCGTGTGTGCACGTGTCTATTGTAACATAAATGTTCTTGGGTATTTTAGCTCAGTGGGCTGTACATTTAAATATTATTCCCAGATTAATTATTCACATAAAATACATCCACATTATTAATTAGAGACCACAAAAGCACTCCAGGTTTCACATAAAACATAGTACAAAGAATGTGATTATTTTAATGATCTCATATCATTGTCAGTGGGTGTAAATAAGGTATTTTGGTTTAAATCATACAAAAGTAAATTAAATTCATCAATGAATAAAGAGCAAATAATGATTCTAGAAGAATGTATGTAATAATAATGATAATAATAATAATACATCTATTTTGTTATGTATAGCTTGTAATGATGTGAATGAGGTCATTGACATGCTTCATCTATACACATTTTAACGTAGTTATTCGGATCCTAAACAAGCGTGCAAAACCCAGGCTATTAGAGGAGGTCACAGCACAGCACTGTCCAACAACACATATGATTATGTGTAAATATGATGTTGCTCTTCCATGAAATATGGAAAAACCACAAATGATCTCTGCAAGACAAGTGATTATTTTAGGCTGTCACGTTTAAGTCTATTTTAGTATCCTGACCTCTAGTGTATAAACAGCTGTATTGCACCATGTTTGTGCAGATAAACAGCCGCTGAGTTCTTCTCTTTCCCTTACATACCAGCATTTACATTTCGCTCATCTGACAGTAAGTATTGTTATGCCGGAATGCATGCAGCCATGCAGTTACAAGCCATAACTCCACTATTGTCTTTCACTAAATATTTTACAAATAAATATAAATGTAATAATATATATATATTTTTTAATATATATAAATGGAGTGAAACCATTATGTGTGGTCCAGCACTGTAACATAGAAATAACTTTTAATATCAATATTTGTGATCAAACAAGGAGTTTCCACCAATTCAAAGGACTGGGGTCATTCATCGCGAATGGCAGTGGTGTATAACTAAGTTGGCTATATTTCCTTATCAAGTACCTTACGTAAGTACAGTTCTTTTCCAATTTCCAGTACTTTTACTTCTACTCCACTAGTCTACATCTTGGATCCAAATATGATACTTTTACTCCTCTACATTTATTTGAAAACTTTAGTAACTAGTTACTTTGTAGATTTTGATTGCGACGTAGATTGCAGTTTACAATCAGACCCATCACATCTTGACCATATCTGTCTGTCTGTCTGTCTGTCTGTCTGTCTGTCTGTCTGTCTGTCTGTCTGTCTGTCTGTCTGTCTGTCTGTCTGTCTGTCTGTCTGTCTGATACGCTTGTCTTTTTTGTTGATTGACTCTCACGCTCTGACATCACACTCTGATATCACTGTGATGTCATGGGAACCAAATCCCTTTTATTGCCATATATGGCGATCCCTGTGATGCCAGGGGAACCAAATCCCTTTTATGCCCATATATGGAGATACTGTATGGAGTTCCATGTGATGCCAGGGGAACCAAATCCCTTTTATGCCCATATATGGAGATCCCTGATGTCAAATACTATGCCTAAACCTAAACCTAACCCTAACCTCAGTAAAACTATGCCTAAACCTAACCCAAACCCTAACCCTAACCTCAGTAAAACTATGCCTAAACCTAAACCTAACCCTAAAACCTAACCCTAACTAAATTCGGACTAATGAAGATATAGGACTAATGAGATTTTGGACTTATGGGCAGTCCCCGATATATAATCACTGTGATGTCAGGGAAACCAAATCCCTTTGGACAGATGGCCAAGACATGGCATTTTCGCCCTTAGGTGTCTTACTGGTTATTATAACAAAACATACTTTAACCACTTCAGCTCTATAAGCCTATCCATCTCAGCCTTTTGAAAATATCCGATATCATGCGTTGACGCATTATGAGCTTGTAGATCTGCTATTTTCAAAGGATTTTTATACATTTGAAAACTTGAAATGAGATCTATAGGCAACTCTGCATAATGAGTACTTTTACTTTGTTACTTCATTTTGATGCCAATATACTGTCACTCAAGTAGCCTAAATTTTGAATTCTGGTCTTTTACTTGTAACATATAAGAGTATTTCTATTTTACTCTCTGCTTTCTTTCACATTCAGACTTTTTGTCTGCAAGTTCTGTTACTGTTACTGTTACTTCTACTTAAGTAAAACATTAAATACTCCACTCAAATACTTGGGTATACTCAAAATACTCAAATTTGTAGTACTTTTTCCACCACTGGTGAATGAATGGCATGTTAAAAGTAATCTTTGTCCTGAATCCTGATACAACTTCAGGCCTCTGGGTGGCGCCAAAGAATAATGACTGATAATGAGTTTAATGTTACATAGGCTATTGAACCTCTTGTCAGCTAATTCATCAGACACATTGCCAGCTGATGTTCTTACGTACATGCCGTCTTTCAGCTTTCCACAAGAGTCAAAAAGTAGCTTGGTGAATTCATGACTATAACAGTGAAATATACAATGTTTGAAATGGCTTGTATATAAGAGCTTGTAATTACTGTGCATGTCACATGAAGAAGAAAAAAGGGAAAACATCCTCATTCCCACGATGAGTGATGACTCTCTCAGAATGGATGATGACACACATGAATCGTAATTACATGTTTTGGGGGGAAAAAAAGAAAGTTGTTTTTTTTCTCTCTCTCAAATGAAATACACTACTACAGCATGAAGACATTGTGGTCAAGGAAAACATGGACCCCAGTGCAGAGGCGGCACATCCTTTCATGTGGGGAAGGGTGGGTCTAGCAGCTGCTTCAGAAAGGCTGGGCATATAAGACACAATTATTCTGACTTAAAACAGTATATTATTAGACTATATCATACATGGGCAACTGGCGGCCCGGGGCCACATGCGGCCCCCACCTTCACTTAATGCGGCCAGCAGGTTAATACCGGAATACTGATATATTATTGGTTTCAGCTGTTACAATTCCAAACATGCAAACATGACCCGCTTTAATTACTTCAGTCTATATTAGTAGCTTAATGACTAGTATAGTAGTATTAAAATGTATTTTTTATGTCCAATGTATTTGTATTTAGGTTCATAAAGTTAACATGAGTATATAACTAACTGCGTTTGAATTAAATCTAAATGTTACATTTCAGGATTCCAATTAAAAAATAACAAAAAAATAATTTAGGATTCCAATTCAAAAGAAGCAAAAATAGCCGATCTACAAGCTCAAAACGCATCGCAGCGCTATGCGTTTTGAGCTTGTAGATCTGCTATTTTTACTTCTTTTGCATGAGATACTGGAATGACAAAGTTGGAAGTAGCAATATGCAATGTGGCCCTCTGGAGTGAAGGTGGAAATATAGTGGCTATCTCCATCATCAAAGTTGCCCACCCCACCCCTGGACTATATGATTGAGTTAATTTCGTTGATTGAAACTATGGCGACTACCTTTTTTCACAGACGAAAACTAAATAAAAACTATGCTCTGATTGCGATCAAAGTCGCAGTTTAGTATGAGAAATGGCATGTCTCCGTCCGGACATCTGTCGGTGTACGCTTTTTTACGGTCTATGGGTTTGCAGCTCTGACATCATGCTCTGACATTACTGTGATGTCAGGGGAACCACAATAACAGATTCCCTTTTATGCCCAATTGCCCATATATGGAGATCCTTGATGTCATCAATATTAAGCCCATCTAACAGGACTTCATATGGGAATGTCCATATAATTGTGGAGGCCACATCGGCCACATACGGGAGCGCGTCGCTGTTACTACATGTCATCTTTTCGACACCCGACTAACCCTCACCCTAACCCTATAACCTCCGTGGAGTGAGTCGCTAACCCTCCGGTCGAAATGATGGTCGTTCGAAAGAGCGCGATTTCCCCCCACATACCACACACAACAGAATCCATATATGGCCAAGACAGATGGCCAAGACACCCCAAATATGTGTGGCTGTTTCTACAGACAGGGATCTCCATATATGGGCATAAAAGGGATTATATGTATGATGTCAGATGTCATCATAGGACTTTCACATAATGAATAACTGAGTACGCATGTTTGGGCTTTCACAGCATATCCCCGTATACAGTACAGGGATCTCCATATATGGGTACCAGCTAGGGGTCTCCCTATGGGTAACTGGTCAGCTATACATCACTGGCCAGATGGCCAAGACATGCTTAGGGGTCTTACTGGTGACTAAGACTAAATATTAAATAAATTGACAATTTCATCAGCAAATAAAAACTAGACTAAAATGTTAAGGAGGGTCTAAGATATGACTAAAACAAAATGAAATTTTATTCAAAAGCCTATAACTAAAACTAAAATGACCTGTAATTACCAGACGTTCTCTCTACCCACTAAGCTACAACCTGTGTCAAATTATCAATACTGCCCTGTCAAAATACTCTGTTACTCTACAAGTAAAAGTCCAGAAATTGGAAATATACTTTAGTAAAAGTACAAAAGTATTGGTATCAAAATGTACTTAAAGTACCAAAAGTAGAAAGTACTCGTTATGCAGAATGTCCCGTTTCACAAGTTTTCAAATCTTTTGAAAAAGGCAGATACAGTATGTGAGCTTGTGGACGGTTATTTTCAAATGGCCAAAATGTATATAGGGCTACATCTCATCAAATGGTGGTCCGTGGCTCAAATGCCGAATAAATTATGGACCTTGACACGAAAATGGTTGATAGCCACCGCACTAAGCTACAGCCGGGCGTGAATGCGTATTGGTGTTTACACACGCACGCACGGTTTGGCCATGTTTGTGTGACTTCCTCCTCAGCACAAGCCTCCTGAGGTGTGACTTCCTCCTGACCGGATGACCTTTGCTGTGGTTTTATGGAGCCGGTCCCGGAGTTCCTCTGTCCGTTCTGTTGATCACTGACCACTCCGATGATGACCCTCTGACACACATTGTTAGCAGGCCTGAGTCAGTGGTCCTTCCTGAACCCACGCTCACACCGACTGGGAGAGTGCTTTTTGCAGGTCTTTCAGTCCGAGTGTATCAAAAAAGCACCTCGGTTAAGCACCGTTGGTCCGACCAGTTTAACATTCACCTGGTTAGCATTCACCAGCGTCAGCAGGTTAGCATTTCAGCAGGTTAGCATTCACCAGCGTTAGTTTTACTGAGGTTAGGGTAAGGGTTTCCGCTGCCTGAACCCAGTTGCCATACACTCGGACTGAAAGACTCGGCAAAAACCACTCTCCCAACACCGACTAGGCCTACGTCAAGCCAAAAGATCCATGAAGGCAATGATAGCAGCGCTGCTGTGGGAAACAACAGTGAGCAGATCCAAACTGCATGACAGTAAAACAACAGAAGAACCGCCCAAGACAAGCCTATGCCAAAGATTTTTACTATACAAGATAGGGAATCCTGGTTGGACCACTAGAGTGCGACATGGCACACAAAGCATACAAATAGCCTCTTAAGTGGACGCCAGCCAGCATCTGAGGGCAAATATCGCGAACGTCCTGTTTACTGGTGCTAGATCCCACTAGAGTGTGTTGCTGGGACAGAGAAAGGTCAATAATAAAGTTGATTTTCTCTTAATTTGTGTCTCTGAAAAAAGCCATTTTAGTATGAAAATGTTGGGAATATTGTGTGGCTTGTTACGATCGGGTCCAATATTTAGTTCAGTGACCATGGAGCTAAAGAATGGTTCAGAAGCCGTGTTCACGTTCACTCTCCCATCGAAAATGAATAGACTACCAAACTGCTTCTGCCTCCTAAAAAGTTGTCCACCTACGTCACACGGATACGGGAAGTAAACCGGAGATGCCGTGTCTTGCCATTTCTGTCTTGAACACCGACTAGGCCTACTTCAAGCCAATGATCCGTGAAGCCAATGAAAGCAGCGCTGCTGTGGGAAATGACAGGGAGGTGATCCAAACAGCGTAAAACAACAGAAGAACCGCCCAAGACACACGCGTGTGTGCATGTGTGTGTGCGTGCGATTTTTGCACTCCAACACATATACCGGACCGGGAGGCCAACCGATGACCTTCTAATTACCATGCGGCCTCTCGACCCACTAAAACAAAGATACAGCCTGAGTGTGTGTGTGTGTGTGTGTGTGTGTGTGTGTGTGTGTGTGTGTGTGTGTGTGTGTGTGTGTGTGTGTGTGTGTGTGTTCCTGCCTTGCAGTTGCCAGCAGTCGCCCTCACCCGAGAACAGCCTAATTACCAGGCACATGTTTACAGATCGCTGGCCGTTGGGTACTACTTTGTCGTATACGACGGACACACAGAGCACACAAAATGAGAGCATCATTCATGGCTTTGAATACAGTTCATGTGCGCGACCATCTGAGGGCATGCCCACACCGCTCACGATGCGACATCCTCTGAGGAAGCCGTCTGACAATGTGACCATACAATATGGACACAAATTAGACCGCGGGGACTATTTGAGGTTAGTCTGATGTTCTCTGTGGGGGCGGGGGGTAGGGGGTTGAAAGGGCAAACAAGGAAACACCTTCCAAACAATGGGAATTGAAAACTCAATAGTCGCCCCGTGAACAAAAAAAAGGAGCTGTGCAACAAACAGTAATAACACTGGGGTCAACGGTCCAACAAAGGGCAATTATTTCAGCATAAAATAGAGCAGTGGTTCTCAAAGTGGGGTACAGGGGGAGGGGTCCTTGTGGGGGTTCCAGGAGGTCCCACTCCCCAGCAAAAGGACGAGCAGTTTAAACACTTAAGCCCTATTGTATCTGTCGGCTACTGGAAAATAACAGATCTGCAAGCTCGCGATGCGCCGAAGCGTGACGCACTGTGAGCTTGTAGACCTGCTATTTTCGGAGGTCAAATACATATCAATTCGGGGGTCCCTGACATGAAAATGTTTGAGAACCACCGGAGTAAAAGACCTAAAAGAAAGTACTGTAAGGAATTGACAGTATGAGCTGTACAGTATAGCCTATTGTTAGCCATGCATGTAACCCCTACACCAGTGGTTCTCAACCTGTGGGTCGGGACCCCCAGGGGGGTCCCCAAATTATTTGGGGGGGTCCCCAGATGATTAGCTTAAAGGAGCTATAGTCAACTTTTTCTTGAAAAACGGACACTAAAATAAAAATGTTTAGAAAATATTTTATAAAAAAGATTAAGCTTCATACATGTGTTTCTATTCAAAAATGACCACAAAAATCGTAAAATAATGATAAAATTATCATTTTGGCCATTGTCAGACTGACTTTGTTTATCTCTCTTATCAAGAATAGAAGAGTAATAAACAAAGTCAGCCTGACAATGGCCAAAATGATTATTTTATCATTATTTTACGCTTTTTGTGGTCATTTTAGAATAGAAACACATATATGAAGCTTAATCTTTTTTATACAATATTTTCGATTTTTTTATTTTATTTTAGCATCGGTTTTTCAGGAAAAAGTTGACTATAGCTCCTTTAATGTGAAACATCGTTTTCTCACTCAACAGTAAACAAACCAACATAAAGTTTAAGTGTATAGAAGGTATACAGTATGTATGTTTCTAAAGTGACAATTTTAGGGAGTTTTTAATACCTCTTAAAGTGACATTTGCCAAATTGTCAAATATTAGAGGCATAAGTTGTGAAAATAGCCGATCTACATGCTCACAACGCCTCACAATAGAACCGTGTTATACAAAATGTAATGCCTCAGCTCTTAGTGCTCGTCAGGGTGGGGAGGGGTCCCCAGTTAAAATATGATTATTTTGGGGGTCGCGGCCTGAAAAGTTTGAGAACCACTGCCCTACACTACGTCAGTTACATTATAGTAGTTGAATGGGGGTCCCGTAGGGTTCTATCAAGGAGGTGCACCTCTGAACGTTGCCAATTAATGTTCGCCCCAGAGGCTAGGGTTCATGTGGATAGAGTGATGTTTGTCAGTTTCTTCTTCATTGACAGTAGGATCTCATAATTGACTCATCATGCAGACAGTCTGTCTGTGTCTGTGTCTGTGTCTGTGTCTGTGTGTGTGTGTGTGTGTGTGTGTGTGTGTGTGTGTGTGTGTGTCTGCCTCAGGCAGGCAGGAGCCATTATATAGCATCTAATAGTTTAAAGTTTAGGCATTTAGCAAACACTTTTAATCCAAAGTGACTTACAATAAGCAGATAATACAATATGTATACATGTACTGTACCGTACAATGTGTGTGTGTGTGTGTGTGTGCGTGCGTGTGCGTGTGCGTGTGCGTGTGCGTGTGTGTGTGTGTGTCTGCCTCAGGCAGGAGCCATTATATAGCGTCTAATAGTTTAAAGTTTAGGCATTTAGCAGACGCTTTTAATCCAAAGCGACTTACAATAAGCAGATAATACAATATGTATACATACTATATGTACCGTACAATATGTGACTGTGTCTCTTTGTAGGATTACAGAGGTGTATCTGTCCTTTATTTGTATATTAACTAGAGAAGAAAAAATAAAGTTTTCTGTTTGGTTAAAGGAGCTATAGTCAACTTTTTCTTGAAAAACGGATGCTAAAATAAAAATGTTTCGAAAATATTTTTATATAAAAACATATGCTTCATATATGTGTATTATGTTCAAAAATCTCCACAAAAAGAATAAAATGATGATAAAATAATCATTTTGGCCTTTGTCAGACCGACACTTTGTTTACATCGTTTATTCTTTTATATGGATTGATAGGATGTAAACAGTGTGTCAGCCTGACAATTGCCAAAATGATTATTTTATCATTATTTTACGCTTTTTGTGGTCATTTTAGAATAGAAACATGTATATGATATACATATATTTATTTTAGCATCTGTTTTTCAAGAAAAAGTTGACTATAGCTCCTTTAATGTGAAACATCGTTTTCTCACTCAACAGTAAACAAACCAACATAAAGTTTAAAGGACAACTTTAGTTTTTTACAACAAGGGTTCATATTTTAGATTGTAATTAAAGAATGTAAAAGATGACTGTTAAAATTATTTAATTTACTTCTTTCTATTGTTTTAGAGATTCTTATTTCAGTGGTTGGGGGCATGTGTACCAGTGGCTAAATATGTCATTTTACACAGAATAAGCCCATTTCCAAGATACAACGCAACCTTTCATGGTTGGATGTGACTTATGGGGGCTAGAAGTGTTACTGTAAAAAGCAATAAAGAAACTGCTGGCTTATTGTGTCTAAAAAGACATATTTAGCCACTTGTACGTATGCCCCCATGATGTACGTTCCTAAAGTGACAATATACTGTAGGTCTTTTTAATACCTCTAAAGTGACATTTGCCAAATTGTCAAATATTAGAGGCATAAGTTGTGAAAATAGCCGAACTACATGCTCATGTAGATCTGCTATTTTCACAATAGAACCGTGTTATACAAAATGTAATGCCTCAGCTCTTAGTGCTCGTCAGGGTGGGGGGTCCCCAGTTAAAATATGATTATTTTGGGGGTCGTGGCCTGAAAAGGTTGAGAACCACTGCCCTACACTAAATCGGTTACATTACAGTAGTTGAATGGGGGTCCCGTAGGGTTCTATCAAGGAGGTGCACCTCTGAACGTTGCCAATTAATGTTCGCCCCAGAGGCTAGGGTGAATGGAAGTCTATGTCCCCACAAGTGATGTAAATATATAGTGTGTGTGTGTGTGTGTGTGTGTGTGTGTGTGTGTGTGTGTGTGTGTGTGTGTGTGTGTGTGTGTGTGTGTGTGTGTGTGTGTGTGTGTGTGTGTGTGTGTCTGCCTCAGGCAGGCGGGAGCCATTATATAGCGTCTAATAGTTTAAGCGTTTTAGACGCTTTTAATACAAAGCGACTTACAATAAGCAGAAAATACAATATGTAAACATATACTGTACCGTACAATATGTGACTGTGTCTCTTTGTAGGTTCACACAGGATTATTTAACCTTTATTTGTATATTAACTAGTTTGGTTAACACAGTGTTTCGTTATTGGGGAGGACAGTGCATTTGGCAGCAATCTGTAGCACGCAGCAGCATAGAAGCGGTGAAAAGAGAACATAAGAAAGGCGTGATAGAAATTAAATGAAATTACATAAGGGTTTCTCAAAATGAGTGCTGTGGCACCAGTGTGTGAGGTTAGCTGGCCAACAGCACAAAAAAAAAGAATGATAAGAAGCCACAAGAGTTTCACATACACACTCGCTGGTGGCGCACGTTACTATTTGCAGCATTGCCATTGCACTGAGCAGACTGTTGGCAGGTATTTTGCAAGACACAAATGCTTATTTGGTGGGTTCAAACACACGCACATGCGCACACGCACACGCGCGCACACACACACCAGATCTACAAGCTCATAGCGTGGCACAAAGTGACATGCTATGAGCTTTGAAAATCTTCTAATTTTTTTTATAGCCAAAGTATAAAATAATGCTTTTTAGCTAAAAATCTAGAATTGCACTGATGCCTTCCTGGTTTTAATGGCTTAAAGTGGTTAGAAATCTATTTTACAAGAGTGTTGTGGCCCAGACAGGCAGCAGCACATTAAAACATTATTGCAGACTAACATAAAACTAATTACAGACAAAAAAACAAAAAACAAAAAACAATATTGAATCATGATAATCAATAAAAATAGCCAAAGTCAGCAGAGTACAGGATCAAATATCACAATAAAGTGGTTATCAAACGTTTTTAATTTCAAGGACGCCCATGACTCAAATGAGTGTACAAATGAGAACACTCTCACAGTTACAGACCTGTAAGGCAGGGGTCTTCAAAAGGGGCGTCCGGGACCCCTAGGGGGTCCTCAGAGTTACTACAGGGGGTCCTCCAAATCTTTGTGTGATAGAAAATTTATTTTTTCTTCACTAACCACTTGAACCCTATAGTAGTACCACTATCTGTGTGAAACATTAGCCAAAAATAGCCGATCTACAAGCTCACGACGCCTCGTGCTGCGAGGCTTTGTGAGCTGTAGATCTGCTATTCTTGGCAAAGAGGTTTGGTGCAGAGAGAAAAGATGAGCAGACTAAGTATTGACAATTCAAGTAGTTCAATGTCTAAAAATACACATTAAACCAACAACCTACACTGATGATAGTGTTGTCAAAAAAGTCTAAGCTGTTTTAGAAATCTATTAACATTTTTAATCTGCATAATACGTAGTGGGGGTCCCTGCTACGGATGGGACGATACACAATATTATCGTTTATCGTGATAAAAAACACTCACGATAATCATATTGTGGAGATTTAATGTATCGTGATATTGTCCTCCGTCATGCACTGGGATCAATTCACCTTTTATTTGCTGAGCTGCATATCCGGTACCACTTAAACCCTCTATAATTCAGAAGGAGCGAATACACTTCCCGGCAGCGGCACCTGCCGCGGCGTCGTCGGACTTGCCGACAACAGCCGCGGCAATGATTCCTATGCCGTGGCAATTATACCTAATCCGTGGCAACGCCGGACAGACCGACAATCGAGCTGCGTCAGCCGCTGTTGCCGAACCTATCCCCCCCCCCCCACACACACACACACACACACGCACGCAGGCACGCATGCATGCACACACGCAGGCACCATGATCAGCAGTGGACCAACGTGCTCATATAGTCAATTATGTATAAATAAATGAATGAAGTATTAAAACAGTCATGTCTGCTCTCTCTGGTGGTCGCTTGCTGACCTTCCGGATCTGCTGGTGGACCACCGGGTCCGCCGGGCCACACCGGCAGCCGCCGTAGCCGCCGTCACCTGCCGGGCTTCACCGGCAGCCGCCGCTAGCAGCCGTCACCTGCCGGGCTCCACCGGCAGCCGCCGCTAGCCGCCGTCACCCGCCGGGCTTCACCGGCAGCCGCCGCTAGCCGCCGTCACCCGCCGGGCTTCACCGGCAGCCGCCGCTAGCAGCCGTCACCCGCCGGGCTGTCTGTCTGTCTGTCTGTCTTGGGTCACACACACACACACACACACACACACACACACACACACACACACACACACACACACACACACACACACACACACACACACACACAGACAAGCGCTGTGGGATTACCTGTGCCCATTTTCCCCTTCGTTTTTACCCCTCCCTAGTCCCAAATATACAGTATATTATATACTGTATATAGGCTTATGCCTTATTGTATTCATTTTATTGTAGGCTATAATAGTTATTGACCATAGCTTAATAGTCTGTTATTTGTATTTCTTTCGCCCGGCCTGGCCGTTTAATTATCCATTTCTACCTTCTCATATCAGCCATATTCCATTTTACGCACATTTTAGTCCGTGGTGGAAGTATAAAACATTTGGACTATAGGCCTATTAGGCTAAACAGCAGCTGCTCACCCCACGTCAGTCACTTTCTCTGATGGTCCGTGCAGTTATGTAATCTCTAGCATACTCCTTTCAAGTTCCAATTGGCGGTGTAGCTTAATTAATGGGCCATCATCAACTCGTTGTTTGATCTACCAGCTGGGTTAACAACTCCGACGCACACAGCGCGCCCGTAGTAGCAGGCGTTTCGCACGCACAAGTAGGCTATTTTCACAGACAGCAGGTTTAGAAAATATGCGCGTTACCTTAAATATTATACAATAAAATGACTTTATCAAAACTGACAATGATAAAACTGGAGCGGACATAAAATAAACACAATGGATACAGGCCTAATAGGCCTATCCTTTTTAATGCAATAGGCTACGCCTTGCAAAACGCACGCATGTCAGTGCGTGCGTCCCTGCGACATACATACATGCGTGCGTGTGCGTGTTGCAAGACGAAGCTATCAGAACCCCGTGGCATTTTGTATTAATTATAATATTTATTATTGCTGTGTTTAGATTATCTGGTCAGAGAATCTGAAAAAATTATCCTGTAGTGTTTAATTCTACCCGATTCAGTCGGGCCCGATTATCTTGTAGTGTATTGCCAGCTAAAAGTCCGAGTAAAACTGGCTCTTGGGCCAGTTACGGCCTGGGATTGATGACAACAGAAATCCAGAAATCTCCACATATGCCAATCTGGCACAGTGTGGGAATGGAATAGGCAAAGGCGCTGTCCATGGTGCTGAATTATCGTTCCACTGTCTCGCCTCGCTGGAGTCAGTGCCCGGCAAAACGCCACAAATACATGCTTATGTATTTACAGTTAAGCCCTGCTCGTCAACCACAAATACAGTAGATGAATACATATTATATTTGTTACTATCGCTTTGAAGTTATTATATAAATGTGAATAAATGTTAAGGGCAGATATTCACAACATGACAAAAGTGAGTTTCCTTTTTTTTTATTTTACAAAGATGCGAGCAGCGTGCAAAACAGGTGTGCATAAAAAAATAGGTGGAGAGGGTCAGAGGGACTGATAGACATTGATTATTATGATTAGGTCTACTACAAGGCTACACTAAGGAAGGAAAGGGTGGTACGTAGACAGACAGACAGACAGACAGACAGACAGACAGACAGACAGACAGAGAAAGTGGCCAAATTGGCCACTTAAATTGTCTGCGGTTGATCCCGTCATGCACTCCTTTGAAGTCAAAATTGGGCCATTCGGTTTTTGTAACCTAATTGTTTGTTTGAACGCACAGCAGGGAGTCATTGCAGCTGTCAATGGTGATATAGTCAGACAATAGCCTACACTTCATATTCACTTTATATATTTATTTTATTAACTGTAGGCCTGGTCCTATAGAGCTAGTAGGCTATTGCATGTCTTATTACACATAAAAAAAAAACGCGGAGGCGCCGTGGGCCGCTAAAAAAAGAATAAGAAATAGATAGATAGATCCAGTCACAACAGAGCAGCATCATGTCCCAATCCTACCCAGCAGACATGTCAGTGTTTTGGCCAGGTCAGACGATCGCCTGGAATATAATGGACCCTTATGGACATTTTAATTCTTGTGCGGGTAGGCCTAAAATGAAACCAAATGGACCCGTAAGGGGGGGAACGTTTGGTTTAATTTTACACTCTCTCACTGTGGAAAACACTGCGCGCGCACACACACACACACACACACACACACACACACACACACACACACACACACTCATGGCTGGCTTGCTGGCTGCTGGTCAGTATAACAGAAACGCGCATTGTCCTTTTTCTTTCTTGGAGCATTACAGGTATTTTGCATATACTGTCTTTCATGTATGATGAGGGCATCATACTGCAAACTATTACATCACGCTGCTACCTGACAGGGAGTCTTACTGGTTATTATTAATATCTTATAGGCTAACTGGGTCATTAAGGCATTATGTTCGGAAATGGCTTTGGTTAATAATAAACCTGACGCCGAGGTGGTGAATAACCCAACATGTTATCGATAAAATCCGCACAGTACATAAGCAGAATGCTGGTCACAATGAATCCAAAGATTTACGCATGACAAGCGCAGAGAAACCATATGCCTAAATAATAATAATAAAGAACATGTGTTGAAACATAAACATATCTATGATGAATTCGATTAAGGAGAACCTTTAGTTAATTTAGCTGCAAAGAAAAATGAAGGTTATATTTATATTCGGGGTGAGGGGGTCGGTAAAATGTGCGTAAAATGGAATATGGCTGATATGAGAAGGTAGAAATGGATAATTAAACGGCCAGGCCGGGCGAAAGAAATACAAATAACAGACTATTAAGCTATGGTCAATAACTATTATAGCCTACAATAAAATGAATACAATAAGGCATAAGCCTATATACAGTATATAATATACTGTATATTTGGGACTAGGGAGGGGTAAAAACGAAGGGGAAAATGGGCACAGGTAATCCCACAGCGCTTGTCAGTGTGTGTGTGTGTGTGTGTGTGTGTGTGTGTGTGTGTGTGTGTGTGTGTGTGTGTGTGTGTGTGTGTGTGTGTGTGTGTGTGTGGCGGGATAGATACGTGCAGCGCAAAACAGCTGTGCGTAAAATGGATAGATATAAGTGGAGAGGCGAGGTGGAGAAGACCCAAGACAGACAGACAGACAGACAGACAGACAGCCCGGCGGGTGACGGCTGCTAGCGGCGGCTGCCGGTGAAGCCCGGCGGGTGACGGCGGCTAGCGGCGGCTGCCGGTGAAGCCCGGCAGGTGACGGCTGCTAGCGGCGGCTGCCGGTGAAGCCCGGCGGGTGACGGCTGCTAGCGGCGGCTGCCGGTGAAGCCTGGCGGGTGACGGCGGCTAGCGGCGGCTGCCGGTGAAGCCCGGCGGGTCACCGGCGGCTGCCGGTGAAGCCCGGCGGGTGACGGCGGCTAGCGGCGGCTGCCGGTGAAGCCCGGCAGGTGACGGCTGCTAGCGGCGGCTGCCGGTGAAGCCCGGCAGGTGACGGCGGCTACGGCGGCTGCCGGTGTGGCCCGGCTACGGCGGCTGCCGGTGTGGCCCGGCGGACCCGGTGGTCCACCAGCAGATCCGGAAGGTCAGCAAGCGACCACCAGAGAGAGCAGACATGACTGTTTTAATACTTCGTTATTTTTTTTATACATAATTGACTATATGAGCACGTTGGTCCACTGCTGATCATGGTGCCTGCGTGTGTGCATGCATGCGTGCCTGCGTGCGTGTGTGTGTGTGGGGGGGGGGGGGATAGGTTCGGCAACAGCGGCTGACGCAGCTCGATTGTCGGTCTGTCCGGCGTTGCCACGGATTAGGTATAATTGCTACGGCATAGGAATCATTGCCGCGGCTGTTGTCGGCAAGTCTGGCGACGTCGCGGCAGGTGCCGCTGCCGGAAAATGCATTCGCTGTCCCTCCTATAATTAGCCTGTAGCTATGCCCCTCCCAGAAAGCTTTTGTCCAATGCTAGTTTAGAATAACTGGCAGCTTCTGTGAGCAGCACTGCTCTAAGGAAAAAAAGGTAATGCGTTAAAAAACTAAACCCCCCCCCCATATAAGGTCTCTCTTCGTGCTTTCATTGTTTGTCCGACCCCTTCATGTCTATTTATAACAACTGAGTCATGTTGTGTGACACATTGAGACACATTGTTCTGCTTCTGTGAAACTATAGTTAATACAAACAGTTCAGTAAATAGATTAGATTCCGTTAAATTACCGTGAATTATTGTATTATTATTTAGGGGGCCAAGCTCATACTATATTTTAATAACTTTTCAGTCCGGGATAACAGATTGATCCAATCAGGAGAGAGGACTCATATACAGGATACCGGATAAACAAGTGAATTTGTCAGCGGACTGGCACGCTCTCCGGTGCGTCAGAGAGCACCAGCTCTGTCGTAATTCACGGTTTAGAATCACTTTGTTTTGATAATGAAAAATATCAACCCTTGGCTTTCTTGGCGTTTATCGCTAGACCAACCTCGGCATACTCTGACAAAACTCAACACAACTTGTCCGGGTATGGGGGCTTTCAAATATATGGGCCTACTGTATACGCCCAAAGTCGCCTTTTTTCTAGTCCTATGAACCAAGAACCAACATCCTGTCACAACTCACAACCTTCAACCGCAGCCACAACACAACAGCCAGATAAAGTAGAAACAACAGTTCTCAGGTTGTTATGTGAGAGCAAAACCTCTAACTTGAAAGGAAATAGAAAACTCACACATACTGTAGGGTAATTGAAGTGATCACAACTCACTATCTTCACTGAACATGATACATAGCCACACAAGTACACATACAATACAATATGATGAATAGTGCATTGAACAGATTGAATCATCACACTGGTACACACGGACGCACACACACACAGGGGACTGCCCATAAGTCAGAAGTTTCATTAGTCCGAAGGTTCATTAGTCCGAATTTAGTTAGGGTTACTGAGGTTAAGGTTACGCATAGTATTCTTAACAAATTCGGACTAATGAACCTTCGAACCCATGGCGCACGCACGCGTGCACGCGTACACACAAACACACACACACACACACACACACACACACACACACACACACACACACACACACACACACACACACACACACACACACAGCAAAGAAAAAAGAAAAGAGAAGGTTCCTACCTGGAGGAGCAGTCCTCTATGTCTTCTCTATGTACTTTGTCTTCATCAGTTGAGTAAGTGATGACCAGGGTCAAACTGGAACTCATCAAAGAGAGAGAGCCCCCCTCCTTTTAGTCCATCCTCGGTCTCCAGTCATCTCCATCCTCCATACTGTATCTGGATAGCTTCGCCAGTACTTTCCTCCCCTGCTGGGAGCTCCCGGTGTCAAGGGCAGTGACAGACTGACCGGCCTCTCCTGGCTGCATCTGATCACTCACCCGACACCCTTGGTAGCCACGCCACATCCCATCTTTGTTGGTAAAATGTTCATCCCTGGTTGATGTTTAGTAGTGCACATATAGCACCCTGTCCAGGGACTTCTGTAGAGCAGGCTTCAGGGTCCAGCACTCACAGCCGTATAGGAGAACAGACTACTCTACAGTCGCTAAGAAGGTGAGGGTGTTATGGGTGATAATGTCAGTTTGTCGTCGCTAGATGGGGATGGTCTGTGAGGGTGTTATAGGTGCATTTTTCGACCAACCATGGCACACTCTGACATAACGGTAGCCATGGATCACACAGCGGTCATCCGTCACGACGACTGCCCATAAGTCCGAAGGTTCATTAGTCCGAAGGTTTATTAGTCCGAATTTAGTTAGGGTTACTGAGGTTAGGGTTAGGGTTAGGGTTAGAGTTAAGGTGGTTTTTCGTTGCGAAATGCGTTTTTCAGGACAAGGAGAGAGCAAGGGACTGAGTGGTGCGCGAAATGGGCGGCAGTGTGCAAACGTGACTGACACAACGTGAGGTTGATTTTTTTATTTGCGTGCTCCGAAATTCACTCCGATATTCGGCCCGAAAAACGCAGCAGTGTGCAACCAGCTTAAGGCATAGTATTCTTAACAAATTCGGACTAATGAACCTTCGGACTAATGAACCCTCGGACCAATGCCATGGCACCACGACCGTCATGGATGAACTTCAACCTGGTGTTTGCACTTTCTCCAATTACAGCCTGTACATCTAATGTACATAAACGTTCAGTGCTTACAATGCTTCACAGTACCCACAGAAGTACCTGTATCTTCCATATTGTTCAATAAAAAGCATTTTAATCTGATCGGTGGCCATTTATTCATAGAGTTATAGTGTATCAGAGTTCGGTATACCTCCCAGAGTAGTGAAGCCAAGTTCTTGCTCCGCTCCACTGATCCACCTCCAGCCTGCATAAGTGCACAGTCTGACTGTAATGAAGAGGAAGGGGGCGAGGGTGCCCTCCTCCTCCTGCAACAACACCCATGCCGCCAGGATGTCAAACTGTTGTCTGGGGGTCATCACCTTAGTGGCTCTCGCACACATGTACATGGATGGTAGGTTGAGAGGGACACAAATCCTTGAGTATCAGAAAGAAAGAAAGATAGAAAGTCAAAGAAAGATCAACCACAGCTGTCTCAACAATGTACTACATTGTGCTGGGATATGTGTGTGCACACCCTTTTCAATACAGTATATTACATTGATATTGTATTTTCTTTATTACATTTTATGTTTTTATTACTCTATCATGTCATATTTACTGCTATAGTGGTAAGACTGCAGAAAAGAAAATGATTATGAATATTTTGAGCATTGAGTAGGCTACTTTATATGTAAACAATCACACCCAATGTGAAGTGAGCGGTGGTCGTGCTTGCATAACGTCTTCAGACTAGGATTTGAGTCTAGGATGTACAGGCTATGCTACACACACACGTTTTGCTATGGCAAATGCGGAGGAAAAAAAAAACAGTGTGACCTGATATAAATAAGGAGCAAGTTTCCCTTAAGGCCCTTTCCCACTGGGCGCGATAACAATAAAAGATAAATAATATCGTTTTCAATTTAAGTAAATGGCAGCGTCCACATGGCACTCGTGCACAAGACGCAAGTTGGCACCTCGACAGAATGCAGTCAAGTTCGTCTTAGTTTTAGTCGACAAACTTAACACAGTGGTTATGCAGCATTGTGTTTGTGTCGTTGATGACGTAACAGCAACCTATAAAAGAATGTGGATGTTATCCCAGCTAACACATACATACAGTGAGACAGGCTCCAGAGAGACATGCTGTCTGTGGTGATCGGTGCCCACAGCGCTCCCAGAACATCAGGTCAACATGTGGTCCAGAGGAGAGCCAGGAAGGGCAGACGACCATATATGGAAGTGGAGGTCAAAAAAGAGGAGGTGGAGGAGGAGGGAGAGGGAGGAGGAGAGGAGCAGAGCGACGAGAGCAGCCTGACTCTGATGGAGGAGGTTCTGCTGCTGGGACTGAAGGAGGAGTCTGGCCTGACGTCCATCTGGAACGACTGCCTGTCCTTCGGCCTACGAGGCTGCATCCTGGTGGAGCTGGCCCTGAGGGGCCGGCTGGGGCTGGAGGAGCGCCCCCCGGGGGCCAGGAGGACCCTGCTGAGCAGGAAGGTGGCGCTCCGCTCGGACGCGCCCACAGGGGACGCGCTGCTGGACGAGGCCCTGCGGCAGGTGGCCCGCCGGCGGCCCGCCCAGACGGTGCAGGGCTGGCTGGAGCTGCTCAGCGGCGACACGGTGAACCTCCTGAAGAGGCGCTGGCGCCTGAGGAACGTGCGGCTGCGTCTGGCCAAGGGCCTGGTGGAGAAGGGCGTGCTGACCACACGCAAGCACAGCTTCCTGCTGTTCGACATGACCACGCACCCGCTGGCCACGGCGCGCGGCTCCGACGGCGCGCGGGTCAAGAGGCGCCTGGTGGAGAAGGTGCACGAGGCGCTGCTGGACGGCTGGGTCCTGGGAGACCCGCCGAGCCGTGGCCTCAACAAGCGCCTGCTGGCTCTGCTGCTCATGGCCCACGCCTCGGACGTGCTGGACAACGCGCTGGACGCGCTGCCCGACGAGCTCTACGAGCTGGCCGCCGGGAGGCTCCGCGGCCTGGCGGCGCTGGACGCCGAGGCGGAGAGCGGCAGGGCCCACGCCAACCAGATGATGTGGGCCGTGGTGGCAGCCTACTCCACCGGACCCAAGATCCTGGAGCTGCTGAAGTGACGGCGATGGTTTCACAGTTTGACATGCAATCACCCACCGATTTATATCATTTTGATCTTATCTATGTCTAGATGGAACCATATGGTTACATTTGTACACTATCATAGTTACAGACCCTGCAAGGGTCCAGTTTTTGAGCTGGGCTAACCACTCCTACATCTTTTTGTCCCGGTTGTCTGTTATGTATATGGCCAGGGTCACATTGGCCAAGCTTTGCGGGACGCTTATAACGAAATGAACTCATGAAAAGCACAGCTCACTTCACACTGGGTGTGATTTTTTTCATGCATTATTGCCCCACTTTCAATTGTCTCTCAAACGTAGCAAGTTCAGACACATGCACACACACACACACACACACTACCTTCAAGGGCTGTTACCCCTTTATCGACTAGGCTATAAACTAAGATAACTATATTTCACCATTGTATTTTTTTATAGTTCCACTTGGCTTGAAAACTATATTTGAGCGGTGGTCACACCACTCCTAAGCGAGTGTGTGTGTAGCTTTGTTACTATGCGTGTATGTAGCCTGAGCATGAGCTGCATAGGCTAGTCACCGCTGGTGACTAATAAGTGGCGCTGTTGCGTCACACACACACACACACACACACACACACACACACACACACACACACACACACACACACACACACCCCTGAAATGTACTGTTACACACGCCTGGCAGCGCACCCACACCAACACCCACCCACACCCACCCACACACACACACACACCACCGCTCACTTCAAACTTGGTTTGATTTTTTATAGGCCTTGTTATAGTTACTAGAAGCTGGGCCGCCCTTCGGGCGGCCCAGCGTCTAGTCGGCGACCTGGCCAACTCGGAACAATGTAAATAGGGAATGAATGCCCCGCCCTTTAATGCAAACCCCATTATACCTGTTTTCATAGGACCCGTTTTGACCATTTGTCTGCCTGTGTCCATTTTTGCCCATATATGGAGATATCTGTATCTGTCTGTCGGTGTCCATTTTATGTCCATATATGGAGATCACTGCAGTTATAGTTCTGGGTCCATTTTATGCCCATATATGCCCATATATGGAGATATCTGTCTATCTGCATCCATTTTATGCCCATATATGGAGATCTCTGTATCTGTCTGTCTGTGTCCCTTTTATGCCCGTATATGGAGATCTTTGTGATTCTGCATCCATTGTATGCCCATATATGCCATATATGGAGATATCTGTTTATCTGCGTCCATTTTATGCCCATATATGAGATTTCTGTCGCTTTTTCAAACAATCGTGGGTCGGGTCGGGTTGAGGCCGAGCACTGCACTACCTGCTGCGGTGGGGAACGCACGTGCCGAATTTGAAATAGGGAATGAATGCCCCACCCTTTAATGCAAACCCCATGAATGCCCCACCCTTTAATGCAAACCCCAATATACCTGTTGTCATAGGACCCGTTTTGACCATCTGTTTGTCTTTGTCCACTTATGCCCATATATGAAGATCTCTGCACACACAGTACCGGTTGCGGAAAACTCTGATGTCAGACTTTATGCCCATATCTGGAGAACGCGCGTGCCGGTGGGAAGAAGGGTTCTCGAGATACGCGGATTACATACATACATACACATTCACAGAGATTTTGTGTTGACTCATGTGGCGTACGTGATGTCAGAGCCTTTTATGAAGTGATGTCACAATGACTCAGCGCTTGCGCCGATTTCCTCCGGAACAGCCTGATGTCAACAATCAGCTCCGCATAAGGAGATTCCGAACGTTTCGCGCCGGTTTCGGAAAACCGCGAGTTTGCATTATACCTGTTTTCATAGGACCCGTTTTGACCATTTGTCTGCCTGTGTCCATTTTTGCCCATATATGGAGATATCTGTATCTGTCTGTCGGTGTCCATTTTATGTCCATATATGGAGATCACTGCAGTTATAGTTCTGGGTCCATTTTATGCCCATATATGCCCATATATGGAGATATCTGTCTATCTGCATCCATTTTATGCCCATATATGGAGATCTCTGTATCTGTCTGTCTGTGTCCTTTTTATGCCCGTATATGGAGATCTTTGTGATTCTGCATCCATTGTATGCCCATATATGCCATATATGGAGATATCTGTTTATCTGCGTCCATTTTATGCCCATATATGAGATTTCTGTCGCTTTTTCAAACAATCGTGGGTCGGGTCGGGTTGAGGCCGAGCACTGCACTACCTGCTGCGGTGGGGAACGCACGTGCCGAATTTGAAATAGGGAATGAATGCCCCACCCTTTAATGCAAACCCCATGAATGCCCCACCCTTTAATGCAAACCCCAATATACCTGTTGTCATAGGACCCGTTTTGACCATCTGTTTGTCTTTGTCCACTTATGCCCATATATGAAGATCTCTGCACACACAGTACCGGTTGCGGAAAACTCTGATGTCAGACTTTATGCCCATATCTGGAGAACGCGCGTGCCGGTGGGAAGAAGGGAGATTCACAGAGATTTTGTGTTGACTCATGTGGCGTACGTGATGTCAGAGCCTTTTATGAAGTGATGTCACAATGACTCAGCGCTTGCGCCGATTTCCTCCGGAACAGCCTGATGTCAACAATCAGCTCCGCATAAGGAGATTCCGAACGTTTCGCGCCGGTTTCGGAAAACCGCGAGTCGGGTCGGGTCGAGGCCTGGCACTGCACTCCGCGCGGCGGCGGGGAACGCGCGTGCCGAATCTGAAGCCGGTGGGACGAACGGTTCTCGAGATACGCGGATTACAAACAAACAGACAGAGATTTGTCGCATTTATAGATAGATAGTACTCGGTGTGAATGGTAGCCTGACACTCAGCCTGAATTGACATTTCGTTTCACTTCATTATTCGCCAAAGCAAAAAATTTAAAGGGGTGTGGCTAGCGATTCAGGGTCTGGATTCTCTGGAACTAGGCTATGTGAATGGCCCTTTAAGCCTGCATTTTTCATTAGCATCACAATGAAACACACAGCTCAATTCATACAAACAAACACATAAACTTCCTCATACAAAAACGATTTATCCTGAATAGTTTTCGTTTTGTCAAGACAAATAAAAAGTTACTTTAGGTTACAAACAATTTAGCTATAGGCCTATTCTATGTAAATGCTAAGCAGCTAATATCACTCACCTGAATCCAATCAGTAGGTCTATTTAAGTATAGCCAGAAGCCAGCTGCTGCTGCTTCTAGGCTAGGGAGTGTAGACCATAACTCTATGGTATTGTAGTAGACTGTCTCTAGAAAATAACCTGCATTCACAGCGGGTTAGCCTACTTACTTTCTAGGGAGTGTCTGACAACATTTTGTGTGATTCTCATTCTGCTGTTTTCCGCTCCAACCCCGCTCCAAGCTTGATTTGGCAAATTACCCACACCTGTTAATTATCCACATTTGATTTCTCAGACTCAGTCAGTCCTTTCCGCAGTAGAGATGGGATTTATGTCTCTTTGAAGTGAGCCGGATCTCTGGGATCCGTTCCTTTCAATGAGCCGTTGAAAATATACTGGCTCATTTACTTTGTAGATTTTGATTATACATTAATTACAAATCAATTCAACCCTATAGCCTATATACATTTAATTTGGACATATATAGGTACATTCCTGCCATTTGAAAATAGCCGATCTACACGCATTGTGAGCTTGTAGATCTGCTATTTTCAAATATTCTTTCTACATTCATTGGAAAACATGTGAAATGGGACATTCAGCAAATGAGTTGTTTTCTACTAGGCCTATTGGTACATTTTGATACTTTTATTCAAGTACATTTGAATTCTGAACTTCTTGTGACTGAGTATTTCTACATTGCAGTATTGATACTTTTAATTACTTGAGTAAAATAATTTACTCGCCTTCCTCAAAAGAAAGGAACTGCTCCCTATACTACGAACCGGATCCCATCGTTCCTTTTCAAAGAGCCGTTCAAAAGACTCGATTCGTTCGCGCACGTCCCACCTCTATTCCACAGTCAGTTCACTCTTCTGCTGATTCTATGACCATTGGTTCTCAAAGTGGGGTCCTTGAGGGAGTTCCATGGGGTCCCCAGCTAAATGATAGATAGTTAGGAACCAAATGGACCCTTAATGGGTCTGTAACTCAGAGTTAAAATAACATCAGGTCTCAGAGTCAGAGATAGAAATGCCATTAAATGGGGGTCCGTAGTCTAATGCATGTCAAACTGGGGGTCCTTCAAATTGAAATGGTTAATATTGGGAATCACTGCTAGAGCCTTAAAAATCTTCTCTTATGAGGGGCAGTGGGGTCCCTGGCATATCTTTTCAAATGGGGGTCCACAGGCTAGTTAGTGAACATTGGGGGTCCTTGACATGAAAAAGTTTGAGAACCACTGGTAGACTTCCATAAATCTTCTTGTGTTCCAGTGCATGGGCCAGTCAGCTCATTAAAACCAATGAGCACTTAGCAGTGCAGGTTCTCAAAGTCTAGGGTCCCCAGGGATTTGAGGGGGTTCCAGGGGGTCCCCAGCAAAAATAATAATAATCACAAGAGGAATTTGTAGAATGTGTGTTGTTAAAAGAACATTTTAACAACACAAATCTTATACGTGGGTCACTGGCCCAAAATATTTTCAGGTGGCGGTCTATATAGCCAAATGAAGTTGGGGGTCTTTGAAAAGGTTTGAGAACCATAATGCTTTAGTCTAAAGCATGTGGTCTTCAACGTTTTGCAGGCCAAGGACCCCTTAGCTGAGAAAGTGATAAAGCAGGGATCCCCCAATAATATAGCCTACACCAGGGGTCACCAGGGATCTACAAGCTCTCAACGCCTCGCACTGCGAGGCGTTGAGAGCTTGTAGATCGGCTATTTTCGGCAAATAGGTTTGATGTAGAGGCAAAAAAGAGCAAACTAAGTACATAGTGGAAGGTCAAGTTTACAAAATATCAACGATTTAAGTGGTTAAATATCTGATAATACACATTAACATGAATCCAAAATACACTGACGATTGTGCTGTCAAACGATTATATGGAATCTATGAAAAGGTTGTGGGGTCCCTGCTTCCTCTCTCTTTCAACTTAGGGTCCTTGGCCTGAAAATGTTGAAGACCCCTGATATACACAGTATAACAATACTGGCTTCATAGTATTTGTTCTGGGCTGTTTGACTGATCCAAATGCATTGGACCCAAATCCCCATCAATCAATTGGGGTTAATTTACTATAATACATTTTTTTGTCTTAGTAATGCGATAAATACAAAAAAATATTATCGAATTCAAGTCTCCCTGGCGTGAGGAAACAATAGAAAAAAAGTCATTTTGGGGGTGAACTACTCCTTTAAATACTCCACCTGACCATTGGCTCTGTAGGCCTACGTTATCTGCTCTTTTTGCCCTCTACACCAAACTTCTCTGCCGAAATTAGACTATCTACTTCTACAAGGCAAGCTCACAAGGCTTGTGAGCTTGTACATCTGCTGCTTTGGGCTAATGTTCCCCTACAATAGCGATGCTAGGGTAGTTAATCATTTTGTCACTTTGGGCCCCTCATTGATTACGGAGTCCTTGTCTGGTATCGCGACGCCCCAGCTGCCTTAAAGTTTAAAGCTCCAAACAGCCCAGAACAAACTAATTAGGGTTGTGCTTGGTCTTCCACCTCAGACCCACCTTACCGATCATCACCACGAAAGCGTGGGGTGGCTCAAAGTAGCTGACAGAGTACAACATCTTACAATGGGCCTGGTGTACAAGATTCACTACACCTCCAAGATACCCATGTACCTGGCAAACTACTTCTTAAAGGTCAAGGATGTTCACGATCACAACACCAGAGGCAGCTCCACTAATCATCATCAACGTAGATTTAACACTAAACAAGGCTCTAACTCGTTCTCCTGCTATACCATCAACATGTGGAACGCCCTTCCACAAGCCTTAATCCCTAGCCTCCTTCAAAATTGGTATGAAAAGTCACCTTCAGACAGCTGCTACCCGTGACTTGTAAATAGACTAAGCCCCCATGCTCCCCCCTCTTTTTTTTCTGCCTTTGTATTTGATGTTATGCTTTTGAAACTGATATTATCCTAGATAAAGTACTATGTTCTATCCGTCTGTCTTTCAATGTTATATGAGATACTTAAAGTGTGGTTCCTGTGGAAATAAGCTTTCTAGGATCTCCTTTTAGTTGACCTTGTACCAGTGATTTGTACTGTCATGAAACTGTACTTTTTTCTATTGCAAACTTCTAATAAATTCTTCAATCAATCAATCAATCAATGGATTCTCTCATCTGTCCCATCACCCAAAGCAGACGATCGATTTCCAAAATTCCATGTGTTCTGGCCTGGGGGATAAGGAATTATGTATGCGATAAGGTCTTGCTGCGCGGTCATTATGGCGTATATGGACACGACGGGCTGATAATTCCCCGAGGCAGAGCCGAGGGGAATTATCAGCCTGAAGTGTCCATATACGCCATAATGACCACTTATTACCCGGCTAATAAATACAATTAATAATTTGAGTATTTCCTTGTTTACAGACGGCTGAAAGTGTTCCACAAGTGTTGCCCTGTGCGTTCCCCCACGGGTCGCCTTGGAAAACAAGGAAGTGCTGATCAAATAAATCCATTTTCTGTTACTATGTCATCTATTCTCGCCTCAAATGTTTTTAAAATCATTCTTGAGAGCAACGTTTAGTTGTAAATGTCGCTGTGTGTTTGTTTACATGGCCATGTTGGATACGGTACTAAATTCACACAGTGCATCCTGACTGCAGCAGGTGCTCTGAGCCGTTGATGAGCAGCGGTGAATTATAGAGCGGAGTGGTCATTATACGCCTATAATTCACCACTGATTTCAGTGCTCGACCAATCAGAATCAAGCATTCAACCAAGCCGGGTAATAAATCATATTAATTTCATGCATGAGCAATATAGTCCAACTAGAACAAATAATGAATCGTCAAAGTACACACTACAGTTCTTGTCTATCCAGTTCCCATCTGGCATCCGCCCTAGAGGCAGGGCAAGGCCACGGCTGCCGCGCTGCCCTCAGCTAGCCTATACACGTATAGGCAGGCACTTGCACACATAGACATCAAAGGGGGCTTGAGCCCCTGCCCTTTTATCTGTCTGTAAAAACTTCCCTTTCCAGACTATAAATGCAATTTTTACAATGGTGAAAGAAATGCAAATGCCCTCTTTCCCTGCCATACCTGAAGGCAGCATTCAATAGAATTAATTGCCTTGTCAAAACTCTCCTGAACTTGAATGCAGCATCTTATGTTGAAAGAATTGCCCTCTCTGTGTAACAATCCATGCCATTACCACATCAGTATTGACTTGGTATTCAGTGTGGTTTCACACAGCCGACCGCTAAGTTCTGCGACGCGTTGTGAGCTTGGAGGTCTGCTATTTTCGGTGTTTCCACCAAAAGGCCCTTTTGGAAATTCCAGCCCCTGCCTCTCTAACATTCTCTGCACGTCCCTGCACGTAGGGAATTAAAGGGTAATTTAGGAACTTAAAAGGTCATTTGATTACCATTATATGTGAGTTTCAAACTGCATTACAAAGCGTTGTACGACACAAACTGAACAATCTACAAGCTCTCAACCCGTAGTGATGTGACACATTGTGAGCTTGTAGATCCGCTGTTTTCAAAAACTACAGAATGAAATGTGTAGAATTTAGAAAATATATATTTTTGTACATTTTAACAACAAAAATCTTATAGTAGCCTATATGGGGATCACTGGCATAAAATGATTTCAGGTGGCGGTCTGCAGCCAAATTAATTTGAGGGTCTTTGACATGAAAAGGTTTGAGGACCATAGTCTAGAGCGTCTTCAACGTTTTTCAGGCCAAGGACCCCTAAGCTGAGAAAGTGATGAAGCAGGGACCCCCCCAATACAATAAATACACTGTATACAAATACTTCCTAGACTTGATTGACACATTAATAATATGTATTTGAACATGTTGAACATAGAAACATAGCTAGAGGCAAGGCAAGCCCTGCCCTCAGCTAACAGCTTACACATAGTGCGACGATTCGTAAGGATCAAAGCTAGTTCAGGGGGCGGTCCCAAGGGAGCGCGCGCGCGGAGGGGGGTGGGTCACTAGGTCCTGCCCCCCCCCCTTACCCATAGTTCTTAGGGAAGTCAGATGGTGGGACTCAGTCTTGTTGCATAGCACTGCTGCTGCTACCACGCTGCAGTACACACACAAGTGCCACACTTGTTGCTTGCAGGTAGCTGTGCTGTTGCCCACCGCTTGGAGAGGGTGCCTAACTGGGCTGAGTATTTCTGGCTGTTTCTGCTATTTTACTATCGCTCAATTCATATTCTTAGCTGCCAAACTAAGAAGCTGTGTTATTGGCCAGGTTGTATGGGAAGTTTGAGATTGTTGTTCTGGTAATCGCTGAATTCTAAACTGCTGTTTCAAGGTTCAGATTGCTTGCTATCGTTGCTGGTGCCTAGCTGATTTCTGTACTTTCAGTTGTTTGTTGCTAAAGCTATTTCAAAGGTGCTACAGGCTTGCTAAAGTTGCTAAAGGTAAACTCAGTATCATAGAAGTTGGCTGTGGCTACGGGCTAAATGCTAACTTATTTCGTGCCCTGGTGGGCCTATACTGGGCTACCATGAGTTAAAGTAATCTCAGTTGTTGGGTTTGTCGATATGTCAGTGCTTTGCAACGGCGCGGGCCGTATCAGCTAGCGCGGAACAACAGGTTTAATGTACAGTCAGCTAGGAGCTAGGTGGCTATTGCTAGCCGGCTATTTCGGTAAGGATGCTGTTAGCTGGTAAATAAATGGTTCTGTCGCTTCTTGGACCACAGTAGGGCTGCTGCCAGTTACCGTGGCGTAGAAGCCCTCGCGGGATGAATTATTAAATACAGTAATCGCCTCTTTGAGAAGCCTATAAAGGATGTCTGTCTGCGTGGGCTCCTGAGAGGAGGAAACCCGCAAGCTCATAGGTGCCACAGTTTACGTGCAACAATGTTTTGCTTCCGCTAACGCAAGTCGTGCCTGTCTGTCCTGACGTCACCAGTTGAACTCGCTAGTGCATGCAGGGAATCGTAGTCTTCTCTATATGCTCGGTAGCTCCAGCTAAATATTCTCTTCTGCTACGGTAGGAGCCATCGTTCATTCCAGCCACGAGCTGTCTGTTGATGGTCGGCTAGCTTGCAACTCAGAACTCATGTAGCTAAAGAGGTTTGCTAACGTTCCGTAATGACTCTTCAAGCTGCCTATTCCATGGGGGTTGCGTGTGTCCGTGGTCAGCAGCTACCTAGCATACAGGCTAGCAGAGGGTAACGTCACGAAGCGAAGGGTGGCGCACGGTCTGCGCATTCTGAGCACATGGGTAATGTGGCTCTCTCTAGCATTTAACCTCCAGGTCATCTGGTCCGTTACGATTCTTTTTCGTTATTATATTATTTTGTGTGCACGCGCAGTTCATAGGGCAGGGATGCGCATGTATTATCCATGTCTATGCTTCGCTTGTGCGCACTGTACAAGCTTAGCATACAGGCTTCGTTTGCTGTTCATGAGGATCTTGCCTGGTCTCGGTTAATGCTAGCTTTGCCCAAGCTGCGGCTGCCTGCTGGCATAGCAGCTGATGATGGTTGCCGATGCTACTCTGGTGAAAACGCTAACATCTGTTTATGTTTGCAGCTCAGGCCAGAAACTGCCGCGTGTCTGTTGGCATCAGGGCGGCGTCGAGTGTGGCAGCGTTGAAGTCATTGGATACTATCCTCTATCGAGCTGCCGTATTGTTTCAATCTAAGGTTATAGTTCTGGGTCTCTAGTTCTGGGTCTCTGCGTATCGCACTGTATGTCCTTGCGGTGTTTCCGTAGCTGCGGCACTCGAGCTAATAATTACAGCTAAGGCTACTGCTAGTGAAAAATGACGAGTTGTTTATCTTTACAATCACATTAAAGCGGCCACAGGACTGTTGCATCATGTTCACCATTGCAGCTCCAGGATAAAGGCTGCTAACGCCATGCTTTCTTTTCAGCTCAGGCTAAAGTGCTACATGTCTGTTGCTGCAGCTCACGCCAAAGCGAATACTTGTTGGTTGCTAACATTCTGTTTGTTATTTCAGCGCCAAGCCGGAGTGGCTGCAGGCCCACTGCTACGTCATCAGGTTATCATGGCAGCTTTATGCTAAAGCGGCTACATGTTCCACTAATCGTGTTTTACTTTTTAGCTTCTTGCTGCGGCTGCTACATGTCTAAATGCTAACATAATTTCTATCCTTTCAGCTCATGCTGGAGCTGCTGCATAGCTGCTACTACAGCAGGTCGCCATAGCAGCATGGCGCTGCAGCTGCTGAGGTTTTCTGCTAACAAATTTATCATTACAGCTCCAGGCCGGAGCTGCGGCATGCCCCCGCCACGGCATCAGAATAGCATGGCAGCTTTATGCTAAAGCTGCTACATGTTCCACTAAATCGCGTTTTTCTTTATAGCTTCGGGCCACGGCTGCTACATGTTGCTGCTAACATCAGGTTTGTCCTTTCAGCTTCTTGCCGGAGCCGCTGCATAGCGGCTGCTACAGCATGCCATCATTGCAGCGTCGCGCGGCTGAGTGTTTTCTGCTAACATGTTTATCTTTATAGTTTCGTCCACTACTGCATAATTCCATGAGACCAGTCAGGAGTCGGTTAGCACTGGAGAGGGCATTGCTACTACAGCTTCCGCTACTTCTGCCGCTACCATGAGCTGCCAGCCTGCCCGCCCGCATGCCTGCCCGCCTGCCCGCCCTCCCGCCCGCATGCCTGCCCGGCTGCCCGCCTGCACGCGCCATATTCAGCAGACGGAAGTGGCCTACCGCCAGCCCGCCGCCGCCTGCCTTCCCACCTGCCTGTCGGCCCTCCCGTCCGGCTGCCCGCCCGCCCGCTACAGCATCAGTTAATGCTATTACTGCTGCTACCATGAGCATGATCCAGCGCTGCGTCGTGCTGGAAGCCTGTGGTGCCGGCCCATCTTCCGGAGGCGCTGTCAGGCTGCGACCGTCGTCGCCACCGCCAGGTCGCAAGGGAACATGGGAAGCTGCAGTTCCAGCACCAGCGGTGGGAACTCCATTCCTCTCGCCAGCTGCAGCTTTCCCAGATGCCCTGAGGAGCCACACTCTAGCAGGTAAATAGCAACGCATTTGCTTGTTCGATTCTGTGAGCGTTCAGCCGCTCTCTAAGCTTGCTAATAATAGGCATCCATAGTTGGATAGCAGCGACTTACTTGTACTGAATGTTGGGCTTTAGCCGCTCTCTAGGCTTGCATAGCTTGCCTTTAAAGGTCAAGACGGGTATCTCGTGGAGATTCTCATATGTGCAGCAGCAGACTCTGCAGCAGAGCGCTCCGTGGGCTGCGAAAATCTTCTCTGTGATCCTAAAAGTCAGCGACCTTAGGCGTGGTTTCATTGTTATGGTCAGCTAAAGCTAAGATGGTTATTTCTGCGGCAAGCACATGCGGTCACCAAGGCCAGGCTTAAGATGCGACTAGCACATGGCCTCTGAAGATTGCAGCTCGCAGTTTAAGCAGGGAAGGTACACCAGTGTCAGTCGCAGAACTAACTCTCCTTTCTGTCCTTTCATGTCCATGCTGAACACCGGGCTGTCTGCCCGACGTCCTCGTCTCACGACCCCCGGAGAGAGCTGCCAGATTTGCGGCCCGCCCCTCTTCACTCTGCATTCTCTCCGGATCGGAGCAGCCACACCACCAGCACTTCTGGTGCCCTCAGCTAACTCAAGATCCTGCACGCCAAGCTATCAAGCACACACAACACAGGACTGACCGAAGCGTAATGGTTCCAAGCTGGAGTTGGACGCGTTTCAGTTAACGCTTCTGCTGCTGATGCTAATAGTGCTGCAGGCACTATTAGCAGGGTTGTTCCATAGGGTTCATTTTGCTGCTTCTGCTGCGTTACTCGGGGCACGCGCCCCTGATAGGTTGCGTGTTCTATTTGCTGCTTCTGTTGCGTTACTCGGGGCACGCGCCCCTGATAGGTTGCGGGCCACGATAAATATTACGCTTTAATATTTCAATCTTGCAAAAGCTAGGTGGTTGCTGGGGTGTTAGTTAGGTAGGATGTGAAGCTGTATGGCGCTGTAGTTATATGAATTAAAGGTTTCATCGCTGCTTCTGGTTCTGCTGTCTATATATATATACGTCCATGTTGCTGCTCCCGCTTTTCTCTAGGGTGTTTTAGTATGGCTTCAGTCAGATTGCAGTATATCGTTATAGTCAGCAGTACCACCTTCCTCACCGTTGGTTCGGTCTGCCAGCTGCTAACATTCTTAATTATTAAATTGCTTTAGCAGTACTTATAGCGTTTTTGGCAAGCTGCCAATATCATTGCTTAGTATTTTGCCTTAGTAATATTCGCTCTGCCAGATGCTAATATGCTAATTATTATATTTTTGCGTTAGCAGGAAAGGCAGTTCATAGTTTGCCCCGCAGTAATGATAACTTAATCGCTAGAGTCACAGCAGAGCTGCCTTCCTCGCAGTTGGCTAGCACTGGCATGGGATTCTGAGATTTTGGCGTGCTTTGGGGGTTTGTAGTTTTGGGGGGTATCGGGCCAGGGCTCGCTGTAACTAAATTATGCCCTCGATGCTCATGGTAACATGAGGATCGTGGGTTCAGCGAGCCATGGCCCGAGGCAGAACCCCATGCCAAACCATGCTAACTTAGGCTATAGATTCTATGCTGTCTTATAGTAGAGCTAAGGTAGGCTGCCAATACTATGCGCTTAGATATAGGCTTAGATTCTATGCTGTCTCTATAGTAGGGTGCTCAATATGCCATGCTGTGTGATGCTTGCTTTCTGCTTTCATTCTGGTCAATAAAGTATATCTTAACCCAAGTGATCGTCTCCTGAAATAGTGCGACGATTCGTAAGGATCAAAGCTAGTTCAGGGGGCGGTCCCAAGGGAGCGCGCGCGCGGAGGGGGGTGGGTCACTAGGTCCTGCCCCCCCCCCTTACCCATAGTTCTTAGGGAAGTCAGATGGTGGGACTCAGTCTTGTTGCATAGCACTGCCCCACCACCACCCCAGCGCCACCTTCAGGTTCTGCCTTTGATCCCCCTCGGGGGGTATCGGGCCAGGGCTCGCTGTAACTAAATTATGCCCTCGATGCTCATGGTAACATGAGGATCGTGGGTTCAGCGAGCCATGGCCCGAGGCAGAACCCCATGCCAAACCATGCTAACTTAGGCTATAGATTCTATGCTGTCTTATAGTAGAGCTAAGGTAGGCTGCCAATACTATGCGCTTAGATATAGGCTTAGATTCTATGCTGTCTCTATAGTAGGGTGCTCAATATGCCATGCTGTGTGATGCTTGCTTTCTGCTTTCATTCTGGTCAATAAAGTATATCTTAACCCAAGTGATCGTCTCCTGAACTATAGGAGCTTAAAAGGTAAACCGCATCATCACCATGTGCGTTTCAAGAAAGACACTCCACTCTGAGCACCGGTATTCACGCATTTACAGAGCTCTGTACAACGCAAACTGAACACTTGTAAGTACTATGATGATTCATTTTCTCATTTTGTCATCTTTGTACGATATAAGAGAAATAGGATGCTATTTCAAAAAACTGAGCTGATGTTATATATGTGAGCAATTCACCGTTCATCTACAGAAATAGGTCTCGATAAAGATCCTATAAGATTTCCATAATTTCTTTGGGTCATTTTTTTTATCATCTAAGTTGATTGTTCCTTTTTAGCATGAAAAGTGGCATAAGACTGTATGATATGTATGATTTATGATATTTTCTGGTTAGATCTAAAAGTGTTTTTGTTAAAAAGTTAAAGCTCTAATATTCTTATAGTAATTGTTGCTAAAGAGTATTTGTTCAGTAAACAGGGCTCTCCCGTCTTGCCGGCTCTTAAATAAACAAGCTTCACATTTGTTGTGTACATGCTTGCACATGAAACAAACAAGGACCAGCAGTGTACAATAAACTAGAAAGATGCAATTGGAAATTGCAAGTGTGCATGGTAGCCATGACTATATTCTGCAGCTCAACCAATACTCCAGCTAGCACCACTCCTCAAATGTTTTTCCTTCAACTTCCAATTGCATCTGGTTTCCTTCAATTTCCAATGGCAGCGGAAAAGTTTATCAAGTGAAAATAAAGTTTCCCCAGAACTACATTGTGTTGCCCTTCGGGCAACCACACTAAATAACTATCAACAAATAAGAAATCGCACCCAGTGTGAAGTGAGCGGTGCTGTTAAAGAGTTAATTTGCAAAGCTTGGCCAATGAGCCAAGTGTGGGACACGTACAATACAGACAAAGCCAGACGTAGGAGTGTTTAGCACAGCAAAAAAAAAAAGAAGAAGCATAAAACCCTAAAAGTGCAGTGAAATAAAACTGAGCAGCATTATCAAAAACAGTAGGCTACCGTCCAGAATTTATCAAAACAAGATAACACGGCAGCGTGACATAATATTGTATAACAGCAGTTACAGCACAGCAAGGCAGAACAGCGAAAGTGCATTAGAGTTCATCAGTCTAATAGAGCAGCCCCTGGCCTGCTGGGTAGAAGCTGTGTGTAAGCCTGTCGGTTTTAGCTTTGATGGAACGCAGCCTCTTGCCTGAGGGGAGCAGGGCAAACCGTTTATGGGCCGGGTGAATGGGGGTCTTCCATAATGTGGGCCGCTCTGCTCTTGCTCCTGATGTAGCTGTCCTTGATGGAAGGAAGACTGCTTGTGAGTGGGGGATCTTCATTCTTCTGTGTGTTTTTTATTTTAATTGGTGTTTTATCACCCCAAATAAGGAGTTGGCCTCAATATTGAGGCCAACTCTTGGACAAGAGCTATAGTGTTTCAGATTATAGAAGCATGTGCAGAAAGTAGCATTTTAAATGTTGCTATCCCAGATTTGGCCACCAGGCTACGGCCGCTTCCGCCTGGGGGATAAGGAATGATATAATATTAATTTCAAGCATGAGCAAAATACCAATATAGTTCACTGCCGTGTTGCCGGGTTGCCCATTTCATCCAGTCAGGAGAGAGAGCCCCGCTCATATCGTCATAAATTCCAATTTCACTTGTTTATCCTGTATTCTGTATGAGTTCTCTCTCCTAATTGGATGAAATTGGTATCCCGACCTGAATATTAATGTTCTGTTTTCCAAAGAGCTGACAGGCACCCCGATGTTACAGAACAAAACACTTTGTCATTTCTACACTCTGTAGAAATGATTACTATCAGAATAGCCTATAGAGCAATTTAATGCTTATTTTAACCTGGCACTGACAGGTCAGACTATAAGGAATTGAATAAAGAACTAATTAGCTAAATGACATTGATACACCAAGAGGCACATCAATGTAAAGTGCAGCAGAAAATGTATGAGCTCCGGGTCTTGCATGTTCTTGCTTCTTGTGCCAGCATGGACAAGCTTTAGATTCTATAGCACTCTTGTTAAAAAAAAGCTAAGCATGAGACAAGATTCATTTGCAATAAAAGAAACACTCCAAACTCAAAACAGACATGCAGAATCAAACACAAAGAATGGAGGAGAAGGTTACTGTGTATCTTGCCAGGAGACAATTAAACACATCTCTCTATAATCTATGTTTACTCACATAATGTGCATTAACACACAAAACATTTCTGCCTACTCCTACAGAAATGTCATGTGATACAGAATGAAGTGGTGATACTTGAAGAGGAGGAGCAACTGAAGGAAGAATATGGGGGTGCTGAAAAAACAAAACAAAAGAAAGCAAGACGATGATAGAACAACGGGTAAATTAACGGATGGTGGCATTGACGTTACACCGACGAGTCTAGGTAAGGAAGCTATAGATGATGAGTTTCTGACAAGTGCAAGCAGGGTCAACACGGAGGCGGTAGAAGAGGTCCAAGGAGATGGCGTCATCACCGTTCGGGCCGACCCACCAGACAGTGAGGTAGACCGGATAACAAGACACCAAGGAAACACTGTCCAAGGAAACGGCATCCAAGGAAACGCCATTGACATCAGCAAGGAACAATCAGCAGAAGCTGAGTCGCACCCCTTCTACACCAAACTGGAGTGGGCTTTCGTCATCCTGGGCCCGGTGATGAGTGGTCTGGACATCGGAACGGACGTCTTGATGGCACTGTTGTATTTCATAGGCGGCAGTTACTCCTGGGCCAACCTGACCCTTGTGTTCGCACTGGCCGGGCTGGTGGGGACACAGGTCTTCAGCTATGCCTGGTACAAAGATGATATGAAAGATCAAGATGATATGAAAAGTAATCCACAAAGGACAATATCAGGCATGTCCAAAAATACACTGGTTGCTCTCCATATATTTGGCTTGGGCATCTTCACCAGGTATGAAACAAAGCATGATGATGGTGGTGATGATGATGATGATGATGATGATGATGATGGTGATGGTGGTGGTGGTGGTGGTGGTGATGGTGGTGGTGGTGGTGGTGGTGGTGATGATGATGACTGTTGAGCACAATAATTGATGATTCTTGACTATACATTGTAAACGACATGAACAACATTTATTCTTTTGTGCATAATCCCAAACTACATTGATGAATAGGCTACTTCTCAAAGCACCACAAAGTACAAGGTGTCTACACCCGGTTGGTTGACTGTTATCAGTTATGTCATCCATGCTGGTGCATATTGCATAATGGTGCCGTGATCTGTGGCATGTCAGTACCGTCCAACCTGGATGGACAGCCCAGTGCATTTCATAGCTCGAAATCATCACTGACTGCGGAAAACTTCACACTGGACTTCTAAAAGTTGACATTTCTGTATTGAGATTGAGATAATTATATTACAGAAGAACATGAACTTTTACATTATATATATATATATACAGTATTTTCTGGACTATAAGGCGCACCTGACTATAAGGCGCACTGTCAATGAATGGTCTATTTTCAAACTGTTTTCATATATAAGGCACACCTGACTATGTTGCGTTATGCATCCAACAGATGGAGCTGTGCTAAAGGGAATGTCAATGTCAATGAATGATCCATATATAAGGCGCACTGGACTATAAGGCGCACTGTAGTTTTTTGAGAAAATTAAAGGCTTTTAAGTGCGCCTTATAGTCCGGAAAATACGGTATATATATATATATAATTATATAATATATTTAGATGGATCTGAAGGCCTACTGTATATAAATTATATTGTAGATGTCTGGAAGTAGATTGAGAGTATATCCCAGCACTTCCCGAATAATAACCAAATTAATTGAACACAGACTCTAATAATATAACGTTAGCAAAACATATTGACATCCAACACATCAACGACACATAGACATCAAAGGGGGCTTGAGCCCCTGCCCTTTTATCTGTCTGTAAAAAGTGCCCTCTTCAGACCACGAATGCAGTTTTTACTATAGTGAAAGAAATGCAAATGCCCTCTTTCCATGCCGTACCTGAAGGCAGCATCCAGTACGCCACATCTCCAGTATTGACTTAGATAGTTCAGTGATAGCTCAGTGTGGTATCGAGCACCGAAAATAGCCGAGGTCGATATTTTCACCAAAAGGCCCTTTTAGAAATGTCAGCCCCTGCCTCTCTAACTTTCTCTGCACGTCCCTGTTGACATCATTTACATCAGGGGTCCTCAAATAGAAATCTTGAAGGTCCACAAATATTTTTTTGAACCAGGTCCGGGTCCGGAAAAACAAATATATTATATATTATATATATATATATATGTATATATGTATATATATATATATATATATATATATATATATATATATATATATATTTATAAGTAATGGTCTGTTTCCAGATTCTTTATTAAAAGGGTCTTAGGTCCTTAAATTATGACTGTCATCTGGCCTGGGGATTCCTCCAAAAATCATTTGGGGACCTCACTTGACTGAAGTGCAACAACCCATTGAAGGGAGATTACAGAATGTTTAAATCAAAGTGGAGCAGAGATATTTTGCGCTAATGTTTGTTGCTTTGTTTTCTTTTAACACACTGGGATAATTTTCGAATAATTTATGCTTGTGTCACAAGTTCTCACAACATGAATATCGATCTGAAAACAAGTACCGCGCGTCAGAGACTAAAGCGGCTCGTAGCTCACTCCTGTACTGAGTAGTGCAGCTCACAGCTAGCTTAGCTGCATGGCTAGCTGCATATCCATGCAGAAAGAGAGAGATGGCGGTGGCACGTCCCGACAAACTCTCTGGAGAGAAGATTACAATCCTACAAACGTATTCACGTTGATGTTGTTGTGCGTGATTGAAACCCACTGGTTTATAGTTGCGCTGTTGCAGGCTGCAGCTCCGAACGCTTACTACTGAGACGCTTCGCTACCGTGGTCTGTGCAAGGAAGATTTTGGGTCTGTGGAATGAACTCTAGTGACCCAGCTGGCATCAGCCAATCAGCTCGTCGTTGTCCCCCTCTCTCTCTCTCTCTCTCTCTCTCTCTCTCACACACACTCACAGCGCATGCAATGAATGAAGTGAAACGAAGCGTGGAGATATTTTTCCTTTTTTTTTTTCTTCTTTACTATAATTCGTCCTGGGTCCGGTCGGCGGTGCCTCGCGGTCCGGACATGGACCGCGGTCCGCCTATTGAGGACCCCTGATTTACATGATGCCATGTCCCCTGGTATCAGGGGCGTCAATTGGGTATGGCAGGAGTATGCAGCTGCCATAACCTGGGTCCAGGGGGGAAAATAAAAGTTACTTTTAAATATAAATCCATGAATGTCTCTTTGTCTATCTGTGCTGGTTATTGTGTTGTTAATTACAGTAAAATGACTACAAATGCAAAATTTTACAAAATGGTTCACTTGACAAAATGGTATATTCCCAGGTTCCGCAGGTCAGCTGCACAGGTGCAATTCATTATTGTTAATTGTGGCACGTTTACTAACATGCCAAGTTTAGCTGCACTTGAACAACCATTCCAGGCTGCCATATCCAGCCCAAGAAACCGTAGAAACGGGGGGAAAATTGAATGTAGGCTACTTCTTAACTCATTAAAAGCCAACCCCGCGATGTCGCGGGAAAAGTAATAGAGTATCTATAGTGCCATCCACGCGATGTCGCGGGAAAAGTAATATATTACTGTAACGGCGAGTAAAAATACCTAGTACAATGGCCGACGCTCCGGAGACGAAATCCGCGCTGATTTGTCATCATCACGGCTCCACGAGCACACAATAGTCATCCCATAACATTGAGGTGGACGGCCGATCTCATCTTTAATGTCCATTATCTCAAAACTACACTTTAGAAGCTAGGATGGAGGCAGATGCTCGCTTATTTTACACAGTTATAAAAGCTCCCGGTCGGCCATTACACAACTCCACGTGGACACGCATCGGTTCCGGCGCACGATCCGATGACGTCAGACCGGAAGTACTTCCGGTCTAGACTTCTGGCCTTCAAAATAAGACAGCGGCCGTTAATGGGGCCGGGAGGGGGCACTCTGGACCCCCTAATCCGTTAATGTCCTGGGCTCAGAATGAGTTAAAATAAATGTACTGTATCATGCCTGTTGCTAAGGTATGGCAACATGACTGGTGTCGCGCGCGTGCAAGACACCAGTCATGTTGCCATACCTTAGCTTTTTCTGAACTGACGCCACTGCCTGGTATTAGGTACCATCAGCTGATCAAGACTGCGAGGAGGGAGAAGAGGGAGGACCACGCCAGGCTGGGGACCATGGCTGCTGATCTGAACATGCTGGTCATGATGGAGGGGTTCCTGGAGGGGGCCCCCCAGCTCCTCCTCCAGCTGTACTTCGTGCTGGGCCACAGCGCACGGCCGTCCATCACCACCATCAGAAGTGAGTGCATATACCTTTGTGTGGTCATTATTGTCCAGTATGTACTTCATCACACTTGTCTAGGTGAATCTCACTGTCATATGGATTGATAGAAAGATAGACTGTTACACCTCATCATCTCAATAGTGAAAATAGCCTATCTACAAGCTCACAATATGTCGCACATTGGGAGCTTGTAGACAAGCTATTTTAAAGAATGAATGTCAGAAAACTACTCAAATTATGCTTTTAATGATATATAATTAACAGAAAACCAAAGGGCATTGTAACGCACGCACGCACGCACGCACGCACGCACGCACGCACACACAGATCAGAGTACACTACAGTCTCGGGTCTAAATCTCAACCACTGTGCATAGTGGTATATCAACTGATACCTTTTCTTTGATCTGGCTTAACTGTACAGTTGTGGCACTGTAAACACATACCGGTATGCAATTCTTTCAATCGGTAGGAAGGACGGTGCACAATCCGTCCGTGTACTGTACCTTGCAAATTCCAAATCTCGACAGGCCTCCCAAAGAAATGGCGGCCTGGGTGAGGATGCAGCCATGTCACCTTTGAAACAACATGCTCACAATCCCAGGACACATCTCTGCAGTTGGGTCCAAGATCTGAGTTGCTATAACACCGTGACCACTTACCAGAAATGTGGACCTGTCCGACCTGCCTTTAACAGATAAAGTCACTCAAAGACTTCTCACTCCACACGTGACATTAAACTGTCACATCTGATTATACATTGGATGTGGTTGAGCCACATTCTCAGTGGCTCAACCACTGAGAACAAGTTGTAGATAAGGTTAGAAGGATAAGGTTGAACTACAGGTTGAAGGTCACAGTTGCTAGCAGAAGAGTATTTGTCTTTGTTTTGCGATTCACACAGCTTAGTAGAGGATACCAGTAAGACTCCCTAATCGGGAGATAAGCGACCGTAGGTCACTTATCTCCACAAATAGGGCAAAAATTTGTTTTTCCAAAATCTTCCTGATCCATGTTGATGACATGAGTGTAGTGATTTTTGTGATTTTAGGGCAAAATCTGTAGGAGCAGTGTCCAAAAATGTGTTTTTAAAAATCAGCCTGGAGGTGGCGCTATATGGGAGAGATTCATGTTGATGGGATGAGTGTAGACATACTGTGTACCGATTTGCGTGATTTTAGGGCAAACATTTTAGGAGCAGTGTCCAAAAATGTGTTTTGCAAGAATCGGCCTCATGGTGGCGCTAGAAGAGGGCCATGTGAGAAATGAGGGGTGGGGTCTCCGCGCCGCCAAGGCGGACGAATAGGTACCGGCCCCGGCTGTCCCGGTCGCTCCTAGCCGGAGTTACGGCATTTTATGTGAGCTGCAGTGTAGGGGGTCCTCCACTGGGGGCGGCACCACTTTTGCATCCGTTCTGGAGCACCAGGGAGTCGGTGGTCCCCGGGAATTCCCCGTGAGCAGCCCCGTTGGGGTGGTCATTTGGTCAGTTTAGCACATTTGGTCATTTTTTACATCTGGGGGTCCCCCAGGGACCTGGGGGTCCCTGGAGCTCCGGGGGTCCTTGGAGGTTGTAGTTTGGCAGGTAAGGAGTGTGTGTGCAAAATTTGGCATGGATCGGGGCAACGGTTGCGGAGATATGAGCAGGGCAAGAGTGTGACGTGTGATGTGTGACTGACGGACTGACTCACTCACGGACAGCCTGTGGAGGTTTTGGTAGTAAATGCGACCTACGGTCGCAATCAAATGTTTTAGCCAATTAGAAGCTGACAGTCAGGAAGAGGGAGGCAGTCTTGTCTTGTGTGTCGTTGGTGAAGGACGCATGTTTGTGACTGTTACAGCGCTGTAAATAAATGTTTTCTATTATCTTTTAACATCATTTCTGAGTCAAGGTTTGCTGATCCTTTGAGAGTTTCAATTCCGCTATATGGAGTCCATAAATTAAGAAGGATTTCCATGTCAGAACCAATCTCTTTTCTTGCTATAGGATATTGATGAATTCAACATCAATGTCACAGGATAATGGCACATGGAGCTGTTGCCCTTGTTGAAAATGCTTCATGATTTGAACTTCTTCATGTTTTTGTTGTTGTTATGGTATTGTCCTAACATCTCATTGAACCGTTCAAAAGAGAGACACCAAAATGCATAAACAGGTCCATAATCTAATATGCAGTCTTTTAAATGTAGAATGCAGTGTCAGTGGTACATACCGTTGTTTCCTGTTGAGATTGGCACATTTCACCCAGATTTTTTCATCTCACTCACGTCACTTTGTCTGCTGACCTGACTCAGCAATGAAATAAACAGAAAATAAACAAAAATAAAAAAGAAACAATTCACAGGAGGCAAGCAGTGATCACCCCATGATGTGCACTTCAAATGCACTACATTGCAGGTGCTTTTTGAGAGTGAAAAAATAAG